>NC_091473.1:187158994-187458994 GCF_036971445.1 Narcine bancroftii
TCTCACGCCTCATTCTCCCCCTCCCCTCCCCTCTCACCCAATTCCTTACCCTCCTCTCTCCCTGGTCCCTCTTCCTTCCCCTCTCTCACCTCCTCCCACTCTACACCTTTCTCCTGGTCTGATGATCCCTTGCCTCCCTCCTGGTGAAGGCACTGTCCTCCCGGCCCCGCACCCTCCCAGCCCCACCCTTGGCCCAGCCTCCTGGCCCTGCCCCCTCTATTAGCCCGTGCCCTTTCGCCCCCCCCCCCCTCCTCCGGGCCTGCCCTCCTTGCACTCTCATCCCCACCTTGACCCTCTTTACTCCCCCCCCCACAACCCTCAGGCCCGAGCTGGCTCCTCCTGTCCTGGCTGATGGCCCGTCCATTTCCCCGGCAGCACCCTGCAGGATGACTTCATCGTAGTACACGAGGCGCGATATGACAGCGTCCTGGAGTCTTCCTTCAAGACGGAGTTCCTCAGCCTCTTGTCCAAGCGATACACAGAACGGACACAGAAGAAACTGCCACTCAAATTCGCCAACCAGTAAGTGCCTGGCCTGGAGCATGGAGGTGGGCAATGTGGACAGGAACCACAGGAACAGGCCCTTCAGCCCTTCTAGACTGTGTCAAACTATTAATCTGCCTCATCCCACTGGCCTGCACCCAGTCCATATCCTGCATACCCCTCCCATCCATGTACCTGTCCAAATTTTTCTTAAAGGTTAAAACTGACCTATCATTCACTACTTCAGCTGGCAGCTCATTCCATTACCCCCACCACCCTCTGGGTGGAGACCCCCCCCAAATGTTCCCCCTAAACTTCTCCCCTTTCGCCCATAACCCGTGACCTCTAGTTCTGGTCTCACCTAACCTCAGTGGGAAAAGTTGCTCACATTTACTGTGCCGATACCCACTGTAATCTTGTACACCTCCATCAAATTTCTCCTCATTCTTAGAATGTAAGAAATAGGAGCGAGAGTCAGCCATTTGGCCCATCAAGCCTACTTCGCCATTCAATGAGGTCATGGCTGATCTGATGATCGGCTCATCTCCGCCTTTACCCCATCTCCCTTAATTCCTCTTCTATGTAAAAATCTACCCAGCCAAATGTAAATATATTTTTACAAAGGTTGACTCCACTGCTTCAATTCCACAGATTCACCACCTCTGGGAA
This sequence comes from Narcine bancroftii, assembly GCF_036971445.1. Taxonomy (NCBI): domain Eukaryota; kingdom Metazoa; phylum Chordata; class Chondrichthyes; order Torpediniformes; family Narcinidae; genus Narcine; species Narcine bancroftii. The sequence continues at coordinate 187,160,147 of NC_091473.1, forward strand.
AAGCATTTCCTCCTCATCTCCGTACTAGAACTTAGCCTGGATCTTGAAGCCTTGTCTATCTCTACTTTTTATGCCTTTCATAATTTTTTTCAGTTTCTATAAGATCCCCTCTTCCAAATTCCAGCGAGCAGAGCCCAAGATGGCTCAATCTCTCCTCATAGGCCGACCCCGCATCTCTGGAATCATCCTGGTGGACCTCCTCTGTACTGTCTCCAAAGCTAGACCATCCTTCCTCGAGTAAGACCAGAACTCCATGCAGTTCTCCAGATGCGGTCTCACCAGGACCTTGTCCAGTTGCAGCACAACCTCCCTGCTCCTAAATTCAACCCCTCCAGCAATGAAGGCCAACATTCCATTTGCCTTCTTGATAACCTGCTGCACCCGCAAACCAACCTTTTGTGATTCAAGCCCCAGCCTCCCCAGTCCTTCTGAACGGCTGCAATCGCCATTTAAATAACCTGATCTTCCATTTTACCTTCAAAGGTGGATCACCACACATCTACCGACATTGTTCTGCCAGACCCTTGCTCCACTCACTTAGCCTATCCATATCTCTCTGCACACTCTCTGCATCCTCTGCACAATTTGCTTTTCCTCTTAATTTAGTGCCATCAGCAAAACTTAGACCACACCACACTCTGTCCCCTCTTCCACATCGTTAATGTATACCGTGAACAGTTGTGGGCCCAGCAACGACCTGTAGCACCCCGCTCCCACTGATTCCAAACAGAACAATACCCCTGTATCCCAACTCTCTTCTTTCTTCTATGCCCGGGAATGAAGTCCTAACCTGTTTAACCTTTCCCTGTTCCTGGAATCCAGGCAATATCCTAGTAAATTTTCTCTGCCCTCTTTCAATCCTATTGATATCTTTCCTTTAGTTAGGTGGCCAAAACTGTGCATAATACTCCAATTTTGGCCTCACCAATGTCTGATACAACTTTACCATAACATTCCAACTCCTTGACTTCGATACTCTGATTTATGAAGGCCAATATGCCAAAAGCTCTTTACAACCTATCCACCTGTGACGCCACTTTCAGGGAATTATGTGTCTGTTTTCCTAGATCCCTCTGTTCTATCGCACTCCTCCGTGCCCGATCGTTTACTGTGTACGTCCTACCTTGGTTTGTCCTTCCAAAATCCTACCTTTTAACGTAGCGGTTAGCACCAGAGACCTAGGTTCGAATCCCGCACTGTCTGTAAGGAGTTTGTACGTTCTCCCAACTCTGCGTGGGTTTTCCCCAGGGGCTCTGGTTTTCAAAATGTGTTGTGGGAGGGATGGTTGCAGGTTAATTGGGCAGCATGGGCTCATGGCCAAAAGGGCCTGTGATCGTGTCTAAATTTAAATCGAGACAAATTGTCCGCATTCCACCTCTGCCATTTTGCCACCTACTTCCCACTGGTGCGATGTTGTAAGCTGGGGACCTTCCTCAGTGTCCCACGCACCCCCTCCCTCCCCGATGCCCCCTCCTCCACATCCTCTCCTCCCCACACCCACTTCCTTCCCTGCACACCCAATCCCTCATTGGTCCTGTCCTCTCGCTGCGTTACAGCTGGAGTTCAAAGTGAAGAAGGAGGGCTGGGGTCCATGGGCGGCAGCCGGGAGCCGGCAGATCCGCTTCATACCGGATGAGGGTGAGGCCGCGGTGCTCAGGCCCAGCAACAAGGTGCTGGAGGTGCGCATCGGGCCCGGCCTGCCCCGGATGCCAGTGAGTATGGCCAGGGGGAGGAGGTGGTGTTGGGGGCGAGGGGGAAGGGGATCCATCCGGTGGGGAGCGGGCAGGTGTCGCATTGGGGGAGGGATCACTGGGAGTGGGAGCATTCTGGGGGCAGAGGGCAGGGGAGGGAAATAATCCAGAGGAAGGGGGTGTTGGAGGGGGGTTTGTTCTGGCGAGATGGGCCATGCAGGGGTGTCACTCTGAGGGATGGATGGGGTTTCTCCATGGGGAGGGGGACTCTCGTAGGGTGGGATCACTGGAGGGAAGGGGGGGGATGAGGGTCATTCCAGGAAGAGGGTGGGATTTCTCAAGGGAGGGGGGGACACTTGCAGGGGTCGATGGAGAGCTTTGTTCTGGCGGGGGTGGGGGATGGTAGGTTTTGGTCACTGACGTGTCATTGGGGGGTGAGGTGGGGTCGAGTCCGGGGGAGAGGTGCTTCTTCTCGGCTGGGGCGGGGTCATTCAGTTGGGGAGAGGCAGGTCGCACCAGGAGTGTCACTGGGGAGTGCTCTAGGGGAAAGGGGTCAGTCCAATTGGGGAAGGTGTAGTTTCTCCACAGCAAGTTATGGGGGGGATGGAAATTTCCTGTGCAGGGTGTGGGTACATCCTTCAGGGTGGTGGGGGAGGTGTGATTGTCCCCGGCGTCAGGGAGTCCGACATCAGTGCCTATCGAACACCTCTTCTTGTCTAGGACCCACAAGGAAAGACCAGAGAAAAAGTGGCCTTGTTCAGTCATGGCAGCGACAGCTCCCTGCAGGTAAACACATCTCCCGAACCCCCTCTGGTCCCCTACACCCCTCCCTGTCTCTGTTACCCTCTCTGGTTCCCTACACCCCTCCTCTCTCTGTAACCCCCTCCAGTCCCCTACACCCCTCCCTATCTCTGTTACCCTCTCTGGTTCCCTAGACCCTCCCTCTCTCTGTAACCCCCTCCAGTCCCCTACACCCCTCCCTGTCTCTGTAACCCACTCCGGCCCCCTACATCCCTTCCTATCTCTGTAACCCTCTCTGGTCCCCTACACCTCTCCATGTCTCTGTAACTCCCTCTGGTCCCCTACACCCTTCCCTGTCTCTGTAACCATCTCCGGTCCCCAACATACTTCTCTGTCTCTGTAACCCCCTCCGGTCCCCTACACCCCTCCCTGTCTCTGTAACCCCCTCTTGTCCCCTACACCCCTCCCTATCTCTGTAATCCCCCCTCCGGTCCCCTACACCCCTCCCTGATTCTGTAACCCCCCCCTCCGGTCCCCCTACACCCCTCCCTGTCTCTGTAAACCCCCTCGTCCCCTACACCCCTCCCTGTCTCTGTAATCCCCCCTCCGGTCCCCTACACCCCTCCCTGTCTCTGTAACCCACCCCCCCCTCCGGTCCCCTACACCTCTCCCTGTCTCTGTAATCCACTCCATTCTGACCACCTTTCCTTCCAGGAGACACGAGGAACCCATCGAGGGTGCAGGAACCTAGCTTGAGGAACCCGCAACTTGCGGCCCACGTCCCAGGGCACACTCTGCGCCGGCAGACCAGCATGGAGCAGCCAACCCTGCCACGAGGTGGAGCTTCCACCAGGGCCAAGGCCTGCCCAGACCAGCAGGACCTGGGCTTCATGAATGTCCCCGATCAGGGGGTGGCTGGGTAGGTGGTCCGTGACGGGGCGTGGGGGGGGAGGGTGGGGCACTGTGGGGCCACCCCTTCCCTCCAGCTGCTGTATTCCTGAAGGAGTACAGGTGGTCGTAGAGATGTGGGAGGAATCCAGGTCATCAGGGGAGGTGGGGGTGAATTCGTGGGATCGCAGGGAGAGTGGGCAAACTCCATGCAGATGGGGTGGAGCGTCAGAGCAGAGGGTCAGATGGAGGCAGGTGGGACAGAGGGTCAGTCAAAGGGTCAAATGGGGCTGGAGGGACAGATGGCGATGGGGGAGTAGACGGGGGCGGAGGGTCAGAGGGACTCTGGTCTGGTCTCCTCACGCAGCTCCACCATGGGGCAAGGTTTGGTCTCCTCACGAGCTCCTGTGGGGACAGGGTCCGGTCTCACATAGCTCCACCATGGGGACAGGATCTGGTTTCCTCATGCAGCTCCACTGTGGAGAGAGTCTGGTCTCCACACTCAGCTCCACTGTGGATTACAGAGACAGGGAGAGGTGTAGGGGACCAAAGGGGTTACAGAAACAGGGAAGGGTGTAGGGGACCTGAGGGGGGGGGGTTTCAGAGACAGGGAGGGGTGTAGGGGACCGGAGGGGGGGGGGATTACAGAGACAGGGAGGGGTGTAGGGGACCAGAGGGGGGAAATTACAGAGACAGGGAAGGGTGTAGGGGAGGGATAAGGTCTGGTCTCCTCATCCAGCTCCACCGAGGGGACAGGGTACATGATGTGTGCCAAGGGGAGTGGGAGCAAGGGGAGGCTGTGCACTCACTACCTGCCACCTCTGCCTCATCTCTACCCCCATGCCCAGCCTGCACCGTCGCATGTCGAAGGAAGTGAAGCCAGTCCCCGGCGGAGGGAGGTCCAAGCCCAAGCCTCGTCCTAGGCAGGCACGGTGCCTGGCACTATATGCCTATGATGGGCAGGACACCGACGAGCTCAGCTTCAACGCAGAGGATATCATCGAAATCGTGCGGGAAGGTCAGGCTGAGGAAAGGGGCAAGGAATGTGGTTAATCGGGATCCCCCCTCCCTCTCCCACCCACATCCTGTACCCGGGGTGGGGGCGGGGCAAACAGCATGTGTTTTGTCGGGGACCTCCTCCCACTCCCAGGGAAGGTGGGTTGTGGGGAGGGATGGTTGGACAGTGATGAGGGTGCCATGGGGAGGGTGGGACAAGGAAGAGGGAGGGTGGGATGGGGAGGGGGGGGACAGGGAAGAGGGAGGGTGGGACAGGGAGGGGGGACAGGGAAGAGGGAGGGTGGGACGGGGAGAGGGGGACAGGGAAGAGGGAAGGTGGGGGGAGGATGGGACAGGGAAGAGGGAGGTTGGGATGGGGAGGGTGAGACAGGGAAGAGGGAGGGTGGGACAGGAAAGAGGGAAGGTGGGACGGGAGGGGGGACAGGGAAGAGGGAGGGACGGGAGGGTGAGGTGGGATAACCTCCACCACAATATCAGAGTTGGGGGAATCTCTAAGACTTTCAAGGCATGGCTGAGGCATCTCCGCTCTTGACCCTGTGTGCAGATCCCTCGGGATGGTGGGTCGGACGGCTCCGAGGCAAGGAGGGCCTGCTGCCTGGGAATTACGTGGAGAAGATCTGAATCCCAGACGGAGAGGAATTCCCGGACCCAGGAGGTAGGGGGAGAAGTGGTCACTGGGGGTGATGGGCGGCGGGGAAGGAGAGGGGACTTGAGTCACGAGAATTAAATCCCCACCCCCTCCAGACTTGATTTGCAGCCCGTTGGATATCGGTGGGAGGTGTTACCTAAGCCTCCCACGAGGAAGCTCCTCAAACACCCCCCCATTCCCACTTTGTAGATGGGACACTGCCCTTCCTCTCTGGTTTGCACCCCCGCCAGAGGCCCAGCTCAGATTAATTCGGGTCCAAATGGCTGTCATTCATCTCATGGACGGGGTGGGGTAAGAGAAGTTGGTCATGTACCCCCGGGCTTCTTCATTCGGGGCCACGAACTCTCACCCCTTTGCCTCCCTCCTCCCCTCATGCCTCCTTCACCCTGGCTTTTTCCCTTGCCTTCCCTTCCGTCCCAAAATTCCTTCACTCCCTCCCTGTGTACAGGTAGGTCAGGTCTGGGTTGGTGCAGTGACTTGAGGGGCCATTTGCAAATAAAACCGCTCAAATTTCTCCAAGCAGGGGGTTTCACCATCACCTGGACACTGCTGAGCTGTGACTTCCACGAAGCCCCAACCTTGGGGCGCCCTCAGTGAAACCAGGACCAGGGAATGGGAACCTCTTCCAACTCCTCTCCTAAGCCTCTGACCGACCTGTGCAGTTCGACCGGGAAGAGAAAGTCGAGGCGGCCCCTTGGCGAATGGATGTCGGGAAGTAGAGGGCACAGGTCAAGTGCGCTGGCAAAGGGGACGGATGCTGTGGGCAGCACGGACATGATGCTGTGCAGGGTACCCCTCCCCATTGCACGGGGAAGACCATTATGTTCTGAGGGGGGAAAAAACTCGGCGTCCGTGTCGAGAAACCACGAGTTGGTAAAAAAAAAATCACATTGAATTGTTTATTTTTTCCCCCCACATTAAAGTCAGTGAGAGCGAAATTTATTCCATAACGCAAAAGCTTGGGCCGTGAATGGAGAATTCCGCGTGGTGGGATTTCTGTAACACGATCGGCTGGAACGCCAGGGTCTCCCATCTTCCTCCATCTCTGCAGCCCTCACGGGTCGGGTCGAAGATCACCCCCGTCACCCGTTAGTGGCAAGAATTTCCAGAACAAGACATCGGGACAGAAAGCAAAGGATCTTTACAATTAAAGTTACCCTTTTGCAAAAAAAATCTAAGTTGAAATAAAAAGTTGAAACTATAAACAGATAAAATGGCTTTCTGATTGGCAATGAGGGCAAATGCAACTATAGGGAGGGGGGAGGGAACTCAGGTAATATCTCCCAGAATGCACCCAGTTCACCCAAGGTGAGGACCAGGTCACACGATTCAATCTTCTCTCCCTCGAAGCGACCTGTAGTGTTTTTGAAACCTGTGGTGGAGGGAGGGGGGGAGGCAGGTGGTGGTGGGAGGGAGGGGTAGATGGGGACAACCAGCCTCTTGGATGGGGCCGGGGTTATAGAGGTTACCGTGGTCACCGAGGAGGCCACTCACAGGATGGTGCACTCCTTGCTCTTCTCTTCCCGTTCACGGTGCTGCCTACGCTCGGAGCTCGCCTGGCGGCTGGTGGTCGGTGGCGGGCGTGCTGGTGCTGCCTGCTGCAGGCCACAAGGAAGGAAAAGCAGGCATCGTCAGGTTAGAACCATAGAACACCACAGCACACAAACCGGCCCTTCGAGTCTGTGCTGTTCGGGCAACACCCGACACGTCCGTGGTCCCATAAGGATATAATAGAGTTCAGAAATCCCCATCAGAGAACAGGACGTAGCAGCTTCCCGCACGCAACATGTGTATCTTATGTCTCTTGTAATACAAAGTGATTGTGCTGCCAGGCGTATAATGGCGTACGTCTATAACCAATAATACATATATCTTGATAGTCATAATAAATGTATCGTGGACCTTAAGTGATTCTTATTCTGCCTCGTTCCACTGACCTGCACCCAGTCCATAGCCCTCCAGACCTCTCCCCATTCATGAGCCTGTCCAAATGTTAAAATTGAGCCTGCATTTGTCCTTCCGATGTGCAACATCTCACTCTTGTCTGCATTAAATTCCATTTTCAGCCCATTTTTTTTCCCTCTGCAAGCTGTGAAAACCTTCCTGTCTGTGCACAACTCCTCCAATCTTAGTGCCATCTGCAAACCCGCTGATCCAGTTTACCACATTATCGTGGTTTGGAAGCCACTGGCTGCTGGCAACATGAAGGGACTCGGGACAGCAGGCCAACTTGATAATGCGGCACAACCTTACCATACGCTAGCAAATCAATCCCAGTCACAGTCAACTGGAGGCAACAGATATTGTGCCTGGGTCAGCCCCTGCAGATCTCCGGTTGGGCCACCCACCCTCCAAGTATTTACCCAAATCCTTTAGAGAAGTCTGCAGACTCTGGGGTCAAGTGCAAATCACCAATGGGCTGGAGAAACTCAGCAGGTCAGTAGGAAGCTGCAGGCAGTCGACGTTTCAGGCCTGAGATACTCGAAATACGTTTCTGCCGGTGGGATCACGCAGGAGATGGGAAAAATGGCAGAGGAGGACGTGTTGGACATGGAGGCTGGTGGGGCGGTAGGTAAGGACAAGGGGAATTCCTGCCATTGTTGTGCGTGGGAGCAGAGGGGGCCAGGGCACTGAGAATATGCGGGTGAGGGCCGAGTTAATGGTGGATAGAAGGGAAGCCTCCACTGTTTGAAGGAGGAGGTCATCTCTGATGAACTGGGACGGAAGCCCTTGTCCTCAGAGCAGATGCAGAGGAATTGAGAGAAGGGAATGGGATCCTTAAAGGGGAACAGGGTGTGAAGAGGTGTAGTGCAGGGGAGTTGATGGGTAAGAGCAGGAGGAGGAAATCGAAAGCAGCGCAGGGGGGGGGGGGGGGGGCTCGCGGTGACAGGCTGCGGAGGGAGCTGGACACGGAGAACAGGAGCGGGGGGCGAGGGAGTTGTGAGGCTTTACCGGTTGTGTTTCCTGCTCCTGGAGGTACTGCACTGCCCGCCGATCCTCCTCTTCCTGCAGCTGCCTGGCCAACTCCAGGTCGCTGATGTCACTGGGGCCCTGCTGTTGCAAGGAGAGGGCCACCATGTAATCCTGTGGGATCAGAACAGTCACCAAGAGAGTCAAACCAGTAATCCCCACCCTCCGTCCAAGTGTGGGTCAGATCCGGGACCAGGGGACGGGGTCTGAGTGTAGGTCAGATCCGGGACCAGGGAAGGGGTCTGAGTGTGGTCAGATCCAGGACCAGGAGACAAGGTCTGAGTGTAGATTGAGGACCAGGAGACTGGTTCTGTGTGTAGATCTAGGAACAGGAGACGGGGTCTGAGTGTGGGTCAGAGAAGAGGAAGTATGTGTGGCTGTGGGTGTATTGCAGAAAGGCTGTTTCCAATCATTAGGATGCAATCGAGCAGAACATCTAGCATTGGAAAGTGATGCCATTATTACAGGTGGGGCAATGTTGCTGGAGTTTAATCGATCACTGGAAGCGAAGGTGTGATGAGCTGCCGTCTTTATGGTCAAGGTGACATGGGGAGGGTGATCCAAGATTTCGAACCGGTGTCGGTTATGGAATGGCTGAGATATTCCCCTTTGGAGGGGAACCTTGGAAGGAGCCATACACCCCAGGGTACGCTGTTGCCCTCCAATACTGGCGGGTGTGGGAGATGGTGTGAAAGTGCAGCCAAGGTATAGCCAATGTGGGACCATGTGGGTCCCATGTGTGATCTATAACGCCAGACCCCCGTTTCTCCATTCAGCCTGGTGGGTGCTGGATTGAACCGCGGATCGAGGGCTCTGGGGATCTACGCGAAGGCGTGCTCATCCCCACCCTCCCCGAAATGCCCAATGCTCTCCGAGTACCTGGTCGATCTGCCGTTGCGGCGGCTGAGTGGCCACGTATGGCAGCTGCCGGCCGCTGGGGTGACTGAGGCAGAACTCGGCGTCGCAGAAGTTGCCGTCTCCTTCCACGTTATGCAGGCTCTCCCACACCAGCTTCTGCTCCGTCAGGAAACCCTGGTCAGTGACCAGCAGGTAGAGGTGGCCCTGGGTTGTGGTGGGGGAACAAGAAGTGACGCAGGACTCAACGGCTGATAACCAAACTGTTACCGTGGCTCAGACCCTCGCCTAGAGCCCACCTCTCCCTCCCCTCCTTCAGCACTGCCCTACATCTCGGGAAAGCAGCATGTATTGTAGGGCTAGTCCCACACCGGTCAGGAAGAATATTTCTGAGTATCGGACCGACAAAGGACTGGGTAAGTTGAGGGATACATTTCAGCTCCTCCACGATCTTCTCCCACAGCAGGCCCTGAATCTCATCATCTAAAAAGGGTCACCTCTGATATGATGTGGGAGAAGAATTGGCCCATCACCTCTGCTCCGCCAGTGTTTTTCCTCTCAACTCCAATCTCCTGCCTTTTTTTACTGTGACTTTTGACATTCTCATTATCAAGATACTTTAAATCGACCCAATGATTTGGCCTCCACACCCGTCTGTGGCAACGCACTCCACAGATTCAAAATTCCCCATCGTCTCCATTCCAAAAGAGACATCCTTTCATTCTGAGGATGTGCCCTCTGGTCCCAAACTCTCCCTCCACTGGAAACATTTCCCCCTCCATGCGATTCGGCGCAGTCGATATTGGACAGGATGGCGAACATGCGCTGTGTGGGGATGGTTTAGGGGCCGAGGCTTGAATAGCACAGCCATGTGTGGTGGTGTTACTAATGGTAGGGTACGGAGATGCAGGGATGTGGGATTCCACGAGGGGGTTCTCGCTGTGAAGTCCGCACCTTGTGTTTTGTCATTGTGCTGAAGTGATTGTTCCGGAAGAAAACACAGAGCTCCCCTTCTTTAGCTGCGGCTGTGAGTTCACAGAGGCCGTGATAAGTCAGCTGTGTGGCGGTTGTATCCAGGAACTGCTCTGCGACCAGCCCTGTGGAATGGTACAAACTAGTGTTACTGCCAGTGTGGAACAGTGTGAACAATTATAAACATCACTGTGGAACGGTGTGATCGAGTGTAAACATCACTGTAGAATGGTGTGAAAAAGTGTTAACGTCACTGTGGAATGATGTGAATGAATGTTGATGTCACTGTGAAATGGTGTGAACTAGTGTTAACTAATGTGGAACGGTGTGAACTAGTGTTAACGTTATTGTGGAACAGTGAACTAGTGCTAACGTTATTGTGGAATGGTGTGAATCAGTGTTAATGATCCTGTGGAATGGTGTGAACTAGGGCTAACGTTAATGTGGAGCAGTGTGAACTAGTGTTAATGACCCTGTGGAACAGTGTTCATGCCAGGTATAAAGCAGATACTCCACAGACCTGGTTTCCATCCTCGCCCCCCAACACTGTGTGGCATTTATCTCCCTGTGATCCCACAGGTCCCATCCCTCCCAAGGATATGCTGGCAGGTTTCATGGCCTAAATAATCAAAGCAGTGTTATGTGCATGCGAGAGAGAAAATGAGTTACAACAGGAGCAGGAAGTGGATTCTGGGACAAAAAGGTTGTTCTCGGGAAAATTACACTATAATCGCATCTACTTCCGTCCCCACCTCTGGGCTGCCCGCCCGCCCGATGCGTCTACCTCTCTGTGTTTAAAAGTACCTTGCCCTGCATGTCTCCTTTCATTACCCCCCCCCCCCCCACCTTAAATGCATGTCCTTAATTGTGAGAATTTACCATGGGGTTAAAGGTTCTGTCGATGTGACCAAAGCCTCCCAGGAATTTGTAAATGTCTATCCGGTCAGCAATGGGCCTCCGACACTCCACAGAAAATGACTCAACCTCTCCCTGGAGCTCAGACATCATATTCATTTCTCATCTTGGGAATCTTCCTCCCTAACTTCCACATCCTTCTTGGAACGTGATCACCCTGGACTCCATCTGCATGTCCCGGCTGTGGGGCAGCCATAGAGCGGAAAGCCACGCAGTCAGAGGCAGAGCAGCCAAACACCCGTGGGATGGGGACCATGGAGGTCGGGGTCTCGGGCGGCAGGAGGCAGCGGATCTGTGGGATGTCGAATGACTGGAGGCACTGTGGTTGATCCCCCCCCCCCAATTGAGTGGCAATGCTGCTTGCCCATTGACTGTGTCAGTGAGGCAGTGGGACACAGGACAGCCTTGCGTGCCTGTTCCTAGGACGCAAGCTGAAGAGGCCCCCTTGGTGACAGCAACACTGCTGATGAGAAGCACCTTCTTCGGCACAGGTTTCAGCCCCCAGGCTGGAGCCTCCCCAGGGGATTCAATGCCACTGGTGCTGTCCACTGGAAATGTCTACCCCCCCCCCCCCACCCCCATGGTTCTGCCCACCTCACCTTCGCTGACCAGTGCGCTGTCCGTGGAGTGCTTGGAGCTGATGATCTTTTCCACAAGCTGGTTGTAACTGCATCTGCCGACTGCCTGCACCACCTCGTGGCTCTGGGGAGGTGTGCAAGGGAGAGCCATGAGGTGGGGGAGGGGGGGGGGATGGGAGGAAAACAAGATCTTGAGTCACACACAATGACGGGAAGGAGATGCAACTCATCCCAGCAATCTGCAACAGAACCTCCCCAGCCTTCAGAAATCAAAGATGATACTGGCACGCAGGAAGTCCCTTCAGCCCGATGTCGCTGTGCTAGCTCTCTGAAAGGACCCTCCATTTAGTCCCAATCCAGTGTTCGGTTCTGAATGAAATGCTCTACCAATGGGGGCGGGGGGGAGCGTACGATTAGCCTAGCGGTTAGCACCAGTGGCCTGGGTTCAAAATCGGCGCTGTCTGAAATAAGTTTACACTGTATACACTCATGTAAAAGCTGAGTTTTTAAAGACCATTTCTTTTCATGTTAAATTTACGGGGCCAACTGTTATACACATACTACTTTTGACTGTGGTAAATAACTGCAATGTTTGAGGCATCAGGAGCTCGATGGGAGGGCAGGTGGCTGGGACTGGGTGGTAAGTCTGCCGTCGAAAAATGAGGATTTTAAAAACAAACAGAAATCCTCACTATCCAAATTTCTTTGGAGCCAAATTAACGTCACGGGTTGAAAAAAAAATCTTATTTTGTTCAGGTTTTTTTTTTTGGTGAGAATTAAATGTTATTTCATGCTTAAAAAGCCTTCCCTGGTTGTTCATTGTTGTTTAAACAGTTTTACAAGTGATTTGCTGTCGCTGCTGGGCTGTTTTTTTTAATTAATGATTGTTTCTTCGAAAATATTGTTGACCCGGTCCTGACCGTTTTGGATAATCGGAGTTGTTCTGTAAGATTGAAAGGGTGCAGAGGTTTGCTAGGATGTTGCCCAGATTTCAGGAACTGAGTTCCAGTTGAGGACTTTATTCCCTGGAGTGTAGAAGAATGAGAGAGGTTTACAAAATTACAAGGGGTATTGATAAAGTCGATGCAAGTCGGCGTTTTCCGCTGAAGTTAAGTGAGATACAAAGTCAGAGGACCTGGATTGAGGGTGAAAGGGGAACATTTAGGGGGAACTTCTTCACACACAGAGAGTGGTGGGACTGTAGAACAAGCTGCCAACTGAAGCGGTGAATGGGCGCTCAACGGGAACATGGGATAGGAGAGGCATGGCGGGCTATGGACTGGGTGCAGGTTGGTGGGACTCGGCAAAGTAATATTTCAGCACAAAGGGCCTGTAATGTTCTATAATGCTGACTATTGACCCCGATACATCCTGCTGTGGCTATGCAATCTTTACTGCTCATCTGAGAGGGCAGGCAAGCCCTTGTTTTTGTGTGCCATCCTGAGAGAAGGTACCTCTGACCGAGTTCCCTCGGTACTGCACCAGGAGCACAGGCTTGTCTCCGCAGCAGGATGCAGACCCTTAAGCTTCTGTCACAGGTGGCAGACTCAAGGTGTCTGGTCGCACCTGGCCACCGGCGGCTGCAGGTGGGGGGTGCAGACAGAACAGTGCTCCTTTGGCCTCCTCACACATACTTGGGGGTCAACGAGCCAGCCGTGGTACAGTGGGACGTCCAGCAGGTCAAACACAATGCACTCCGGAGTGTACTCAAAGTCACCGACCCCCGTGAACCGCACGTTGACATCCAGCCCCGTGGAGAGCTTGGGCAGGACAGCCATGGCATCGTTCATGTTCTGGATAGGGGGAGGGAAGGAAGAGAGGGGAAGATAAATGAGCAGAATAACAGCCACACATCACACCATGTTGGGCAAGGAACTCTTCACCCTTGTTTCCCGACTGATTATGAGGTTAACATAACCCATTGGGACGAGGATTCAACTGTGAAATTGCTACCACTGTTGTGGCCTCCTTTACATCTGAGTACGAGGTTAATATAATCCATCAGCCCCATGCTGTCCCTGAGTCAAGTTGATTGTACAAATACAACCCAATGAAACAGCATTCTCCGGTCCTCAGTGCAAAACACACACAAACAATGCATACGCAGGACAAGCAGTCATCTGTACAAAGAAATAAATAAGTATTGTTTTGTGACTATGAGAGCCTCGGAGCAATCCCTTTGGCCGTTCCGCATTCTCACTGCCCGTGGGAAGAAGCTGCTCCTCAGCCTGGTGGTGCTGGCTCTGATCCCCCTAGATTTCTTTCCCCGACGGGAGCCGCTGAAAGATGCTGTGTGCGGGGTGGAAGGGGTCCTCAGTGATTTTGTACCCCCTCTTCGGACAAAGATCCCGGTAGACCATGTTAATGGGGGGGGGGGGGAAGACCCTAGTGATTCTCTCTTGCCGTTCTTATGGTCCTGTGGATTGACAATCCTCATAAGCCAACCCTTTATTCCTGGCATCATTCCAGTAAATCTTTTCCGTACCCTCTCCAATGCCAGCAGGTCTTTTCTCCCTGCGCACAAGTGAGGTTTCACCAGTGTTTTATAGGGACTCAACACCATATCCCTGCTCTTCTAATACTATTCCTCCAGAAATGAATGCATCACCACCGACTCAACCTGGAGGTTCACGTTTAGGGCAGTGGTCCTCATCTGTTTTGGTGCAAGGCTTGTCTGGCTGCTGGCCTAACAAGCTGCGGCCCACTAGTGGCAATGACTGAGCAATACTTTCAAGTCCAAGGCAAATCTGTAAGTATCAGTCCTGCATGGAGGTCTGACAGAAATGGAGTGCCAAGCCGCTTACGACTGCACTGAAGCAGCATCCCACTTGTGCGTCAGGTCAACGGATAATTGCCACCCCCCCACCGGATGTAACAGGGAGGTCGAGAGCCAGCCAGATGACCTCGGTGGGAGAGTGCTCTCCATCCCACCCAAGGTCATCCAGAAGGACTGACCCTGACCTTAGTGAATTGGAAAGTCTCCACGGCAGCCCACCAGTTGGGAACCACTCCTTTAGGGTACCCTGCACGAGGACTCCCAAGTCCCTTTGCAATTTTTGCCCATCTAAATAGTCTGATGTAGAATAATGATATCTCTGATATTCTATTCTATTTCTCTTGAAATGAATTTGGCTCCATATTCCAGCATCTGCAGTTTCTTGCCCCTCCATCCTCTAGGACACTCCCTGGGAGACTTCCAGAATGGAGGACCATCGCCTTAAAGGTTCTGTCGATGCGACCAATGCCTCCCAGGAATTGAGGTCCTCCATCAGCCAGCTCCCCACCATGACTACCAGCCCCCCCACATCTCCATCGGGCACTCAAAACTCAAAATGGTCAACCAGTTTACCTATCTCGGCTGCACCATTTCATCAGACGCAAGGATCGACAACGAGATAGACAACAGACTCGCCAAGGCAAATAGCGCCTTTGGAAGACTACACAAAAGAGTCTGGAAAAACAAGGCTCTCCTGTGTCCCACTGCCTCACTGATACAGTCAATGGGCAAGCAGCATTGCCACTCAATTGGGGGGGGGGGGGATCAACCACAGTGCCTCCAGTCATTCGACATCCCACAGATCCGCTGCCTCCTGCCACCTGAGATCCTGACCTCCATGGTCCCCATCCCACGGGTGTTTGGCTGCTCTGCCTCTGACTGCGTGGCTTTCCGCTCTATGGCCGCCCCACAGCCGGGACATGCAGATGGAATCCAGGGTCATCACGTTCCAAGAAGGATGTGGAAGTTAGAGAGGAGGATTCCCAAGATGAGAAATGAATATGATGTCTGAGCGACAGGAGAGGACCTGGACTCGTGATCCTCCCACCCCTCCCAACCGCATGCCCTGTCCCGGGAAAACAACTGCGATACCTGGTCAAAGTTGAGCTGCAGCCCCTCCGAGCTCTCCTTCGGCTTGGTGGAGAGTACGCAATCACCTGGAAAGGAGGAAGCAGCAGCCGTTAACGTGGGTAATCAGGATTTGTGGGGCATTGAACGATTGATTACTTTCATGTGGATGAATACAGTTAAACCCCACCAGTGTCGATACCCCTGCTAATCGTTTCTTAAATTTCAATGAATGTCAGCGGAGTCAGAGACAGATATCGTGTGGGGGAAGGTCCAACACATCCAGTCTGCACTGACCACCCAACACCCATTAACATTAAAAAAAAATTCTTCCAGGGAAGGGCGTAGCGGTCAGCGCAACACTTTTACAGGACCAGGGTTTGAATCCCGTGCTGTCTGTAGGAAGTTTGTATGTTCTCCCCATGGGTTTTCCCCGGGGGCTCCAGTTTCCTCCCACCAGTCGAAACGTTCTGGGGGGGGAATTTAGGTTATTTTGGTGGCACACGCTCATGGGCCTAAGTGACCTATTACTGCGCTGTATGTCTAAATTTTTTTATAGAGCATAAAACATAACAGCACACAACCCCACGATGTGGCTTGGGTAGGCTTCGCAGACGAAGATTAATGGAGGGGTAATGTCCACGTCAGGTGCAGGCTCATTTGTGGCTGACAAGTCCGATGCGGGGCAGGCAGACACGGTTGCAGCGGTTGCAAGGGAAAATTGGTTGGTTGGGGTTGGGTGTTGGGTTTTTCCTCCTTTGTCTTTTGTCAGTGAGGTGGGCTCTGTGGTCTTCTTCAAAGGAGGTTGCTGCCCGCTGAACTGTGAGGCGCCAAGATGCGCGGTTTTAGGCGATATCAGCCCACTGGCAGTGGTCAATGTGGGAGGCACCAAGAGATTTCTTTAGGCAGTCCTTGTACCTCTTCTTTGGTGCACCTCTGTCTCGGTGGCCAGCGGAGAGCTCGCCATGTAACACGATCTTGGGAAAGCAATGGTCCTCCAGTCTGGAGACGTGACCTACCCAGCGCAGTGGGATCTTCAGCAGCGTGAATTCTTTTTTTTTTTTTTAAATTTTTTATTTTTCACACCATAAATCACATTAGCCATGATATACACTATTTCTTTTTCACACATATACAGTGACTTTTTCTCCCCCCCCCTCCTCCCAAGCCACCCCCCACCCCCCCCTCATCCATTTTGGGTATACAATCTAGGTTGCATTAAGCCAGTCAGACAATGTTGTCATTCAACAAAAATACACCAGAAATTCTATTGAGTCCATTCTTTTCTTTCCTTCTCCTTCCATCAACTTAGGTAATGTTTGTCCCCGGTAGGTTTTCGCTATTGTACTTAATGTAAGGCTCCTATACTTGTTCGAATATTTCAATATTATTTCTTAACCTATATGTTATTTTTTTTCTAATGGAATACATTTATTCATTTAAATTTAGTAGTTTCTTCCTTTTAATTTGGTTATGTATTCCATTAATATTTAAAGTCATATAGTTCAGCGTAGCCCTTTTATATTTTGTTTATCTTCTCTTTCCGTTTTTCCATCATTACCTTTCCTCCTTTTCCATTTCTGTTTTCTTATTTTCAACTCTTTGTAAGACAACATTCCTACAACATCCAACATTTTCCTTGTTCTCCTATTTCTATCTTATTTATCCCCAATCTCCCCTTCCCCTCCTGAGTTGTCCTTTATCCCTTGTCGGACAACCACATCTCCCCTCTCCATTTGGATTTGCGAATCCACTCGCAAGCGTCAACTGATTTTGCAGTGACCGCTATTTCCCCCCACCCCGCTCCCCCAAGAAAAGATTTCACTTTTCATATGTCACAAAGGTCACTCTTTTAATTCCCTCCTTATTCTCTCTATTCCATTACCTTCCCTTATTAATTCTTGTCTATACAATCTATATTTTCCTCTAAGTACAGATACATTCACGTATGCACATTGTCTCTATTCACTCTTATACCTCTTTACCCGCATACATATCAATCGTGATCATTTTTACTCTCATTACCCGTCTTCATCCCTCAGTCTATTTTTGTCTTTACCCACATACATATCAATCGTGATTATTTTAACTCTCATTACCCGTCTTCCTCCCTCAGTCTATTTTTGTAATTGTTCTGCAAATTTTCGTGCTTCTTCTGGATCCGAGAATAGTCTGTTTTGTTGTCCTGGAATAAATATTTTCAATACCGCTGGATGCTTTACTATAAATTTATACCCTTTCTTCCATAAAATCGCCTTTGCTGTATTGAACTCTTTTCTCTTCTTTAGGAGTTCAAAACTTATATCTGGATAAATGAAGATTTTTTGCCCTTTATACTCCAGTGGTTTGTTGCCCGCTCTTACTTTTTACATTGTCTTCTCCAGTCCCTTTTCTCTTGTAGTATATCTTAGGAATTTTACTACAATAGATCTTGGTTTTTGTTGTGGTTGTGGTTTAGAGGCCAATACTCTATGTGCCCTTTCTATTTCCATTTCTTGCTGTAGTTCTGAACATCCTAGGGTCTTAGGGATCCACTCTTTTATAAACTCCCTCATATTCTTGCCTTCTTCATCTTCCTTAAGGCCCACTATCTTTATGTTATTTCTTCTGTTATGGTTTTCCATTGTATCTATTTTTTGAGCTAGTAGTTCTTGTGTCTCTTTAGTTTTTTTATTAGATTCCTCCAATTTATTTTTTAAGTCTTCTACCTCCATTTCTGCTGCTACTGCCCGCTCTTCCATCTTGTCCATTTTCTTTCCCATTTCTGTTAAGGTCATCTCTATTTTATTTATTTTCTCTTCTGTGTTGTTTATTCTTTTTCTTAAATCCTTAAATTCCTGTGTTTGCCATTCTTTAAATGACTCCATGTATCCTTTAATAAGAGAAAGTATATCCTTTATCTTGTCTTTCTTTTCTTCTTCTATTTCTCTGTACTCTTCCTCTTCTTCTTCCTCTGGGTTGGCCATCTGTTGTTTCTTTGGTGCCCTTTCCTCCTCTTCTTTCTTGTTTCTATTGTCTTCTGTGGTCTCTTCTTGCTGCAGGTGTTCTGCAGCTGTCGTTGCTGGCTGTGGAGATCGACTGCCCAGCTGGTCCCCCCTCCCGTCGGTGTGTTTTTTTTCATTCGCATCGCGCATGCGCGATTCATCGCGCATGCGCGGTTGCGCACTTTTACTCGGCTCTGCGAGCCATTTTTGTAGTCCATTATTTACCGACCTGAGAGAGCGGGTTTCTCTCTCCGCAGCGGGCCTCTTCGGACAGGTAAGGCCTTCACCTTTTTCCTCCTTTGTCTTCTCTTCCTCTCTTCTTACCGTTGCTTTCGATTTTTCTTTTTTTGTCGCCATCTTCTTTCCACCTTTATACTCACTTTTCTGTAACTTTTATTTCTGTGCCTTTGTGTTTTCCTTTGTTTTTCCCGACTTTACTGGAGAGGGCTGGAGTTCACCGTCCGGCCACTACTCCATCACGTGACTCCTCAGCAGCGTGAATTCGATGCTGTCAGCCTCTGCTATCTCGAGTACTTCTATGTTAGTGATGAAGTCGCTCCAATAAATGTTGAGGATGGAGCGGAGACAACGCTGGTGGAAGCGTTCTAGGAGCCGTAGGTGATGCCGGTAGAGGACCCATGTTTCGGAGCCGAACAGGGGTGTGGGTATGACAACGGCTTTGTATACGCTAATCTTTGTGAGGTATTTCAGTTGGTTGTTTTTCCAGACTCTTTTGTGTAGTCTTCCAAAGGCGCTATTTGCCTTGGCGAGTCTGTTGTCTATCTCGTTGTCGATCCTTGCATCTGATGAAATGGTGCAGCTGAGATAGGTAAACTGGTTGACCGTTTTGAGTGCCCGATGGAGATTTGGGGGGGCTGGCTGATGGAGGACCTCAGTTTTCTTCAGGCTGACTTCCAGGCCAAACATTTTGGCGGTTTCCGCAAAACAGGACGTCAAGCGCTGAAGAGCTGGCTCTGAATGGGCAACTAAAGTAGCATCATCTGCAAAGAGTAGTTCACGGACAAGTTGCTCTTGTGTCTTGGTATTAGCTTGCAGGCGCCTCAGATTGAAGAGACTGCCATCCGTGCGGTACCGGATGTAAACAGCGTCTTCATTTTTGATGTCTTTCATGGCTTGTTTCAGCATCATGCTGAAGAAGATTGAAAAGAGGGTTGGTGCGAGAACGCAGCCTTGCTTCACGCCATTGTTAACGGAGAAGGGTTCAGAGAGCTCATTGCTGTATCTGACCCGACGTTGTTGGTTTTCGTGCAGTTGGATAACCATGTTGAGAAACTTTGGGGGGCATCCGAGGCACTCTAGTATTTGCCAAAGCCCTTTCCTACTCACGGTGTCGAAGGCTTTGGTGAGGTCAACAAAAGTGATGTAGAGTCCTTTGTTTTGTTCTCTGCACTTTTCTTGGAGCTGTCTAAGGGCAAAGACCATGTCAGTAGTTCCTCTGTTTGCGCGAAAGCCACACTGTGATTCTGGGAGAGCATTTTCGGTGACACTAAGTATTATTCTATTTAGGAGAATCCTAGTGAAGATTTTGCCTGCAATGGAGAGCAGCATGATTCCCCTGTAGTTTGAGCAGTCTGATTTCTCGCCTTTGTTTTTGTACAGGGTGATGATGGTCCTGAGGCAGCTTTCCTTGGTCCCAGCAGAGCTTGAAAAACTCATGCAGTTTGGCATGCAGAGTTTTGCTGCCAGCCTTCCAGACCTCTGGGGGGGATTCCATCCATACCTGCTGCTTTGCCACTTTTCAGTTGTTCAATTGCCTTATATGTCTCTTCCCGGGTGAGGACCTCATCCAGCTCTAGCCTTAAGGGCCGTTGAGATTTTTGGACTGAGTGGTTGGCACTGAAAAGAGATTGGAAGTGTTCTAACCATGGGTTGAGGATGGAGATCTTGTCGCTGTAGTGTCGATGTAGTGCTGATCTATGTAAACCTACTCCAAAACAATCTAAATTTTCCCTCCCACACTGCCGATTTTTCTTACATTCGTGTGCCTATTTAAAAATTCTTGAATGTTCCCTGTAGTACCAGCCCCCACCGTCTTGCGGTCCAGTACCGTCGATCCCTTGAGGCTGCCGTGCAGGTTGACAGGACAGCGGAGAAAGCCCTATGGCCTTCATTAGGCAAGGGGGATTGAGTTCAAGAGCCGTGAGGTAACATAGTAGCTCGACAGAACTCTGGTGAGGCCATGCTTGGAATATTGTGTTTGGTTCTGGTCACCTCACTACAGGAACGATGGAGATGCTTTGGAGAGGATGCAGGGGAGATGTACCAGGATGTGGGCTAGATTGTAGAGCATGTCACAGGTAGCAGGATTGACATAGCCAGGGCTTTTCGCTTTGAAGCGACGAAGGATGAGAGGGAATTACAGTAAAACCCCAGGTATCCGGAATTCAAGCAACCGGCAAAAGTAACGAGGAAATTTTAAAAAATTAAAATAAACAAGAACAATAGGTAAAAAAAATACACAAGTTTGAAATTGTAAAGATAAATGCTTTCTGAAGTAACATATAAACCTTTGGTGAAGATGAGAGCCAACGGAGGGAAGGCCCTGGTTGGGCTTTGCTCGTAGCAGCTATTTGAATAAAGTTGTGTGAAACAGCAATGGCGTCACCCAGGATGAAGAGCTGGTCGATGCCGCTCTCTTAAAGTGTCTCCTTATCCCTGGTTAGTAATAGTTGCCCCAGTCAGAGGCTTCATCTGTAAACTTGGGCGAAGGGGGTGGGGGGGAGGTTAATTATCTATAATGTTATTGTTCATCTTTCGGGTGGCTCTGTGGAGGTGGAGGAACCTGCAGATGCAACGACAGTTAAACGTTCTCAAAGAATGTGACTGAAAATAAAGTATAATGCTTTAAGGTTTATATATTCATGAAAGTGAAGTTTGTTCAGTGTTAGTATTTTTTAGTTTTTAAACTGTTTATTCTTAATGCAGGGGCATTAGTTAGGCATTGTAAGAGTCTCAAGCAACCGGAAATACACTTATCTGGCATCTACCAATCCCTATAGGTACCTAATACCAAAGGTTTTACTGTATATAAGATTATGAGGGGCTTAGAAGCCGACATTATGATTGATGTAAAACATTATAATTAACCAAACTGTATTGTACATTAATTAGCTTTGTAAGACTATCAACACACATATTTGGCCACTCCTCCAAAAAAATAGAGTAATAGATAAATCCTTCTCCCATTTATCTTTCCTAAGTCACCTTTTCCTGCAGGAATATATATATTTCTGAGGCAAATCTCTTCTTCCCCTTATCAACAATAAATTTTGTTTGACCAGGTAGTACTAACTCTTGTCCAAAACTTTCTGACAGTCAATCTCGAACTTGATAAATAAGCAAATAGGGATATTAGAAAGACTCTTAGAAAGACACAAGAAAAAAATAGAGATTGAGCGAGAGAATTAGATTGTTATGGAGTCAGCACAATGCCGGAACGTTCTAATAGAAGCTTGAATTGTGGAGTGGAGACATCGCAGGAGGTTTGGGAAGGGGGACACTGAGGTGTTGCGCAGTGAGGAGCCGATACGGGTCAACGAGCGATTGGGGAGGAGGACTTGTAATGAGCCAGTGACTGATCAGTGGAGTGCTGTGATGAACGCCAGTAGTTACCTAGAAGGATCATCAATTGCTCAACTGATATCACCTCGGTCTTTGGCGGCAACTTCATCTGCAGAAAGAGAAAAAAAACATCTGAGGACATTCCAAAGGAATTTGGCCAATCATTGCTAAAAAAAACAATTATATTTTGTTGTTAAACAATAAATCTGCAGATGCTGGGGTCAAGCGCAATGAACAAAAGTGCAGGAGAAACTCAGGAGGTCACCCAGCATCTGGAACCAAAAGGTAACCAAGGTTTCAGGCTCGAGACCCTTGGTCAGGAATCTGTGAAAACAGGTCGACACCTGAATGTTTTTTTATATATATTAATACGGTTTCAACTGCAGTTTCCATTTAAGCAGCGCCCTTCGGTGGGTAAATCTCTGCCAGGCAACTGGCAAGAATTGAAAGACAAAATCTGACACTAAGAGATGTTGAGACAGGTTAACACCCCACTCCCCCCCCCCCCACCACCCCCAAGTCTTGGTCAGGGTTTGGGGGGTTTAAAAGCCAGGTTGGGGGCTGGAGGAGTTTAGAGAGGAGATTCGGGATCTTGGCTCCCAGGCTTCTGAAGACGCAGCAGAGCTACAAGGGAACAAGGGAATGATCAAGGGGAAGTGTGGAAATCAGAGTTTGACGAGAATGTGATTTTAATGATAAAACTCTATCTCATCCCCAAAATGCCAGATGTGGGACTATTTACACCCATCCCACAGAAAGTGATTTCATGGCTGAAAACGGTCTAGATGAAGGGTTCAGGCCTGAAACGTTGGAGATGTATCTTTGCTACATAAGGAACGGTGCATAACTTGTTGAGTTTCTCCAGTATTTTTGTGTAACAACAGAAATTCATGTCCTGTGCCTGGCTGTTGTCTTTATGGGCGTGAATGGCACAATGTAAATACAGTAAAACCCATGTTATGTGGAATTCAAGCCTCAAGAAACTGGCAAAAATAATTAGGCAAAACATTAAAAATTAAAATAAATAAGAATAAAATAAGAAGTAAAAAAATACTCTTTTAAACTTGTAAATCTTTTTCTGAAGTAGCACGTAAACCTTTGGCGAGCAGCGGAGGGAGGGTCTTTGCTTGTAGAAGTTGTTTGAATAAAGTTGTGTGAAACAGTAACAGTGTCACCCAGGACGAGGAGCGGGTTGATGCCGCTCGCCGTAGAGGGTGACCCTCTTCAAGTGTCTCTTTACTCCTAGTTACCGACATCGTGGTCAGAGGCTTTATTTGTAAACTTTGGGGGGAGAAGTTGGGGTTAAATCTCGATAATGTTACTGTCCGTCTATCGGGCGGCTCCAGGGAGGGGGAGGAATTTGCAGATGTAGCAATGGTTAAATGTTTTCAAAGAATGTGACTGATGATAAAGTAAAATGCTTTAAGGTTTATATATTCATGCAAGTGAAATTTGTTCTGTGTAAGTATAGTAATTTTGTCTTTTAAACTGCTTATTCTTAATACAGGTGTATTAGTTAGGCATTGTAAGAATCGTCTCAAGCAACCAGAAAATGTACTTATCTGGCATCTACCAATCCCCATAGGTGCCTGATACCATAGGGCTTTAATGTAGTAAGGATCTTCAGGATATGGAACATATTAAATGTAGAAGACTACAGGCCATTCAGCCCACAATGTTGTGCCTGCCTCCACAACAATCTAATTTTTCCCCACCTCACACCCTTAATCCTCTATTTTTCTTACACAACAAAGAAATAGATAAGAATGGTAGGGTGGGGAGAAAAGGTACGAGGCGACTTAGAAAGAATTGGTGGGAGAATGTTTATCATGCAGAGTGTGTTTGAAATCTGCAATGCTCTCTCCTGGGGTGGGGGGGGGGGGGTGGGGTGTGCGCTGGAGTCTCCCACAATATTTGAGAAGCATCTGGACGAGAATTTCCAAGGCAGAGAAGGCTGGGGAACCAGGTGAGACCAGTATAGATAAGTGGGCTGAAGCAGTAGATGCTACCTCAGTAAATATATTTAAATTTTTAATTTGGACCTACAGCACGGTAACAGGCCTTTCGGACCATGAGCCCGTGCTGCCCAAGTGTCCTACAACCCTCGTACATTTTGGACACTGGAGCCCCCCCCAGAGGAAAACTCATGCAGACCGGGAGAATGTACAGACAGCATGAGATTTTAACCCTGGTCCCGGGCGCTGTAACAGTGTTGCATGAACCGTGCCGCCCTTTAAGACAAGGTTGGATGAATTTTTACATAGGAGAGAAATTAAGGAATATGGAGAAAAGGCAGGTGGGTGGAGATGAACCCATCATTGGATCAGCCATAATCTCATTGAATAGCGGAGCAGGGGTCGACGGGGCCGGATGGCTGACTCCCGCTCCTGTTTCTTATGCCAGTCCCTTCTTTCCAAGGACTGGGGAAATCTGGCCAATACCTTCCATCTGAGGAACAAGATGTTCATGATGGCGATGAGTGGGCATGGCCCATTTTCACTCTGGGTGATCATGGGGGTCCTCTCGCCTTTCCAATCGATCCACTTCACATAATAGAAAGTGCTGCTGGGGTCACCCTTGTAAGTCCCGGGCTTCAAGCCGGCCCCCTGCGAGGAGGCGTCTTGCTCCGTTTCACTAGAACTCCCCAGCGACGGGCCAGAGATCACATCGGACCCAGTGCTCTCAGCCAGAGGACACTCGCCGGTGGCCAGGTCGTCGTCGTCCTCCTCCTCCTCCTCCAAGTCGCCCTCTGATTCTGCCGAGGCCAAGCCGCTGCTCAGTGGTTCCGTGCTGAGGTCCCATGCCTGGGAGTCGGCTCCTGGCTCCTGGTCGCCTTCCGTTGCCTGGCCACGATCGGAGAATGCCGTGTGCCCGGCCTGCACTCCCACGTCCTCTTGGCGACCCTCTACCTCGCCAGAAACTCCGGAAGCAGACGGCTCTGCAGGAACGGGCACAGAATCAGGAGCAACTGGGGCAGACATGGTGGCCGACGTTTTATCCAAACCAACGTTACCGGCGTGTTCAAAGTCAGCGTTGTCCATCACCAGCTATTCCAACACTCAAAGGAAGTGTCCCAGTAATATTCTCACAGCTCGTGAATCCCTAGTCCTCGAAATGATGAAATTCTTCAATCCTCAACCATTGTTCAGAGTTCACTCCACTCTTTAGACGCCACCAATGGTCCAATTCACACTGTGATTGTCTTTGAAAAGAGGAAATTAAACTGTAAATTGGGACTCGGATGGATGACTCAAAGGCTGGGAATTCCACAGTTTGTTCGGGGGCTTCTTGCTCAATGAGATGGTGCCTCGAATGTTGCTCGCTGTCTCCCGTGGAACCGTGAGTGGTCTCCGCCTCTCGATCCCTGCAGCAAACGGACGCTGGTCCACTCAGCCGCCCCTCCTCCACCAGTTGGTGCAGCCCTTCCCTCACCTCGGGCGCCTCTCTGAGCGGGTGATCCCACCTGCGCCCATGGTGGCCCTGGAGCAAGGGGGGGTCACTTGTTCCTTTCCCCACCCCTTCTCCTCCTCCTCCTTCCCCCGGGTCAGAGCTCCTCTCCCCTCGCCTACCCTTGGAAGGAAAGGGTGCAAACGCCCGCCGACGAGACCCAGCCCCTGCTCCCCCCTCCCGGGAACCTGTGGGTTAATGGGGAATGCCCCTCCACCTCTGACCAGTTGGAAGGATGGATGACCTTTGACATCTGTCGTGCCCCTGGACCAGGGAGGTTCAAAGGTCACGCCCTTCCACCTTGTGACCCTACCTACTGATAGGGCCCCGTGACCTTTGACATCCGTCACCCTTCGAGTTAAAAGGTCACGTCCTAGCACCCTGGAGCTCGAAAACAGGGGTCAAAGGTGATGCTCCTCGACCTGTTGGTTTATTCCCCCCAGGAAGGGTATTTAAAATGGGGGGGTGAGATTATTGGGGTATTTATTAAGGCGCAGCCCTCAGGGAACCTGTTGCCCTCCTCCTCCTCCTGGCGCCCTCTGCGTTGTTATATCACCTGCCTCGTCCCTCCGCTTGCTGACGTCACCACCCGCCCAAAGCACACGGTGGTGGGGAGGGGGGGGGGGTCACCGATCCCCTCCCAGCCCGGGGCCCAGTCGGCCAACGCGGCGATTCCCGGGGCCTTTCCCCGCCCTTCCCTCCCTCTCTCCTCGGCCGCGACGGTGGAGTTGCGGGGACACTGACGGACGGACGGCCCGACCGGAAATGAAAGCGCTCGCCCGTCAAGGAAGCGAATGCCTCGCCGCGGCTCCGGGCGCCGACCTCCCGCTCCTGCGTCCCCAGGCGGCCGGCGGACCCCGCTTCAGCCGCACCATCCAGAGAGGAGAGCTGCCCTATCTTGCTCGGTCAAGTCAGCTGCAGATTTATTGTTAGAGAGTGGAAAGCTGTATTCCACTGGAGAAAAGAAAATTGCTATCATTTAAGAGACAATCACCCTCAATTTGAACCAATTTGGGACCCATATATAAAGTTTATTAGGAACCGCCAATTCCAAACCTCCAACTCTTAATGGGACAAGTTTTACTTATGGAAATAGTTAAATTGAATATTTAGACGACACTTTCTTATTTTCTTTCTATTCTGTCTTCATAACGATATAACAATTGCAGTCCGGAAACAGGCACCTTTTCTAGTCCGCACCGATTTAAGGGAACTCTTATCATCCCACCTCCCCGCTCCCTGCCCATAACCCTTCAATCCCCTCACATCCATGCACTCATCCAACTTCCTATTAAATGACAAAAAATGACCCTGCTGCAACCACCTCTTCCAGAAGGTCATTCCACTCAGCCACCACTCTCTGAGTGAAGAAGCTTCCTCTTATTTTACTTTTAAACTTTTGCCATGACCTTATGGGTGGGGCAATGCCCGTGAATGCCCTCCCAACAATGGAAACAACTTACCTATCGTATCGGGACGCCTTTCAAAATTTTATACTATCCCCCTCTCATTCTCCTAAATTCCAGCGAGCACACTCCCAGATAACTCAATCCCACACATGGCTGAGGGACACCAGCTACAGGAACTAGGTTGTTGGAGCTGGGATTTAATCGGGCGCTTGGGGCACGAAAGGCTTCCTCATTGCGTTGGAGCTTCGGATCTGGTTCCCGGGTTTGTTGCAGGTCTGTGCGGCTGCGGGAGAGCTGGGGGTGTGTAGAGCTCGTCGAAAGAACCAAAGACTTGTTGATCCAAACCAAGGCTTTTATTAGCAAAAGACAGGAGCTCTTCACAGGTGGCCGACCAGTCCGGAATGATCCGACCTGGCTAGGGACACAATCCTTTAAGGCCCAGACAATAGGTGTGGCTTAGCTCTCAGCCAATCGCTGTAAGCACAGTCTAGATACAGTAACTATATACACTATGTACATTGGTGATAGATCTGTACTATCACAGGGTGAATCCATGGACACTCAGTGACCCCAGGATAGGAGGGGCTCTTTATTTCTTACTGTGAGGGGCACTGGGCCACACTAATGGCGACTCTTACTTCGTCTTACGGCAGGCAAAAGGCACTTTCATGTAATATTACAAGTTCACTACTATTACATGGCGATAAAGGAATCTTGAAATGCAAGGGTGTGAATTTTTAATTAGATAACACACTGCAGTGCAAACAAACAAGCTCAAACTATGTAGGCTACAGGTTTAACACAAGGTTCAGTTTCCCCTCTGGCTCCATGGGCTCTACTGTTTCCAAGAGCTGGTGTGAGCCTTTAAATGGGGGCCGGTGATTGGCAGGGAGTAGGCGTTGCCAGCCTCCCAGGTTACCTCCCTACAGGTACAGTGGGTTGCCCCTGCCAGTCGGCAGGTAGGAATGCAGACAGGCGCAGTAAGTCAGTCAACACCAGACGCACACCCCCTCAAAGTTTTTGACCCAAAGTTTTCCTCTGCAAAATATCAGAGCGTGATTGCACCCTCTCCTCATGTTAATAAATGACATGTTTACAAAGACTCTGATCCTTTTTCTGTTTTATAATTTAAACATGTTTTTTTTTAAAATCAAGTCTTGCATTTTGCTCCAAAAAATCGGAGCAAAAGTGTTTGTGGCATTGTGTATTTAATAATCGACATAAAATTAAAATGCACTTAAAAAATTCTAGAATTCAAACTTTTACTTCACAGATGGACTTTTACACGATAATCTGGCTTTCCGTGGCATCTTAATTTTGCAAAACAACGAATTTCTAAGAAATTTTGATTCTGAATACCTTAGAAAAACGATATGTGACCAAAAAAAAAATCAATAGAACGTCCTGAAAAGATTCAGACAATTTTTTGTAAACGGGTTTATGATTTAAACTATGCAAAGGCATTAATAAATGGCTACTTCCCTCCCCCATGAAAAGTTATCCCACCGAAATTCTTTCCGAAGAAACTTTTTACAAGTTCCGGGGCTACTCATCTGTCAATCAAGGTCGGCGGTGCGTGACGGACAGGGGATAGGCGGGCGGCTATTGGTGCGGGGCGGTGCCCGTCAAACGAGGTCACCGCCCTTCCATCGCCCCAGGTGCCCGCGGGAGCAGCAGCCGGGTTGGATGCACGGTGTCGGTGGGGGGGGGGGGGCTTCCATTTTGTTGGGGTTTTGTCGCGTTCTTTACTCCCACCACCATCTCGGTAACCGAAGGCGGTCAACTACCCATTCCCCCCACAGCGAGAGCCGCCGACGTCGGAGGAGGAGGCGACGACCGCCGCTGTCAACGCAGGTGAACGGCCGCCCCGAAAATCGAGGCCCAGGCTTCAAGTAAACGGGTAGGCCGCAGGAGCCCTCCCACCACTGACTGGGGGAACTTTAATTAAGTGCTAATTTATTTGGAATTGCCGCCCATTACTATTTCGAATGTAATCTTGCCGTCGATGTTTTATTAGGGGTGTTCATTATTGGTCACAACTTCACTCGTTGTAATGGGAACTTTGTATGTAAACATGTCACGTTGAGCCCAAGCGCCCCCTCGAGGCAGTGATGTTGATTGCAACGTGACATTCTCGAGTCCGGATAATTTTAGACATGCTCCACATCGACACTGTTCAGGTAACATCCGACCACATATTGGTCCCGTTAGGATATAATAGAGTTCAGAAATCCCAATTGGAGAATGGGGCATAGCAGCTTCCTGCATGCAACACGTGTGTCTCACATACAAAGTGGTCGTGCTGCCAGGCGTATGATGTTACTGCCATTCCCTGGTATACGCTCGAGTTCTGTTCTGACCGACTGGTCTGATCTTGAAATGGGCATAAGTCGGAGGTACGATAGCCTGGCATGTAGTCCCCACGCTGGCGGTCCCCACGCTGGCGGTCCCCACGCTGGCGGTCCCCACGCTGGCGGTCCCCACGCTGGCGGTCCCCACGCTGGCGGTCCCCACGCTGGCGGTCCCCACGCTGGCGGTCCCCACGCTGGCTGATCCCACTGCCCCGCGCTCTCCTGACAGTTCCTTATCTGTCTCCACACTAATCCCACTGCCCTGTGTTCTCCCGACAGCCAGCTGTCCGGCCCCACACTGATCCCACTGCCCCGTGCTCTCCTGACAGCTCCCAACCATCCTCACACTGATCCCACTGCCTTGTGCTCTCCCGACAGCCCGCTGTCAGTTCCCAAACTGATCCCACTCCCCCCCATTCTCCTGACAGCTCCCTATCCATCCCCACACTGATCCCACTGCCCTGCACTCTCCCGACAGCCGACTGTCAGTCCCCACACTTCTCACTGCCCCGCCCTCTCCCGACAGTCCGCTGTCAGACACCATACTGATCCCACTGCCCCGTGCTCCACCGTCAGCCCCTATCCATTTCCACACTGATCCCACTGCCCCACGCTCTCCCGACAGCCTGCTCTTTTGAATCCTCTCCCCAGAACCTCCACATTTTTTTTTTGCAAATTGAGCTCCAAGCATTTGGTCTGCATACTGTTTTGATAACACTTTTGTGGAGCCTCCACAATCTATCTCTGCTTCTTTTGGAAGTGGGGTGAATAACAATCTACCAAGAGTCAGTAGATTCTGGCACGGTTCTGGAGGACTGGAAAACTGCAAAGGTCACCCTGCTATTTAAGAAGGGAGGGAGGCAGCAGGAAGGACATTATAGACTGGTTGGGAAGGTGTTGGCGTCGATGGTCAAGAATGAGGTTGTGGAGTACCTAGAGATGCATGACGAGGTAGGCCAAAGCTAGCTTAGTTTCCTTAAGGGAAAATCTTCCCTGACAATCTGAAAGTTTTCGAGGAAGCCACAGGGAGGCCAGACAAAGGGGATGCAGTGGATGTGTGCATACTTGGACTTTCAAAAGTTTGAGCATCTCCCAATTCTTCCTGGTCTTACAGAATTCCTCCTGCCCTCCAAAATGTATAAGGGTTGTAGGTTAATTGATGTATTTGTGGGCTTGTGGGTCGGAAGGGCCTGTTACTGTGCTGTACGTCTAAATTGATAAAGATTTGCCAGCGTGGGCTGAGGAGGGAACGTTGTTTCAATCTACTTCACCCAGCAGTTGAAAAGCTTCTGGGTGGGTTATGAAGTAGGAAGGGTTTATTTTTTTTGGTGGAATAAATAGGTCAGCACAACATTGAAAGCTGAAGGATCAGTATCGTGCTGTAATGTTCTAGGTTCCAAACAAGCCTGGTAATATTTTGTAGAAGTGTGGATAGATCCTCCCTGGGTGTCCCTGAGGTGGGATTGGTGACATGGGTGTTTCTGTGGGATCTTGCTGTGCATCGATCCGTGACCACTGTTCTGACTGACTACAGTGGGAGGTTGTAAAGGTGCTTCAGCCACATGGCAGCTGTGCTCAAGGTTACATGGAAATGGGGTCCTCACTGCTGCTGTTGGAAACAAAAGTTTGCTGACGGCAAGATCTAGTTTGGCCTTTTCTCTTTTTTTAAAAAAACACACAGCGGTTGGCCTTCTGGAGAGCTTTGATTGCATTTCTGTTACCTGGGCAACCCACTTCTTGTTGAGTTCAAGATAGGTAGCAAAGTAAGAAGTGGATGTTCAGACACCTACACTCCTGCGGGATACCTGGCTCAGCTTGTCTGTGCCCCCTTCATCCTGAATAAACGTTTGAACTCTGTGTCCTGGTTGTCTGGGACCGGTTTAGTACCCAACCATGAACCATTTGTTTAATACTGTAAAGGTTTACTGATGGACCCAGTCTGGAGTATATATGTAGCCACTTTCAGGTGGCCAAATACTCCAACGTAAAGCCGCCTAAAATACCTGAATGCGTCTGTCAGCGGGCTACCTGAAAGCGGAGAACCCTGACCCGAGGAGTACTTACCCAACAATCCTCGGGTAGGTGTATTCTCCGTTTCCGAGCCCCCCCACCCTGGCACCTGAAAGTGGGCGGCACTACGACCGCGGTCGACAGGAGCCAGCGCCTCTCCCCGCTGCAGACTTTTCAGGTGCCAGAACGTCGCCTTCAGTGCTGCCACCTGAACGTTGCTTCGCACACACCCGCAGCCGGCTCCGGAGCCACTATTCCACCTGAAAGTGGCTAATGATGAAAGGTTAAAAATAGCCAGAGTCCAAAGGGGTTTTTTTTTAATTTTTTTAAATTTTTTATTTTTCACACCATAAATCACATTAGCCATGATACACACTTTTTCTTTTTCACACATATACAGTGACTTTTTCTCCTCCCTCCTCCCAAGCCACCCCCCCACCCCCCCCCTCTCATCCATTTTAGGTATACAATCTAGTTTGCATTAAACCAGTCATACAATGTTGTCATTCAACAAAAATACACCAGAAATTCTACTGAGTCCATTCTTTTCTTTCCTTCTCCTTCCATCAACTTAGGTAATGTTTGTACCCGGTAGGTTTTCGCTATTGTATTTAATGTAAGGCTCCCATATTTGTTCGAATATTTCAATATTATTTCTTAAACTATATGTTATTTTTTCTAATGGAATACATTTATTCATTTCTATATACCATTGTTGTATTTTCAAATTATCTTCCAATTTCCAGGTTGACATAACACATTTTTTTGCTACGGCTAGAGCTATCTTAACAAATCTTTTTTGTGCATCCTCCAAATCAATTCCAAATTCTTTGTTTTTTATGTTACTTAGGAGAAAGATCTCTGGATTCTTTGGTATATTGTTTTCTGTTATTTTATTTAATATCTGATTGAGATCTTCCCAAAATTTTTCTACTCTCTCACATGTCCAGATTGCATGAATTGTTGTTCCCATTTCTTTTTTACATCGAAAACATCTATCAGATACTGTTGGGTCCCATTTATTTAACTTTTGAGGTATAATGTATAGTCTGTGTAACCAATTATATTGTATCATACGTAGCCTCGTATTTATTGTATTTCTCATTGTTCCAGAACATAATTTCTCCCATGTTTCCTTTTTTATCTTTATATTTAAATCTTGTTCCCATTTTTGTTTAGTTTTACCATTTGTTTCCACATTCTCCTTTTCTTGCAGTTTAATATACATATTTGTTATAAATCTTTTGATTAACATTGTATCTGTAATCACATATTCAAGGTTACTTCCTTCTGGCAAACTCAAATTGCTTCCTAATTTATCCTTCAAGTAGGATCTCAGTTGGTAATATGCCAGCGCTGTATCTCCAGTTATATTGTACTTATCTCTCATTTGTTCAAAGGATAAGAATCTACTTCCTGAAAAACAATTTTCTATTCTTTTAATCCCTTTTTTTTCCCATTCTCTAAAGGAAAGGTTATCTATTGTAAAAGGGAGTAGCTTATTTTGCGTCAATATTAGTTTTGGTAATTGATAATTTGTTTTATTTCTTTCTACATGAATCTTCTTCCAAATATTGAGGAGATGATGTAATACTGGAGAAGTTCTATGTTGCACCAATTTTTCATCCCATTTATATAATATGTGTTCAGGTATCTTTTCCCCTATTTTATCTAATTCTAATCTCGTCCAGTCTGGTTTTTCCCTTGTTTGATAAAAATCTGATAGGTATCTTAATTGTGCGGCTCTATAATAATTTTTAAAGTTTGGCAATTGTAAGCCTCCTTGTTTATACCATTCTGTTAATTTATCTAGTGCTATCCTCGGTTTCCCCCCTCTCCATAAAAATTTCTTTATTATTTTCTTTAACTCTTTGAAGAATTTTTCTGTCAGTTGTATTGGCAATGCCTGAAATAAGTATAATATCCTTGGAAAAATGTTCATTTTAATACAGTTTATCCTTCCTATTAGTGTTAGTGGTAGATCTTTCCAATGCTCTAAATCGTCCTGTAATTTTTTCATTAGTGGATAATAATTGAGTTTATATAATTGGCCTAGATTTTTGTTTATTTGTACCCCTAGGTATCTTATTGCCTGCATTTGCCATCTAAATGGAGATTCCTTCTTAAATTTTGAGAAATCCACATTATTCATAGGCATTGCTTCACTTTTATTTACGTTTATCTTGTAACCCGACACTTCTCCATATTCCTTCAATTTCTTATATAATTCTTTTATTGATAGTTCTGGTTCTGTTAAGTACACTATAACATCATCCGCAAATAGACTGATTTTATATTCCTTGTCTTTTATTTTTATTCCTTTTATATTGTTATCTATTCTTATCAATTCTGCTAGTGGTTCTATAGCTAACGCAAACAATAAAGGTGATAGTGGGCATCCCTGCCGCGTTGACCTGCTTAAGTTAAATTGCTTTGATACATGTCCATTTACTGTCACTTTCGCTAACGGTCCCTTATATAATGCTTTAATCCAATTAATATACTTCTCCGGTAAACTGAATTTTTGCAATACTTTGAACAAATAATTCCATTCTACTCTGTCGAAGGCCTTCTCTGCGTCTAAAGCAACTGCTACTGCAGGTGCTTTATTTCCTTCTACTGCATGAATTAAGTTAATAAATTTACAAATATTGTCTGTTGTGCGTCTTTTTTTGATAAATCCAGTTTGGTCTAAATTTACCATTTTCGGTACCTGTTCTGCTAATCTGTTTGCTAATAGTTTAGCTATTATCTTATAATCTGTGTTTAGCGTCCAAAGGGTTATTTGATGTATGTTGGATTTTTACTTTCCCTTCTGCCCCCTCAATTGGAGAGAGCAAAGGTGAGAATTGACTGGGACAGGGAGGGGTTCAGGTGGCCAGAATACCTCGATGTAAAGCCACCTGTTCTACCCGAATGCGGCTGTCGGGAGGCCAACTGAAAGCGGAGAACCCGGCCCTGAGGAGTATTTACCCCTCCTCGGGGAGGTGTATTCTCAGCTTCCGAGCAGTCCCCCGAGGTACCTGAAAGCAGGGCGGGCTGATGACATCGCGGTGACGTCGTCAGCCTGTGACACTTTGGCACGATATTTTTAAAAACTGGAGCGTGTGCAGGCTCGGCATTACCAGTACAGTCACATTTTTCATTACGTTAGAGGCAGTTCTCTTCTTTGCTCCGGGCCCGCCATTATCTTGTGTTCCTTTCTGCTTCAGCCTTGACACACTGCAAATGACGTCATGACAACGGGCGGGACTATGGCCCCAGTTGACAGGACCCGACATTCACTCCAAGGCGCCTCTCCTGCAGCCCGGCCCTTTCAGGTGCCAGAACAGAACCTTCAGCGCTGCCACCCGAACGTCGATTTGCACACACCTGCAGCCGCTTCTGCAGGCGCATCCTTGGAGCGATTGCACCTGAAAGCGGATAGGGAAAGGGAAGAGAGAGACAGACAGAACGAAAGGAAACATAGGGAAAGATGGTGGCGGTGGGGAAATGGGACTAACTGGAACTGTAAAAGTCGATGTTAATGCCATCTGGTTGGAGGATGCTCAGACGGAAGATGAAGTGTTGTTCCTCCAATTTTGCACATGTCCCAATGACCATGGACGTACATGTCAACAAAGGAAAGGGACGGGGGAATTAAAATGGATGGCCACTGGGAGATCCACACTGTTGAGGCGGAGGTGCTCAACGAAGTGATCTCCCAGTCTGTGCCCAGTCTCTGCAATGGAGAGGAGACCACAAAGGGAGAGTGTTGTTTCACTTGGAAGGACTAAACGTCTGTGGCTCCGAATGGTGGCGAGGGAGGAGTTGTGGACACTTGTCCTGCTGCATAAGGACAGCAGGTGCCCTTCCTTGAGCAACTTTATTTAACGATCTCGCAGTAATTACTCAAGTTCAAGTACCTAAACAATCTGGAGCGTTTCACCAGACCACAGTGCACCCATGGACACAACATACAATAATCACATCTAAACATAAAGATATAATTTAAAATATATAAATATTTTGTGGTG
Source organism: Narcine bancroftii (assembly GCF_036971445.1). Taxonomy (NCBI): domain Eukaryota; kingdom Metazoa; phylum Chordata; class Chondrichthyes; order Torpediniformes; family Narcinidae; genus Narcine; species Narcine bancroftii. The sequence goes on from NC_091473.1 coordinate 187,195,066, forward strand.
ATTTATTCGGTTACAGGATACCATTTATCAGTCTCACAGCTTGCAGGAAGAAGCTATTTCCCAGCCTGGCAGTGTTGATTTTGATGCCCCTATATCTCCTCTTTGATGGTTAAAAGCCAGTATGCTGGATGAGCAATGATCCCAATGAATCCACAGAGTGGCAGAGAGGATCACTGGAGCCTCTTTTCCCCCCTACCCCCCACCACCCCAACCCTCCCCCACCAACGTGATTGTCCAAAGAGAGCGCGCAAAATCCCACAGGCAGTGAGACTGTCAAGCAACCAAAGGAACTGCTTACACTAACCACCCAAGACTCCCATTATTTCTGAAACAATATATATATTTATTTGTGCATATGAATTCTTGTCCTGCATGTATATTGGTTGTCTGTATGTGTGTTATGTCTGGTTGTGTGTCTGCGTGTTTTGCATCGAGGACCAGAGAATGCTGTTTTGTCGGTTTGTAATTGAGCAATCAAATGACAATAAACTTGACTTGATTTGAAATTAAGCACGGGTTAGGTGATCATTTTGAGGGACACTTTTGCCCCATCCGCAGTGGCCATCCTGACCTGGTTGCAAGCCCCTTCTACTCCCCTTCTTATTCCCACATCTATCTGTCTGTCCGCTGTCTTCGTGCAGGCCAAGTATGAACGACAGGGAGTCCCAGATTACGAATGAGTTCCGTTACCTGGGTCTGTCCATAAGTCGAATCTGTGCGCAAGGTGGAACGGGTACTTTTGGTTCTTATTTAACATGCATGAGGTAACATTATGCATGAATTGGGTCACAATGAGGATATGGCAATTGGGAAATAGCCCGTTCATAAGTACGAGTTGTTCACAACCTGGACATTCATAAGCCAAAATACCTTTTAAAAAAAAAAAGATCAGACGAAGCAGGGAGAGGCTATCCAAACCGTGCTGCTTTGCCACGGGGTCTTATTTTGTTCTCAGGAAGTTTCACCCGCACTGACCTTCACAACCTGTCTTCTTCTCAAGTGTAGGAATGGCTTCGGAAATCGGAGGACCGCTGGGAGTGTCCGTGGCCGGAAGCACTGGATCTGGGGCGCAGCCTCCATCCGGCGGGGGGATCATGTCGCGAGTACCCAAGAGACACCCAGGGTAAGGAGGCTCGGGCACCTTGCTTTGCGAGGGATGACAATTATGACCAGATGATTTTACGTGTCTCATCCCTGCCACGGACTCCTGCAGCAATAAGCAACACAGCTCCCTAACTTGCTCGCCATTCATTGAGGTAGCACCTAATCTGATTATCCAAGCTGAGCCCTGCTTTATCTCTGCGACCCCCGTGCCCCTCAGTAAGTTGCAGTACTAGTTTTTGTGATGTGTATGGACAAGCGCAGCACAGGAACACGCCATTCGCCCTGAAACTAAATCGGGGCTGGATGACTTCACGATGCAATTTAAACTAAATCAGGGGCTGGAGGCTTTGAGACTGGATTGGCTGGGGATTTTCTCCACAGAAGAACAGATCCTGACTGATAAGAGTTTAAAATCATGAGGGGGTGGTATAGATCAGGTGAGTTGTTGCAGTCTTCAGAGTCTAAAAGTAGACTAAGTTTATTGTCATCTGACGGTTCAAAATTCAGGTTTGTTGTCAGTAAACACATGAAATTTTTTTTACTGCAAGCCAGGCAGAATTTTTACTTATTCGTAGTGCAAATAAAAAAGTATATTCAAAAAAAGATGCGTATACAAAAGAGTGAAATGCAAACAAGAAGAAAGTGCAAACAGACTATGCAATGCAGAAAATAAAATATTCATGAATAAATGATGTGCAAAGAATGTGTAAATGAGCCTCTGATTGAGTTTGTTGTTTGGGACTCTGCTGGTGGAGGGGTAACAACTGTTCTTTAACCTAATGGTGCAGGTCTTATGGCACCACGACCTCTTCCCTGATGGTAGCGGTGAGAACAGAGCGTGTGCTGGATCCTTGACGATGGCTGCTGCTCTCTGACAACAGTGTTCCCCGTAGACGTTCTAGATGGTGGGGAGAGCTTTTATCTGTGATGTCCTGGGCTGTGTCCGCTCCCTTTTGTAGAGCTTTACGCCCAATGATATTGGGGCCCCCTTACCCGACTGCGATGCAGCTCGTCAGCACACTTTCTACCGCACATCTGCCAATGTTTTCTAAGTCATACCAAACCTCTGCAAACTCCTGCGGGAGTAGAGGCGCTGAAGTGCTTTCTTCTCGATGACATTGGTGCGATCCTTCAATTATTTGTTCCTCATTCCAGACTGGACTTTGATGATGACGATGATGGAGAAGGGAGCAGCAAGTTTCCAAGGTTTGTGTAACTTTTCACTTTATTCCTGAAGTGTCCAGTTTGCCTCCTTTCTCTGATCCAAGATGGTGAAAACTGAGTTGGAGATGGAGACACACAAGAAACTGCGGGTAATGCAGTCCTGAGCCGTACGCAATCTGCTGTGGAACATTGTGTTTAGTCGTTTAGTCTTACAATTACAGGAAGGATGTGGAAGCTATGGTGAGGGTGCAGAGGAGATTTATCAGGTATTACCTGGATTGGAGAACGTGTTTTATGAGACAAGGTTGACAGAGATGGGGCTTTTCTCTTTGGAGCGTTGAAGGATGAGAGGTGACTGAATAGAGGTCATGAGAGGCATCGATGGGGTGGACAGCCAGCACCTTCATTCCAATTGCAAATAGCAGAGGATCATCTGTATGAGGTGAGGGGATGAAAGCTTACGGGAGATGTCGGGTAAGTCTTTTTTTACACAGCGAGTTGTGGGTGCCTGGAATGCATTGGTTGGGGCGGTGGTGGAGGCTGAAATATTAGGGGCCTTTAAGACAGGCACATGGATGATAGAAGGTTCTGGGTGTGAGAAAGGGAAAGTTGAGATTGTTGAGTAGGTTTTTGTAGGTCAGTGAATGGTTTCTCCTGGAGAAGGAGACTGCAGACGCTGAAATCTGAAGCCAAGCTCACTCTGCTGGAGGACTGGGGGCACGTAGGAGACGATGAATGATGGATGGAGTTTGGCTGGAGGAATGTTTTCAGTTTCTGTCACAAGTATTGGAATTTGGGTGGCTAATTTTCTGCCAAAGGTATTTGGAATGGAGACGTTAACCTCTGGTGTTTCTGTTCCAGGTGCGATGATGATCAAGGACCCAATGACAAAGAGAGATTTGCAAGGTAACGTTGACTACTTACTGAGTTAGAAGACATCAGACATAGGAGCAGAAATGGGCCGTTCAGCCCATTGAGTCTGCCCCCATTTAATCATGAGCTGATCCATGCTTCCATTCTGCCCCACTGCCCGGCCTTCTCCCCATAACCTTTGATGCCCTGGTGAATCAAGAACCTATCGATCTCTGCTTTAAATACACCCAATGACTTGGCCTCCACAGCTGTCCGTGGCAACAAATTCCACGTATTCACCACCCTCAGGCTGAAGGAATTGCTTTGCATCTCTGTTTTAAGCAGGTGTTTTTCAGTCCTGAAATTGTGCCCTCTTGTCTTAGATTCTCCCACCATGGGGAACAACCTTTCTAACCTAATCTATCCATGCCTTTCAACATTCAAAATGTTTCATTGAGATACCATCCCTCATTCTCCTAAATTCCAACAAGTACAGGCCAAAAGATCTCAAACTCTCTTTGTGTGATAATCCTTCCATTTCTGGAATCATCCTCGTGAACCTCCTCTGAACCCTCCCCTATGTCAACGCATCCTTTCTTTAACGAGGAGCCCAAATCTGCTCACAGTCCTCCATGTGAGGTCTCGCCAGTGCCTCGTAAAGCTTCAACATTACATTCCTTATTGTGGGGGGGGCGGGGGGGGGGGTCATGCAGTTGGAAATTTATTTTTTATGGACAGTCTTGAAGCCTGAGAGAAGAGTTCCACTGTGGTGGTAGTTCTCTCAGACACAAACTGACTCCCATTGTCTTCCCGTTAGAAAGGGGAGAAGTCGGACAGCTGCATAACTCATGATTGTTATCTCGGGACAACTGTGTCTGAATAAATGAGAGTTTCCCATTCAATGTGATCATGGTAGATCTGATCTGGACCTCTGCTCCATCTCTCTCTGCAGATATTTGTGTCTTCTCTTTTCCCCCAGCTCGGCTTTCACAGAGCCAAAATCATCACCCCCCCCCCTCCCCCAGTCAATTCTCACCTTTCCTCTCTCTCTTGTGTCCCATCAATATCCAACAGACCCTTTGTTGGTCTGTACTCCTCCCCCTGTCCATTCTTGCCTTCTCCCCAGCCTTTTAATTTGGCGCATGCGGCCTTTTTCCTCACACCTTGAAGTGCTCGGACCCGAAACATCAGTTAAATATTGTCACCTCCTATAGACGCTTGCGATACCTGCTGTTCCTCCAGCATTTCTGTGTTTTTTACTGTCTTCAGTCTTTCGTGTTTCACTCCACAACATCTCCCACGGGCAGCCCTGGCTCAGAAATCTTTCTCAACCTTGGGAATTATTGAGGCTTGAAGCTCCACAACTGTCTCGGTTGGAGAATTTCCCTGAGTAAAGCACAAAAGTCTGCAGACACCGTGGTTGAAGTAGAAAGACAGTGCTAGAGAAACTCAGCAGGTCAAACTTTGTGTAGCACAGATAAAGAAAGATACATAATCTATTATAGTATGAGCAAAATGTAGGCAGACGTCCAAACAAAATGGTGGAGGATTTCTCTTGTGAAGTGCGAGTGCATGTTTTAAAAAAAGAACAGAATTGTTCATTCAATGGTTGATTTCTCCACAGGCTGATAAGTTTTAGCTTTCATTTGCTTCTGTTCGTGCCTTGAGTGAATTAGACCTTTGTAATTGGGCATAAAAGCACAATGATGAAGAAACTCAACAGGTCAAACAAGTATTTTGTATAGCAAAGCTAATATATGTAACCAATGTTTCGAGCTTGTATCTTTTAAGTTTTTAAATTTAGGCGTACAACACGGCCCATGAACCCGTGCCGTCCAATTGCACCCGATTGATGTACGACCCTGGTGCGCTTTGAATGGTGGGAGGAAACCCACGCAGAGACAGGGAGAACGTACAAACTCCTTTCAGATAGCATCGGATTAGAACCCTGGCCCCGATCGCTGGCGCTGTAACAGCATTGCGCTAACCATACTGCCCTTGTTGAGTTTGCTGAAGAAGTGGACTGCTGTGGTCCTGAGCCTGTGAAAATTTTGCGGAAGTGCTCATTTTTGTTTCAGTCACCTGCAGTCCTCGACCTTTCTTCTCTCTGCTCCCCAGGGAGAACCACAGTGAGATTGAGCGGCGCCGACGGAACAAGATGACAGCGTACATCACGGAGCTGTCGGACATGGTGCCTACCTGCAGCGCCCTGGCCCGCAAGCCAGATAAGCTGACTATCCTGCGGATGGCCGTGTCCCACATGAAGTCGCTACGGGGAACGGGCAACACCTCGGTCGATGGCAGCTACAAGCCCTCCTTCCTCACGGACCAGGTAAATGGGCTTGGGAGTGAGGGAGGCTTGAGGGAATGGGGTATCGCTGCTGGAGCAGTGGGCCTGGTGGCTGCTTTGCAGATCAGGGTGCAAGGGGAGCTTGGAGCTGGTTGGCGCCTACACTTCATGGTGCCTGGGATTGGTAGATGCTGGATAAATGAGTTTTCTGGTTGCTTGAGACTTGCTCTTAAAATGCCTAGCCAATACACCTGCATTAAGAATAAACAGTTTAAAAGACAAAAATATTATACTGTACTACACTGAACAAACATGGATATATAAACCTTAAAACAATTTACTTTCAAGTCATATTTTTTGAGAACATTTAATAGTCACTGCATTTGCAGGTTCCTCCACAGAGTCGGCCTAAAGACGAACAATAACATTACAGATAATTAATCCCCATCCCCCACCCTCCAAGTTCACAGTTAAAGCCTCTGACTGGGGTGACTCGTACTAAGAGGGATAAGGAGACAATTTACGAGAGTCACCCCAGCAGCGAGCGGCATCAATCCCCCAGCTCTTCAACTGGGAGACACCATTGCTGTTTCACACAACTTTATTCAAACAGCTGCTACGAGCAAAGCCCGACCAAGGCCCTCGAATATTTGCTCCCATCTTCACCAAAGATTTATGAGTTAGTTCAGAGAACATTTACTCTTACAATGTTAAACTTTTATTTATTCAAAATGTACAGGGGTTGTAGGTCAATTGGGTGGAATTGGACAGCACAGGCAGATGGGCCAAAAGGGCTTGTTACCGTGCTGTATGTCTAAATTTTAAATTTAAATTTTGTTATTTATTTATGTTCTGTGATTTTAAAAAATTTTTTGCCGTTTGCTTGAATTCCGGATACTGTCATAGTGCAGAACAGGAATATTACTCGAAATTGCCTTCTGCCTGCTTTAAGGCAGAGAAAGAGTTGGCATTCGTGTCGCCTGGCGCCCCTTACAGTAAGAGAGAAAGAGAAGCGTGAAAGAGTCCCTTCAGAGATGCTGAGATTCGCCTCCAGCAGTCTACAATGTTATTCAGTGCATTGATGTTTTGCTGAAGTGTGTCTCTCTGCCGTTTGTTCACCCAAGGAGCTGAAGCACCTGATCCTGGAGGCGGCCGACGGTTTCCTCTTTGTGGTGGCGTGCGAGACGGGCAAGATCATCTACGTGTCAGACTCAGTGACCCCAGTCCTGAATCAGCCGCAGTCGGAGTGGTTCGGCAGCACCCTGTACAGCCAGGTCCACCCAGACGATGTGGAAAAACTGCGGGAGCAACTCTCCACCAATGAGAATGCGATGATAGGTAAAGGCGGGTCTTGGGTCCAGCACCCTTTAACTCTTTGTTCATTGGCTGTGTCACCATGTCCTTCATGCATTTATTTTTACCATGAGCTGGACAAAGTCCAAAGTTCAAGGATTGTGTGCCTTAGGGGCACATTTTGATGTCCTAAAATGTTCCAGCGTGCTTTGCTGGAACAACAGTCAAACAAAGTTTGGCTGACAGTATCCTGCTAATTTATTTTACTTCTGCCTCGACAAGTAAAATTAGTTAAATAATGTGACCTTGTAAAACTGTGGGGCATATCGATCAGTCAGTACTTTCCCAAGGGTAGGGGAGCTAAAATTAGAAAGCAAGGATTTGAAAGTTTATTGTCACTTGTACCAGGTCTCAAAAGACGCAAGGTCATTGGTCACGTGTGCACAGTGAAACTCCTGCTAAGCGGCACCTATGGGGATTGGTAGATGCTGGATGTTAATTTTCCGGTTGCTTGAGATTGTGTATTGCTTGATTGGCGAAGTAACAGCAAAGTGCGCCAATTTAAAACCTATATTTTCTACCTACTTATTTTCCATGATTTTTTTGCCGCTTGCTTGAGGCTGATGGTTGCTTGAATTCCAGATAACATGGGTTTTACTGCATTTGGGCAGCATGGACTGGAAAGGGCGTGTTACTGTACTGTATCCCTAAATTTAAAAAAAAATGAAAATATACCAATAGAATTTGTTTTACGAGCAGACCAGATAGAAATCTCGTACGTAGTATAAGTAAGACAGGATACAGAGTGATCAGTTGGTACAGGGCAAAGGCAACATAATTGCAATGCTTTTAAATTCGCTCAGGCGACTGAGAAGGGCTGGAAGGGAAACATCCTCAAATCGGGTGGTGCACGTTCTCGCCCTCGGGAATCTTCTTCCTGATGAGAGATAGTGATAGTGGCTGGGGTGGGAAATTGACCCTCGGTACTTTGCAGTGAAACAGCAGGGTCTGCAGACCCTGTGATTGGAGTTAATAGACGAAAATGCTGGAGAAACTCAGCAGGTCTTGTAGCGCCCTCTCAAAACCCCGCTCTGATACCTAGTTCCCAAAAACCAGACTCCAGCAGCCTGCGCGGGTCCTCCGATTACGTCGGCCGCAGCCCGTGTGGGTCCTTCTTGCTGGTCCCCTGGCGCAATCACCATCCCTTTGGGTTGTCTCCTCTGCTTCTCCTTCTCAACAGGGGTGGTTCTCCAAGTTTCTGGTGCCCTGCGCCAGTCTGCTGCCCCTTGTGGCCACTGCCACCAGCTGGACCCCACGGTCACTGGATTTTACTTACAAGCACCATCAGCTCCTATAACAGGCAGTTTAAAACCTATACTGAGCTGGTGGCATTTGGACTGGACAGTTGAACCCTTCCGAGCAGCGCTGTGTCCCCATTCTCACTGGTCCACATCAGTGGCAGCTTTGCTGTTACACCAGCCCAACCGCACAGAGGGACAGAGTTTAATATCCTCTAGCTATACATGTTCAGCCAGATGAAACAGCATTTCTCCACACTATGATGCACACACACACACACACACACACACACACACACACACACACACACACACACACACACACAGAATGCACAGCACTTAATTATCACATCTTGACACAGAGATAAAATAAATACAGTAACTGCACACCGCCCCCCCCCCACCCCCCAAGTATCTGACACCTATGGGGATTGGTAGATGCCAGGTAAGGGAATTTGACGGTTGCTTGAAATTCTGTGTTGTGTGGATTGGTGAACTGACTGGGGTACTGATTTTAAATGTCAGTATTTCTTTCACCTTATTTCCGTGATTTTTAAATTTTTGCCGGTTGTTTGAATTTCCAGATAACAGGGATTTTACAATATCTACATATTTCAGGATGATTTACTTGGTTCATCAATCCCCATAACCTGAGGGAAGAAGCTATTTGCCAGCCAGGCAGTCCTGATTTTTGATGCTCCTGTATGTACCTTCTTTTTTTTAAAATTTTTTATTTTTCACACCATAAATCACATTAGCCATGATATACACTATTTCTTTTTCACACATATACAGTGACTTTTTCTCCCCCCCCCCGTCCCTCCTCCCAAGCCACCCCCCCTCTCATCCATTTTAGGTATACAATCTAGGTTGCATTAAGCCAGTCAGACAATGTTGTCATTCAACAAAAATACACCAGAAATTCTACTGAGTCCATTCTTTTCTTTCCTTCTCCTTCCATCAACTTAGGTAATGTTTGTCCCCGGTAGGTTTTCGCTATTGTATTTAATGTAAGGCTCCCATACTTGTTCGAATATTTCAATATTATTTCTTAACCTATATGTTATTTTTTCTAATGGAATACATTTATTCATTTAAATTTAGTAGTTTCTTCCTTTTAATTTGGTTATGTATTCCATTAATATTTAAAGTCATATAGTTCAGCGTAGCCATTTTATATTTTGTTTATCTTCTCTTTCCGTTTTTCCATCATTACCTTTCCTCCTTTTCCATTTCTGTTTTCTTATTTTCAACTCTTTACAAGACAACATTCCTACAACATCCAACATTTTCCTTATTCTCCTATTTCTATCTTCTTTATCCCCAATCTCCCCTTCCCCTCCTGAGTTTTCCTTTATCCCTTGTCGGACAACCACATCTCCCCTCTCCATTTGGATTTGCGAATCCACTCGCAAGAGTCAACTGATTTTGCAGTGACCGCTATTTCTCCCCACCCAGCCCCCCCCAGAAAAGATTTCACTTTTCATATGTCACAAAGGTCACTCTTTTAATTCCCTCCTTATTCTCTCTATTCCATTACCTTCCCTTATTAATTCTTGTCTATACTATCTATATTTTCCTCTAAGTACAGATACATTCACGTATGCACATTGTCTCTATTCACTCTTATACCTCTTTACCCGCATACATATCAATCGTGATCATTTTTACTCTCATTACCCGTCTTCATCCCTCAGTCTATTTTTGTCTTTACCCACATACATATCAATCGTGATCATTTTTACTCTCATTACCCGTCTTCATCCCTCAGTCTATTTTTGTAATTGTTCTGCAAATTTTCGTGCTTCTTCTGGATCCGAGAATAGTCTGTTTTGTTGTCCTGGAATAAATATTTTCAATACCGCTGGATGCTTTAGTATAAATTTATACCCTTTCTTCCATAAAATCGCCTTTGCTGTATTGAACTCTTTTCTCTTCTTTAGGAGTTCAAAACTTATATCTGGATAAATGAAGATTTTTTGCCCTTTATACTCCAGTGGTTTGTTGCCCTCTCTTACTTTTTCCATTGTCTTCTCCAGTACCTTTTCTCTTGTAGTATATCTTAGGAATTTTACTACAATAGATCTTGGTTTTTGTTGTGGTTGTGGTTTAGAGGCCAATACTCTATGTGCCCTTTCTATTTCCATTTCTTGCTGTAGTTCTGGACATCCTAGGGTCTTAGGGATCCACTCTTTTATAAACTCCCTCATATTCTTGCCTTCTTCATCTTCCTTAAGGCCCACTATCTTTATGTTATTTCTTCTGTTACAGTTTTCCATTGTATCTATTTTTTGAGCTAGTAGTTCTTGTGTCTCTTTAGTTTTTTTAGTAGATTCCTCCAATTTCTTTTTTAAGTCTTCTACCTCCATTTCTGCTGCTACTGCCCGCTCTTCCATCTTGTCCATTTTCTTTCCCATTTCTGTTAAGGTCATATCTATTTTATTCATTTTCTCTTCTGTGTTGTTTATTCTTTTTCTTAAATCATTAAATTCCTGTGTTTGCCATTCTTTAAATGACTCCATGTATCCTCTAACAAGAGCAAGTATATCCTTTACCTTGCCTTTCCCTTCATCTATTTCACTGTATTCTTCCTCTTCTTCTTCCTCTGGGTTGGCCATCTGTTGTTTCTTTGTTGCCCTTTCCTTCTCTTCTTTCTTGTTTCTATTGTCTTCTGTGGTCTCTTCTTGCTGCAGGTGTTCTGCAGCTGTCGTTGCCGGCTGTGGAGATCGACTCCCCAGCTGGTCCCCCCTCCCGTCGGTGTGTTTTTTTTCATGCGCATCGCGCATGCGCGACTCTTCGCGCATGCGCGGTTGTGCACTTTTACTTGGCTCAGCGAGCCATTTTTGTAGTCCATTATTTACCGACCTGAGGGAGCGGGTTTCTCTCTCCGCAGCGGGCCTCTTTGAACAGGTAAGGCCTTCACCTTTTTCCTCCGTTGTCTTCTCTTCCTCTCTTCTTACCGTTGCTTTCGATTTTTCTTTTTTTGTCGCCATCTTCTTTCCACCTTTATACTCACTTTTCTGTAACTTTTATTTCTGTGCCTTTGTGTTTTCCTTTGTTTTTCCCGACTTTTCTGGAGAGGGCTGGAGTTCACTGTCCGGCCACTACTCCATCACGTGACTCCCCCCTGTATGTACCTTCTTGATGATAGTAGGTCTCAGATTCTGTGTGCTAGATGGAAAAGGTAACAGTAATTCTTTGACCCCCCCCCCCCCCCCCCCCCACTAATTAAACAACACTCCCAGTGAACGTCGTCACCCGAAGAATGTCAGAGACCTTCGAGTTACCTGGCTTTTAAGAGTGAATGGAAATTGACCTGAATTGTTGGCCCTGATAGGAATGTCCATTTGAGCTTGGCTTTGTTCTCGTCCCCAAATCTCGCTTCAGATCAGCATCATGGGTATCAGTCTTCATCGAGGGCATCCACAAGAGCCTGTGCTGCAAGAAAGCAGCCTCCCTCCTCAAGGACCCTCACCACCTAGGCCACGCCCTCTTCACTCTGCTACCAACGGGGAGGAGGTACTGGAGCCTGAAACGAATACCCAGTGGCATAAGGACAGCTTCCTCCCCTCCGCCGTCAGATTTCTGAACGAACCACGGACACTACTTCACTTTCTCTTTGCACAAATGTATTTATTTTAAAATGTAATTTATAACATTATTTACACTGCAATGAATTTTGTGACACGTTCACAACAATAAATCCTGATTCAGATCCTGGATTGATGATTTCCCCCTCCCCCACCCCCAGCTTCCTCCACAGCCCTGCTCCCGCCTTCATATCTCAGTAACCTGCCAACTACTCTAACTTCTTTTAAAAGAAAATGATCAAAGCCCTTTGAGGTGTTCCCAAGAAACGAGGTGAACTGCCCCTGTTTGCCTTTGGTTGGTGACTCATTGTAGTGGCAGAACAATTATTTCAAAGTGCGCAAGCAGCAGACAGACACCATCTTGCTGATATACGGTGGCCTTTAATGGCCTCAAATGTCCCAGAGCATTTCACTGGATAAAACAAAAGATGCACTCAAGAACAGTTTTTTAAAAAAAGGGCCAAAGGGTTATCTAACAGCAGGAAAGTCATTTAGTGGTGGAACACTATTGGAAGGGGAGTTGTGAAGCACAGTGGTAGACCTTTTCACTTTGATATTGCTGCTCCATCGGCCCAGGGTCTGTCCCCGATGCGTGTGGGGAGTTTACCACCTGGTCCCGTGACCGCTGCCACCCAGGTCCACCAGCTCTCCCTGCGCTATATCCAAGTATTGCTTGACTTGCCTGGATAGCAGTAACAAAGCTTCTCACTTTATTCTGGTGCACAGGATAATAATCCATTCCAATTAAATTCCACTGGAGGCTGGAATTGGTGGAGCACAGAAGTTTGAAGGGGGATTGGGGGGGGGGGGAGAAGGGAGATAGAGAGATAGAGAGAGAGAGAGAGAGAGAGAAAAAATGGGCCCCACCATTCTGATCATGAGCTGATCCATCCTCCCACTCGACCCCACTCTGGCCTTCTACCTGTAACCCTTGATGCCCCATCTAATCAATGCCTTCAATCTCTGCCTTAAATACACCCAAAGACCTTGCTTCCACAGTCGCCTTTGGTCACAAAATTCCACAGACTCCTGACCCTCTGACTAAAGAAATTTTTCTACATCTCTGTTTTAAATTGACACCCTTTTATCCTGAAGTTACCCCCCCTTGTCCGAGACTCCCCTACCATGGGTAATGTCCTTGCCTCATAGGGCCTCTCTGATCCCTGATATTCCTCGAGAAATGAACGGTAATGTTGTATTTCCCTTCTTCACCACCAACTCCTGTACAAGGGCTCCCAAGCCCCTTGGTACCTCAGAATTTTCATCCCATCTAAATTATAGTCTGTCCATCTTCTACTTCTACGGAAATGCATGACCATACACTTTCCAACACTGTATTTTATCTACCCCCTATCCAAGTCACTCTGCAGCCTTTCTGTACCCTCAGTACTGACGATTTTGGTATCCTCTGCAAATTTAGCCACAAAGCCATCTATTCCATAATCCAAATTCTTTCAATACAGTGTGAAAAGAAGTGGCCCCAACACCGAACCCTGTGGAACACCACTGGTAACCATTCAGAATGGGATCCCTTTATTCCTAATCTCTCTTTCCTGGTGATCAGCCAATGCTTTACTGATGTTAGTATCCTTCCTGTAATTCCATGGGCTCTCATCTTGTGTAGCAGATGCGTGGCACCTTGTGAAGGCCTTTTGAAAATCCAAATACATGTCATCCACTGTCTATTGTACTTGCGAACCCTTCACAAAAAAAAATTGCAATAGGTTTGTCGGGCATGATTTTCCCAAATTGCCACCCTCCTTTCTCTCCCACTGACGCCGCTCGACCTGCTGAAATAGTTGGCTGTTCTAGGCCAAGGGAAGAACTTCAGAACGCACACAGCTGGTGCAGGGCAATGGATCTGAGAGTGATGGGCGAGCAAGGCCATTAGGAAGGTTTGTAGATACCAGCGAGTGGACATTGGGGAAGATTGAGAGGTTCTGTTATCAAGTTGAATTAATTTTTGGTTGTGTTGGGAGGAACAGGTCGAATTTTGGACCTGAAAACTGGGACCGTGAAGAAGGAAGGTCAACAGTCCTCCATGAGAATGTGCATGGGCTCTCGCCGATCGTTCATATGCAGAGTGAGGTGAGCAAAAGGAGAGCACCCTATCTGTGGCAGGTCTTTCATAATTTTTGTGGTGCCCGGCTTGTTTCAGAGATAAGGACACATCAGAGGGGGCCAATTGGCCCTTCAGCATGAGCATATTCCTCTTTTCCGGTCATCCCAATATCCCTCTCTCGATCAGTGCTTGGTAAGGTGATTGACTGGGTTTTGCTGATGTGATTCAGCACTGCGTTTATTTCCTTTAATCTCAATTTGTGTTTTTACTCTATTTATCCTTTCAGATGTGGGAATGCATCTGTGGATCCTGTGTCCATGAATAGGCTCAGTTTCCTGAGGAACAGATACAGGTAGTCTCTTCTCCACAATACCGCCCTATCTGTTCCTGCCCCTCTCTCCCCTTTCCCTCCCCCGGGGTCCTGCAGCTTACTGACCCACCATTGTCTTGTAGTGATGCCTCAGGATTTCAGCCTTCCTGTAAATGTAAAAGCCTTCCTGTTGTCTTTTAAAGCCATCCTTTACCAGTTGCCTTAGTTGCATAATTTCTCTGCCTCAGAGCCTGGTGAGTGCAGTATTGCTTCGTGGACATAATCACTTGATTCTGCTTTTACTTTGTTGAGATTATCCTATTGCTTCACATTCAGATCAGAGCTTGTTAAACTTTGCAAGCTGCTCTGTCATTTTAACCTGCCATTCTTCGTCTCCGAAAATGAGGCCAAATGGTTTGGGGCTTGTGTTTAATTATGTGGTTAACCCAGGCCAAATAAATCATGGAGCTCAAGTGGAATTGGTGATGGGAGAGCAAAGGGAAAACCCCCGCCGGCTACCAAAAAGTGTGGCAGAGACAATTTCCTGCTTTATTACTTTAACTGGGCAATTTGGAGCCAAACTCTGCTCTTTCGTGCTGAACTGCCTTGCTGAATCTGCCCGCTGGTGCCATTGCCTTTGTGCCCACATCGCCCCTGTGTGTTTTGTTCTCAGAAATGGGCTGGGACCTGTGAAGGAAGGAGATCCTCAGTTCGTGGTGGTGCACTGCACAGGCTACATAAAAGCTTGGCCCCCAGCAGGTAAGGCGCAAGAGCGTGCGTTTGTGGGTTGCTGGGGAAAGGAGGCGATTATCGAGGAATGGCTGGAATTGTGGATGTGTTTGTGATTTAAAAAAAAATCATTAAATTCTTTGGTTGAGGAAAGGATTTAATGTTGATTTTATTGTTGTGTGCTGAGTTAACAGTAAAAAAAGCTCAGTTCTGAGTACGATCCAGACAACTTGTGGCAGCCAGTGGTGTAATTGTAACAAATTGTGAAAAAATAAGTATGCAAATATAAATAGTAATACAATACAGTGAGACCCTTGGATCCCAGCACCTATGGGGATCGGTAAATGCCGGATAATTGAATTATCCGGTTGCTTGAGACAGTAAACTAACTGCTAGGGTGGTGTGAATTTTAAATTTTTGTTTTTCTTTTCCTATTTATTTTCAGCACTTTTTAAAAAATTTGTTTTTGCCAGTTGCTTGAATTCTAGATAATGGGTTTTACTGTATTTTGGTTGACTCGTTGGACTGCTCGCAAGTCGAGCTTTCTCACTGTACCTCAGCGCATGTGGTAAGAAGCATGAACAAAATAAACAGCGTAGGGAGTAGTGTTACAGCAGTGGTAAAACACTGAAGTCTGCAGAAGCCGTGGTTGAAGTGAAAACACTATGTTTGAGAAACTCAACAAGTCAATCAGTTGACTTCATGTAGCAAAGGTGCATTGTTTCGGGCTTGAGCTCTTCATCAAGCTATGAGCAAATAGTTTGAGTGTAGTTTTTTGCACTACCAATAAATGGTCGTTCTGCCTGAGCCGCAAGAAAAAGGATCTCAGGGGTGTATGTGATGTCATGTACTGTGCCCTCCATAATGTTTGGGACAAATACATTTTTTTTCCCTTTATTTGCCCCTGTGCCCCACAGCTTTAAATTTGTAATCAAACAATTCACATGTAATTAAAGTGCACATTCCCGATTTTATTCAAGGTTATTTGTGTACGTTTTGGTTTGACCGTGTAAAAATAGCAGCACTTATTTTTACATAGTCTCCTCATTTCAGGGGACCCTAATATTTGGGACGTTTGGCTTCACAGGTGTTTGTGAGAACTCGGGTATGTTTAATGGCTTCATTGGTGCAGGGATAAGAGAGCTGGGCTTGGTTCATCGCTTTTGATCACCTTTGGAGTCTGTATTTGCCATGTTTCAACACGAGGACCAGAGTTGTGCCAATAAAAGTCAAAGATGCCATTATGAGGGTGAAAAACAGGAATAAAACAGATATCACCCAAACCTTAGGATTATCAAAATCAAAAATATGAGACATTGTTAAGAAAGAGCATACTGATGAGCTAAGTAATGGCAAAGGGACTGGAATTCCAAGGAAGACCTCCACTGCTTTTGACAGAAGAATTCTCATCATAATGAAGAAAAATCCCCAAATGTATATCTGATAGATCAGAAATCCTCTTCAGGAGGCAGGTTAAGATGTGTCAATAACCAACTGCTTGAAAAGAAATACAGTGGCTACACTGCAAGATGCAAACCACTACTTAGCTACAGTTTGCCAAGAAGAATTTTAAAAAGCCTGCAGAATTCTGGAAAAAAGGTCTTGTGAACAGATGAGACCAAGATCAACCTTTATCAGATTGGTGGAGAGCAAAGTGCGGAGGCATAAAACTGCCCAAGATCCAAAGCAAGTTTTCATCTTTGCAGTGTACACACTATTCTGCCTCATGTCACTAACCTGCCCCCAGACCATATCCCTCCTGTCCATGTATCTGTCCAAATTTTTCATAAATATCAAAATTGAGCCCACGTAAACCACTTCAGCCGCCAACTTGATCCATGCTCCCAATGCTCTCTGTGAGAAGAGGTTCCCCCCTACTGTTCCCTTTAAATTTTTCCCCTTTCACGCTTAACCCACATCCTCTTGTTTGTATCTCACCTCTCTTTGGCTTGGCTTCGCGGACGAAGATTTATGGAGGGGGTAAATGTCCACGTCAGCTGCAGGCTCGTTTGTGGCTGACAAGTCCGATGCGGGACAGGCAGACCTACCCTAAGTGGAAAAAGCCTGCTTGGATTTACTCGAGACCCCTCATCATTTTGTATACCTCTATCAAATCTCCCCTCATTCTTCTGCACTTCGGGGAATAAAATCCTCTCCTGTTTAACCTTTCCCTGTAATCCTGGCAACATCCTGCATGAAGAAATTGCATGCTTTCAATCTTACGAATCCGGCACCGTCTGTCAGTGTCAAGTTCCTTGTACTTCACCAGTGACTGACCTATTATGGACACACAACATCTGCTCACTCGTCAGGAAGGACAACAGCAACTGCACTATCTGAGAAGACTGAAGTGGGCAAAGTTACAGGCCCCCATTATGTCAACCTCAAGGAGTTCTATGGAGAGCGTCCTGGCCGGCTGCATCACAATGTAGTACGGATGCTGCAGAGAAATGGCTTGGAGGTCAATCTACAGGACCATAAGTGGCAGAGAGGACCACTGGAGTCTCCCTCCTCTCACATCAACGTGATCAACCAAGATTGTTGTCTGAAGAGGGTACACAATATCATTAAGGACCCATTCTACCCTGCGCACAGCCTCTTCCAGCTGCTCCTGTCGGGGAAGAGATCTGTTACAGGAGGATCAGAGCCAGCACCACCAGGCTGAGGTACAGCTTCTACCCACGGGCAGTGAGAATGCTGAATGACCAAAGGAACCGCTCACACTGACCACCTGAGACTCTCATTCACAAAACAATATATTTATTTATTTATATATATGAATACTTGTCTTGCATGTGTATGTTATGTCTGGTTGTGGATCTGCATGTTTTGCACCGAAGTCCGGAAAACACTCTTTTGGTGGGTTGTACTTGTGGAATCAGGTAACGGTAAACTTGACAGTTGTTGTTCTCCAGGTGTGACGTTACCTGATGATGAAGCAGAGGGGGGACAAGGAAACAAGTTTTGCCTGGTGGCCATTGGTCGTCTTCAGGTAGGATCAATTTCCCCCCGACCATCCTATTGGAGGCAGACTTTCCTCTTTCTGGCCTTCCCTTTCATCTCAACCAATCCCAGTGGTGTGAGTGGCCACTGGTTAAGATTGAAAGAGTCCAGAGAGGGGATGCTGCCGGGACTTGAGAAACTGAGTTACAGGGAAAGGTTGGGCAAGTTTCTTCCCTCGAGCTTGAAGAATGAAGGGAGGTTTGATGGAAGTGTGCAAAATTATGGGGGGGGGGTCTAAATACAAGTAGACTTGTTCCACTAAGGTTGCGGCTTAAGGGTGAAAGATGAGATGTTTAAGGGGAACATTGGTGTGAACTTGATGGGAGTGTGGAATGAGCTGGTGAATGTGGGCTCAATTTTGATATTTTATTTTAAGTTTAGATGAACAGCACAGTAACAGGCCCTTCCAGCCCATGAAGTGTTTAGGGGGAGCTTCTTCAAGCAGAGTGGTGGAAGTGGTTCTGCAATGGTCTGGTTTGATTCCACGGGGCAGCACTCTTGTCAGTCCACCACGGCGTGTGAATTTCTAGGGTGGCGCCTTAAACCCATTCCCTCTGCCTCAGAAGTGAGGCCGAGACCCGGCCTATTAGGGTCAAGGCTGTTCATCCACTTGGATGCAGTGACTTCCGCACCATTGGAGGAGCATAGTTTCTCCAGAGAAACATGGTGAGTGCGGGGGGGCCGGTGTGCCTTAATTGCAGGAAAGAAAATTGGCGTGAGGCGCGTGGCTCACGGTAGTCGGTGCAGAAAATAGAGTGGAGACCAGCTGCGGCAAGTTCGATAAGAACATAGAACAGAGTGGCTCCAGCCACGTGTCCAAACATAAGAAATTGGAGCATGAGTCGGCTATCTGGCTCGCCCAGCCTGCTCCACCATTCAATGAGATCGTGACTGACCTGATGATTGGCTCATCTCCATCTACCATCTGCCGAATGCAATGCCAAGTTAAATTAAACCTCTGCTGTTTATGCATGTTGCATATCACTCCAGCCCCAGCAGCGGAACCAAGGACAAGAGGGCACAATTTCAGGATTGAAGAGGCCCATTTAAAACAGAGATGCAGGGGAGTTTCTTTTGCCAGAGAGTGGTGAACCTCTGCAATTTGCTGCCACGGGGTAGGTTGTTTGGTGTATTTAAGGCAGAGATTGATACGTGAATACTCAGGTTATGGGGAGAAGGCAGGGGAGTGGGGCTGAATGGGAGAATGGATCAATTCATGATGGATTTGACAGGCTGAGTGGCCTACTTCTGATCCTACATCTTATAGTTTTGCTGGGTCATGTGTGCTCGACCTTGATCGTGGATGCAGGATATGGGAATTTTGCATTTGACTGCGACACGCTTTTAAAATGCCAAATGCACCTGAGTTAAGAATGCGCAGTTTAAAAGACAGCCTTAATTATGTAAAGTTCACTTTAACAGGTAATTCCTGTAACTTATCTTTGAAAGGTTTCCTGTGGTGGGAGAGTCTGGGACCAGAGGGCACCGCCTCAATGAAAGTACACCCTTTGGAACATTAGAAACGTCTTCATGCAGAGGGA
Organism: Narcine bancroftii; assembly: GCF_036971445.1. Taxonomy (NCBI): domain Eukaryota; kingdom Metazoa; phylum Chordata; class Chondrichthyes; order Torpediniformes; family Narcinidae; genus Narcine; species Narcine bancroftii. The sequence goes on from NC_091473.1 coordinate 187,214,302, forward strand.
ATCTGTGGAATTTGTAGCCACAGACGGGTGTGGAGGGCAGGTGTGGAGGGCAAGTCGTTGAGAATATTTAAAGCCGTAGTTGGTCATTTCTTGATTAGAAAGGGTGTCAAAGGGAGAAAGCAGGAAAATTAATCAGCTGTGATTTGAATGGCCTAATAGTGTTCCTATCTCTTATGATTTTCTAAAATGGAGGACAGGAGTAAAATACGATTGAAGTAAAAACTCAACGCTGGAGCAGCTCAGCAGGTCAAACTGTGTACTTCATGTAGCAACTGTAACGATACATAACCAACATTTTGGGCTTGAGCCCTTCATCAAGGCTTAAGCAAAAAAAGTAGGCAGGCCCCCCCGATTGAAATGGTGGGTTTGGGCAGGGGAAGGATCACTGGCCCGCAGGCAGGAGGTTATGGGTGGATAAGGGAGGGAGGGCACATCAAACATGTGGGGGGGGGTAGAGAATGGCTCTGGGAATGGAGAGGGAAAGGGGTGGAAAGCTGGAGGAAAGACCGAGGGATGGAGAAGATGGGAAGAATGGGGAGCAGGCTAGCAGAAACCAGAGAAGTGGGGGATAGTTCAGTTAGCCCGAGTGGGCACCTAATTTGATCGACAACGGTATTAACTCGTTTCCACCCTTGGCTGTACCACTGATTCACTCTGACCTTTCACGTGACTCCTGGTGTCGGTCAGGTTGCCCTTGGGACCCTGTGGTTGTGAGGGGCTAACGGCAGATGGCTTCAGCTTGACCTCATTGCTGCCTCCTTCTCGCTCCCCCCCTCCCCCACTGCCGTTGTCCCCCCCCCTTTGGCAGGTCACCAGCTCGCCCAGCTGCATCGACATGAAAGGGAACTGTCTCCCCACCGAGTTCCTGTCCAGGCACAGCGCCAATGGCGTCTTCACCTTCGTCGACCACCGGTGCCTGGGCACCATCGGCTACCAGCCCCAGGTGGGTGCCCTTCGTGGCAGTAGGCTCTGGAGGGGAAGGTTGGGCACTTGGGTGTCTCCTGCCCAACTTCCGGGCTTGTGGTGAGAAGGGAAAGGATTTAAACAGGGACCTGAGGGGCACGGGGAAGGGGGGGGTGGTGTATGGAACGAGGTAATGGAGGGTGATAGAGGCAGTTACAATGTTTTAAAAGGTTCCTTTTATTGTCACGTAAAAATTTAATTTACTTGATATATTTTAACTTTTGCCTGCCATGAGGCAATGGTTACCGCGAGCATTGCCCATCGCCCCTAACAATAGGAGAAAGAGAAGCAAAAGAGAGTCCCTTCAGAGTTACCGAGTGTCCGTGGATTCGCCTCCAGCAGTTCTGAGGCCTCACAGACTTCAGTTCAATCCATTGGCCACCCGAGCTCCACCTCTGTCAAAAATCAGGAATCCTTCAGCCCCCGAGACCTCCTCAGGGGCCTTCTTGGCCTCAGCTCCCTCTCGACTTGGACTGATGTGTGGATGGGAAGGGAGACCAAACTAGCTCAGTGAGCGATGGTTGGTGTGGACGAGTTCACCGGTCCCTGTGCTGCAGCAGGTAGATTCTCCATCTGATGATGGGGGTTTCTCCCCACACCTCCACACCCCATCAGTTTCCTCCCACATGGGTTAATCAGGTGCTCAGAAGTTAAGCAGCCTTAGGACTGGTCAGTACTTGGAGGGGAGATTGCCTAAAGACACCAGGTACTGTAGGCTTCTGTGAGGGGAGCTGGACAAATGGTGACTCTCTCTCTGTCTTACGGTAGACAAAAGTTAAAGAATTTCATATGTGTTCGTTTACCTTTTGTAAACTGCCCCCCCTGCCACCCCCCCCCCCCACCCCCAGAATGTGGGTGAGGGATAGAATCCGGCTTGAATTGGGAATGTGGTGGGGGGATAAAATTGGATTGGTGTAAGTGGATGATCAGCACAGAGTCACTCAGCCCGATTTGGTCTCTCTAATTCTGCTCTGTGATAGAGTCACACAGCGTGGAAACAGGCCCTTCATCCCAACTTCCAAAGCAGACCAAAACGTCCTTCCCACACTAGTCCCCATCTATCTGCATTTGGCCATAGTCCTCTCAACCCATCCTATCCGCGTATCTGTCCAATTTTAGACGCACAGTATGGTAACAGGCCATTTCGGCCCACGAGTCCAAGCCACCCGATTAACCTGCACCCCCCTGATATGTTTCAAACGGTGGGAGGAAACTGGGGCCTTGGGGAAACCCACATGGACACCAGGAGAATGTACAAACTCCTTACAGACAGTGCAGGATTGGAACCCCTATCCCATAAGGTGTGCTAACTGCCACCGTACCATGGCCTTAAACTTTGCTACCAGCACCTGCCTGAACTACCTCCTCCTGCAGCCTGTGCCGTACACCCACAATCCTCTGTGCGGAAAACAAAAGGTTCTCCTGATAAATCTCCCCCACCTCACCGTAAACCAATTCCCCTCCTCTGGGCAAAAAACTCTCTGCATTCACTTGATCTATTTCTCTCATGGGAAAGTGGGAATAGATTCCCTCACCTTTGTAACTGATATTGCGTCTATCAATAGTCCTTCCTGCATATCCCCCACATTCATCTGCTTCAATGGTTCCATCACCTCTCCTGTTCTCATCTTTCCTCACAAACCCCTCCCCACCCCTCTGCCCACCCATGTGCCCTATCCCCGTACCTGCCTCTCCACCTTCCAATACCCAATCATCTCCTAGCTCCACCCCCATCCTTTCTTTTCCTCTCGATGTCACCCCTCCCCACTTAAAGGGTAAAGGGTCCCAACTCCAACCGTTGCACCCTGCCTGACCCGCTGAGTCCCTCCAGCCTCACCGTTAAGACCCAAAGGTCAGCTTAATGCATTAATATACTGATCACTTTTTTTCTTTTTGTAAGGAGTTGCTGGGGAAGAATATTGTGGAATTTGCCCATCCTGAGGACAAAGATCTCTTGCGAGACAGTTTTCAACAGGTAATGCTCCATCAAGTCCTTTCTTCTTGCATTCTCTGACCAAGATGTGGTCTGATTGCCTGTTTAATTAGTGGTTGTACAGTAACTTGTCGTCTAGTTATAAGGTGAGAAAGTAAAACACCACCCCACCCTTTGTTATTGTTTGGGTTTGAACCAAATGATAGTAGGTGCTGCCTTACAGTTTTTACATTTCATTCCTTGATTTATCCCTTTTGCAATGAGTGGTAAATGTGTACTGACTGTGGGGGGGGGAAAACCCAGGAAAAAAAATGTTACATCAGAAACAAAATTTGAAATATGTAGGAGATTGAAGAGATTGAACAACGGACAGAAAGCTGTGGCTATTGGAAGTGCTCTCGGTGAGCAATCGACAACTGTATGGACAGTTCGCAGTAATTCCGAAAAAGATTCAAGCTCGCGCTCAAAGGGTAGCACCTTCATCTGCTGCAAAATTAACTCTAAGAAGGAGCAGGATGGAAAATATGGAAAGACTTTTGAATACCTGGATGGAAAAAGGCATGTATCAGCGTAACTCTCCATACAAATGAAAGCTTTAGGTTTAATTTAAAAAAAAACTTAGACATGCAGCACGGTAACAGGCCCTTTCGCCTCACGCGTCTGTGCCACCCGGTATGTTTTGAAATGTTTTATTTGAAGAAACATGGTTCTAGTGCTGAGAGTGGTTGATTTTAAGAATTACTCAAAAATTTGCATAACCTGCAGTTAAGCCCCCTCATGCCCACTGCTGACCCGGCTTTACCGAAGAAAATTATTGACGAAGGAGGATGCACACTGCAGCAAATTTTTTAACGTACACGTGATGGGCCTTTTTTTTTTTGGAAACAAATACCAAAACGAACTTGTTTTTCTAAAGTGGAGAAGAGTGCACCAGGGTTCAAGGTAGCGAAAAGTTGTCTGACTCTCATACTTGGTGGCAATTCCTTAGGAGATCCAAAGCTCAAGCCACTAACTGTTTATCATTCCAAGAGCAGCCCCCGCCCTCCCCCCCCCCCACCCCAAGAGCTGTGGAAGTCTCATCTTCCCATTGTTTGGCAATCAAGAACGAAGGGCTTACCAGAACAGTTCTCCGGGATTGGCTTTCTTTGTGCTTTTGCCCATTGTCGGGCTCAGAACACTGAAAATAAAGCGTTGCTGCTTCTTCACAGGGCCAGCTATCATCATGAAGTTTGAGCAGTCGCCACACCGCAACCATCAGAACCACCTATCACCCCAGATAAACAAGTAATAACCACAATAACATAATTAAAAAATTATCGCAATCATTCGTGGTTACATAGAAAAAAAACCTAAAAGAAATCCTTAGAAAAAAAACCTTATCTCCCCTCCCCCCAAACCTTACCCCTCCCCTTAACCTTGACCTAACCCACCTACCTCCCCCCCCCCCAAATAAAAAGAAAAGCTAGAAAAGAAATGGATAAGGAGAACAACTCTCATAATTCATTTACTATCTGGTAAGGAGATCCAGTGATCAAATTAGAATAATCCAAATATGGGCTCCAAATCTTTTTAAATACATAATATTTATCCCGTAAATTATGTTATCTTCTCCATTGGTATTCTGGACCTCATTTCTGAATGCCCAGCTTTGTAAATTAATCTCCATTTGATCTTTCCACGAAACAGCTATTCATTTCCTTGCTTAAGCTAATCGCAAGAATGCCATTTGAAATTGATCTAATTTATAAATCAAAGCCACTTCACTAACACCCCCGATTAAAAAGATCTAGAGAAAATTTTATTTTCAAAATATCTTGCAGACCTTCTCTTAATCTAGTCCAAAAACCCTTGACTTTCTTGCAAGACCAAACTGAATGCAAAAATGTACATTTTTGCCTTTACATCGAACACGTAAATCTATACAACTCAGTTTATATATTTTCAAATGCTCTGGAGCTAAATATAGATGATTTATAAAATTCAAAGTCACTAATCTATATCTAACATTGACTAATTTTGAAATAGTGTCTCTATTAATCCTCCTCCAACAATCCATTTCAAATTGAACTCCCAGATCCTTCTCCCATTTAAGTCTCGATTTGTGAAATTCAATCCTCGGCATTTTTTGTCACTCCGCCCCAACCCGAGGCAACACTCCCACCCTCACCTTCTGTGATGATGACCAAGCTGCTCCTCTGCCTTTCAGTGACAGGGGTCACTGCGGAATCCCAGTCACCTCCATCCCCACGCCAGCCACCACCTCCACGATAGCCGTCAATCGCTGACTCACCAACAATGATTATTTGTTTTTATTCATCTTCCTTAAATGTCTGTATAGCACATATTTATGTCAGGGTTTAATATTAGAAGTGCTTTGGGTTATTATTTAGAAGTTTGGTGATGTTTATGTGACCCGAAATAAACAGTAGGAACTTAATTAATTGAGCCTACTGTCAAATTAGTTTCGTTTAACGTCGTTTCACTTAAAGTAGCACTTTCCAAGAACATATCAACAAGGTTAAGTGAGGACCTGCTGTACTGTGTATTTTTAAAAATGATTTTGAAGGTTCAACATTCATTTTATAGTTATGTAATAATATAAAAAGTGTAATACACACAAAAGCAAACAGTCGCCATCAGCGTTGCCTGGCGCTCCTAACAACAGGAATGCCTCCAGTCCTCCCGTGGCCTCTGCAGCAGCCCAGGCTCCTGTTTGATCCTTCAGCCACCCAAGCTCCAGATCCAAATCTCAGACGTGATCAGGAAGCCTTCAGTGCCCAAGGCCCCTTCGGGACCCCTTCTTGCTCTCAGCAGCCTCTCAAGTTCTGGTTCCCATTGACCAGTCTCCAGCAGCACACAGCCTGGAGTGAGTCTTTTGACCGCAAGTCAACAGCCCGCAGCCTATGTGCGACCTTCAGCTGCTGGTCACCTTCCTGCAGGGTCATCTCCCAGGCTTTTCCTTTGCCATAGAGGGCATTCTCCATGTTTCTGGTTCTTCCCCCCCTCTCCCCAAGAGGGGGGGCTTTCTGTAGTGTTCCAGTTGAGAATGGCTGCTGTAGATGACCTCGAACCTCTGTATCACACGTTGGATAAGAAGAGCAAGGCAACTCAAACATCCCAGCACCCCAGGCATGAGCCTTCCTTCAACTGGCTCCAATCCGAGTGTATCCCACCTTGGCTTAGCAGACAGAAGCCCCATGAAGTACTCCAGCTGGAGGCTTTGAAGATCTCCATTCCTCGTGTGCCATCTAAAATCCTGTGACCGCATAGTTTGGGCCCAAGATGGCCTGTGCTAGCAACGGCCTCAAGGGGTTTCAAATTCCAGGGAAGCAGAGGACTGGCGCAGGAAACAGGGAAGAACACACCCCACCCCAGAATCTCTGTCTGTCTTAGGATAGACTAAAGGAAATTTTGTGTCCTATTACACCTGATTTATTATATGACAGTAAAAGAACAGTGTCTAACTGACCACGTTAAATTTGCCTCCCTGCTGGTATTGCTGATGCCCCTCTCTCCTCCACCATCGACAGGTGATCACGCTAAAGGGGCAGGTGCTGTCGGTCATGTTCAGGTTCCAGACGAAGAGCCGCGACTGGGTGGTGATCAGGACGAGCTGCTTCACCTTCCAGAACCCCTATTCCGACGACATCGAGTACATCGTCTGCACCAACACCAACGTGAAGTAAGGTCCAAGTTGAAACACAATGCTGGAGAAACTGAGCAGGTCAAACAACGTCCTTTATAAAGCAAAGATTCATGACCAACATTTTCAGGCTTGAGCCCTTCATCAAGGTGCGAGCAAAATGTAGGCAGGTGTCTGAATAAAATGGGGTGGCGGGGGAGCACAGGTCCCAAGTAGGAGCTAATAGGTGGATGAGGGAGGGAACACCAGCTAATAGGGAAGGGGGATGGCTTTGTGAATGGAGAGGGAAGGGAGTGGAGAGTTGGGAGGATGAGGGATGGGGAAGAGAGGGAGAACTGGGAGTGGGCTAACGGAATCTGGAGAAATCGGTGTTAATCCATCCAGTTGGAGACTGGATGGAATATTGTGCTGCTCCCCCTGCGGGTGGCCCTGGTTTGGCAGCGCACAAGGCCCGTGGATGGACAGATTGGTGCACGGGAGTGGGATGCAGAATTGAAGTGGTTGGCCACTGGGAGATCCCTGTCACTGATGCGGACAGAGCGAGGGTGCTCCGCGAAGTGACCTCCCCATCTGCGCCCGATGCAGAGAAGGCCGCAATGGGAGCATTGGATTCTGTGGCCGACTCCCACAGATTCGCAAGTGAACTGTTGCTCCACTTGGTAGAACTGTTTGGGACCCCGAATGCTGGTGAGGGAGAAGGTGTGGGTGCAAGAGTGACACTTCCTGTGGCCACAGGGGAAGGTGCCAGTAAGTTAAGTATCTATCACCTTTTTTTTTTGACCCGGGTGCCTATGCTCAATGCAATGCATGGGTTTAAGTGAAGTTTGTGAGGGGGATAGACAGATAGTCTGATCTCCAAATTATAGGAAGGATATAAATAAGGTTGAGACAGTGCAAAGAAGGTTTACAAAAGTTGCCTGGATTGCAGTATCTTGAATACGGAGAAAGATTGAGTAGACTGGGACTTTATTCATTGGAGTGTAGAAGGTTGAGAGGGGATTTGATAGAGGTATTTACAATTATGAAGGGAATCGATAGAGTAGATGTGAACAGGCTCTTTCCCCTGAGGGTAGGGGAGATTGGAACAAGGAGTCATAAGTTAAGGATTAGGGGACAAGACTTTAGGAGTAATATAAGAGGATGCTTCTTCGCTCAGAGAGTGGTGGCTGAGTGGAATGGCCTTCCGGAAGAGATAGTTGCAGGAGGGTCAATTCTGTCATTTCAGAGGAGGTTGGATGAGAGGGGGTTGGAGGGTTATGGGCAAGGGAGTAGGTAGGTGGAACTAGTGGAGTTTCACGTAAATCGGTGTGGACTAGAAGGGCCAATGTGGTCTGTTTCCGTACTGTAAATTGTTATATGGTTATAAATGCAGGTCGGCTTTTTCCACTGAGGGTAGGTGAGATACAAACCAGAGGACGTGGCTTAAGAGTGAAAGAGGATGCTTAGGGGGAGACTTTTCACACAGAAAGTGGTGGGAGCGTGAATTAAGCTGCCAGCTGAAGTGGCGAATGCTGGCACAATTGTGACATTTAAGAAGAATTGGGACAAGTACACGATTGGGAGAGGTATGGAGGGCTACGGACTGGGTGGAGGTCAGTGGGGCGAGGCAACAAAAAATGGTTCGACACAGACTAGAAGGGCCAAAGAGGCCTGTTTCTGTGCTGTAATGTTCTATGGGTTTAACACAAAGTAACTGCGAAAGGGACTCAGCATCCGTGGAGAATAATGGGTGCACAGAGAAGTCCTCTGGAGGGGATGTGAGAGGGGCAAGAACTTTGCTCTCAGCCTGTCAGCAATCAGCAAGATTTGGAACAGGCATGGGCTAGCCGTAGAAAGTTTTAAGAGGGTTAGAGCTGTTGGTCGGGTTAAACTTTCGAAATAGTTTGCCTTAGTGCAAGGGACTTTGGCAGGGGCATAGGAAGTAGGAACAGGAGTAGGCCAAAAATGGCCCATCGAGCCTGCTCCACCATTCAATACGATCATGGCTGATCTAATTTATGACCTAAGTCCTCCTACCTGCCTTCTCCCCATATCCCCTAATTCCTCTATCATGTAAAAATTTATCTAACCGAATTTTAAATATGTTTAATGAGGCAGCCTCAACCACTTCCCTGGTTAGAGAATTCCAAACATTCACTACTCTCTGGGAAAAACTATTTTTCCTCATCTCTGTCCTAAATCTACTCCCCCGAATCTTGAGACTGTGTCCTCTCGTTTTAGTTTCCCCGGCCAGCTCAAAAAACCTTCCTACATCTATCCTATCCATACCCTTCTATAAGATCTCCTCTCATTCTTCTGAACTCGAGCGAATACAATCCAAGATGATTTAATCTTTCATCATAAGTCAACCCCTTCATCCCAGGGATCAACCTAGTAAACCTTCTCAGGACCGTCTCCAAAGCCAGTATATCCTTCCTCAAATATGGAGACCAGAACTGGACACAGTACTCCAGGTGCGGTCTCACCAGTACCTTATACAGTTGCAACATTACCTCCCTACTCCTGAATTCAATTCCTCTAGCGATGAAGGCCAGCATTCCATTTGCCTTCTTAATAACCTGCTGCACCTGCAACCTAACTTTTTGCGATTCATGCACAAGCACTCCCAAGTCCCTCTGCACAACAGCATGCTGTAGTTTTTCACCATTTAAATAATATTTAGCTCTTTTATTTTTCTTGCCAAAGTGGGTAATCTCACACTTACTAATATTGTACTCCATCTGCCAGACCTTTGCCCACTCATCCAGCTTAACTATATCCCTCTGCAGATTCTCCACATCCTCATTACAATTTGCTCTTCCACTCAATTTGGTGTCATCCGCAAACTTGGCTACACCACATTTTGTCCCCTCCAAGTCATCAATGTAAATGATGAACAGTTGTGGGCCTAACACTGACCCCTGCAGCACCCCACTTACCACTCTCTGCCAACCTGAAAAACTCCCATTTATCCCGACTCTCTGCCTCCTGTCAGACAACCAATTTTCAATCCAGGCCAATATACTTCCCCGGACTCCACTTTCCTGTAACTTACTGATAAGTCTCTTGTGCGGCACCTCATCAAACGCTTTCTGGAAATCCAGATAGACAACATCAACCTGTTCCCCTCTATCCACCGCACCCATTATATCCTCAAAGAATCCTAACAAGTTTGTCAAACAAGATCTTCCCTTTCTAAAACCATGCTGCGTCTGCCTGATTGAACCCTTGCGTTCCAAAAGTTTCACTATTTCATCTTTAATGACGGCTTCAAGCATTTTCCAACTACAGACGTCAAGCTAATTGGCCAATAATTTCCAGTCTTCTGCCTACATCCCTTCTTAAAAAGTGGCGTGACATTTGCTGTCTTCCAGTCTGCCGGGACCTGCCCAGAATCCAAGGAATTTTGGTATATGACCACCAATGCATCAACTATAACTTCTGCCATTTCCTTCAGAACCCTTGGATGCATATCATCAGGACCAGGTGATTTGTCTGGCTTTAGTCCCATTAGTTTCTCCATCATTACTTCCTTTGTAACAACTATTTTATTAAGGCCCTCCCCAACATTCGCATCCTTAACTCCGCACTTGGGTATGCTGGACGTGTCTTCCACCGTGAAGACTGAGACAAAATATTTGTTTAATGCCTCGGCCATTTCCTCATTTTTTGCTACCAGTTTTCCTTTCTCATCCTCCAAGGGTCCTATGTTAACTCTGGCCACCCTCTTCCGTTTTATATATTCATAAAATTTTTTGCTTTCTGTTTTTATATTTTGTGCCAATTTACTTTCATCATCCTTTTTCCCATTTCTTATTACCCGCTTTGTAACCCCTTGATGTCTCTTAAAGTTTTCCCAATCTTCCAGTTTCCCACTGCTCTTTGCAGCTTTGTACACCTGCGCCTTCAATTTTATACTCTCCTTTATTTCCTTTGTTAACCACGGTTGATTTTTCCCTCCCTTGCTGCCCTTTTTCCTGACCAGAATATATTTTTGTTGAGCATTACAAAATATTTCTTTGAAAATCTTCCACTGTTCCTCAACTGTTTTATCAATTAGCCTGTGCTCCCAGTCCACTCTGCCCAATTTCTCCCTCATCCTATGGTAGTCACCCCTGTTTAAGCATAATACATTAGTTTTAGATCTAACTATTTCCCCTTCCATCTGAATGAGAAATTCAATCATACTATGATCGCTATTTCCCAGATGGTCTCTGACTATTACATCATTTACTCTACCTATCTCATTGCACAACACTAGATCCAGGAGAGCATTTTCTGTTGTGGGTTCCTTAACATGCTGCTCAAGAAAGCTATCGCGGATGCATTCTATGAAGTCCTCTTCCAGACTCCCACGACCAACTTGATTTTCCCAATCTATGTGGAAGTTAAAGTCCCCCATGACTACTGCCATATCATTATTACATGCCTCACTTATCTCTATTTTCCTGTGCCACTAAACTATTGTTATTTGGTGGGCAATAGATAACACCCACCAATAATTTTTTCCCTTTGTTATTCTTTATCTCTACCCAAATGGACTCAACATTATGCTCTTTAGATCTTATATCATTCCTCACTACTGCCTGGAGCTCATAGAAACATAGAAGATAGGAGCAGGAGTAGGTCATTCGACCCTTCGAGCCTGCTCCGCCATTCAACGAGATCATGGCTGATCTTAAAGTTCAGTACCCCGTCCCCGCATCTCTCCGTAACCTTGATTAAGAGTGCAACTCCACCTCCATTACCATCCTGTCTATCTCTTTGCACCACCTGATACCCTTGAATGTTTAATTCCCATTTAGGGTCACCTTGTAGCCATGTTTCCGTGATGGCTACCAAATCATAGGCATGGGTACCGATTTGCGCCTCAAGTTCACTAACCTTATTTCTAATACTGCGGGCATTCAGATAAAGTGCCCTTATGCTCTTTGTCCTTTTAATATCTAATGACTTTTGTAACCTTTTCTTTTGATTTTTCTGCCCACTATTTTTCTTTGTAATTTTCTTAACACTATCATTGACCCGAAAACTCACTGCACCATCTGATTTTTTACTTTTTCCTCCAACATTGCTTTTCCTGGCCATTACTTTATCTTCCCTACCCTTTTCCCTATCACTCTGGTTCCCATACCCCTGCCAAATTAGTTTAAACCTTGCCCCACTGCTGTACCAAACATACTTGCCAAAATGTTGACACCTTTTGGATTGAGGTGCAACCCGTCCCTCTTGTAAAGATCATGCCTTCCCCAAAAGAGATCCCAATGATCCAAGAAGCCCTGAAAGTTGAGTCGATTAACTCCTCACTCTCCCTTACAAGCCGCAGGTCATCAATCTGCAACTCCATATCCCTAATTTGCTCCCTTAGTAACTGCATCTCGGTACACCTGGTGCAGATGTGACCATTTGGGAGGGTGGAGGTCACCCATTGTTCCCACATCTGACACCACTCACTGAGCCACTCCTCGCTGGCCGCTCCCTCCCCTTTCACTCCTGTTATTGGCCCCTTGACCAATTAACCCTGTCACTTTCAGCAAGCTCCTCCTCCTCTGATTCACAGCCCGACTCTCTCCAAGCTCCTCCTCCGACTCCCAGCCGAACCAAGTAGGCCCAAGCCCCAGTAAGCCCCCGACTTTAATAGCTTACCTTCTCCTCACTTTCAGCAAGCTCCTCCTCCTCTGATTCACAGCCCAACTCTCTCCAATCTCCTCCTCCGACTCCCAGCCGAACCAAGTAGGGTTTGTTAAGTGCACCCAAGAAACAAAATAGAGAGAATCGGACAGGAGACCAGGCAGAACCCAACCTCAGGAAATGTACTGAGCAGGAGGTGGAAGTGTGGATGAGCGGACAGTGACCATATTCCTGCAGTAAAGCACGAAAGTCTGCAGACTTGAAGTAAAAACACCAACACTGGAAAAACTGAGCAGGTCAAACAGTGTCCTTTATAAGATAAAGACAAAAGATACATACATACTCAAAGATAAAGATACATTTCGAGCTTAAGCCGCTTTTTCAAGGTATGGACAAAATGTCGGCAGGTAGGACGAAATGGTGGGGGAAGGAGCATAGTCCCTAAGGCAGAAGGAATTAGGTGAATAAAGGAGGGAGGGCACACTAGTGAATGGGTGGGGGGGGGGCCTCTGTGAATGGTGAGGGAAGAGGGTGGAGAGCTAAGGGAAAGAAGACAAGAGGAAAGTGAAGGGAGAGAGAATGGAGAGAGAGCAAGTTAGCAGAAACCAGAGAAGTCCATGTTAATGCCAACCGGGGGGAGGGTGCCCTGACTGAAAATGAGGTGCCATTCCTTCAATTTGCCGGTGGTCTCAATCTGGCAGTGCATGAGACCATGGTCCAAGAGCCTTTGACCTGAAGTGCCCGGCTGTTTCTCCACGCATTCCACCTGACTTGCTGAGTTTGATGCAAATATTGGAAGACCTGCCATTCCCCCAACCCCACCCCAGTGGCTTTACTCCCCTTTACTCCCCTTCTCCTTGCATGTTCTCCACAGGCATTTGCAACAGACGCCTGCTCTGACAGGACAAGAGGAGATGACATATGATCATGGCCAGGTAATAATGAGGATCACTGTCTCAGTGAAGTGGGGGTTCTGTCTTGGTGGAGTGGGGGTTCCATATTGGCGGGGTGGGTGTTTGGGCCCTGTCTTGGCAGGCTGGGAGTGTGGGTCCCTGTCTTGGCAGGGTGGGAGTGTGGGTCCCGTCTTGGCGGAGTGGGAGGGGGGCCTGTCTCGGCAAGGAGGGAGTGGGGTCCCATCTGAGAGGGGTAGGCATCTCAGTAGTCAAAGTGGGAAGGGGGCATGTAGATGGAGGGGGGAGGGGTGTGAAGGCAGAGGGGGAGGGGAAGCGTTAAGGCGGACCACTGGTCTGAATTGTCCCACTGTTCCCTGTGCCTGGAGAGGGGGGTTGGTTTCACTCTAGGATCACAATCCAGTCCATGGGGTTTGAGCTCTGGTCTGATCCAGCGAGGGCGATGGGGGGGGGGTGGGGTGGGGAACAGGTCCAGCTACCATTTGGTATCCCTTGGATGGATGGCTGTGGGTGGGGGTTAGTGGGCTGAACTTGGGAAGTCACAATGAAGTCTAATGCAGATGTTCATGTCACTCCCCCTGCCTTCCCTTCTCCCCCCCCCAAAAAAAAATCTGGTCCTCCATCTCCCCTCCCTGGCCTTCCCCTGCCCCTGCCTAACCCTCCCCTCTGCCCCCACCTGACCTCCCCCCTGCCTGCCCTCTCCACGCCCCTGCCTAACCCTCCCCTGCCTGCCCTTCCCCCTGCCTGCCCTTCCCCCGCCCCTGCCTAACCCTCTCCTCTGCCTCCACCTGACCTCCCCCCTGCCTGCCCCTTTCCCGCCTTACTCTCACCTGCCTTTCTCCCCCCCCCCTATCTACCGATTGATCCTTCAGGTCAGTGTTCAAGCTCCTGCTTCAGAACACACTAAGCCCATGAACAAAACGGAGCCCTTGTACAGCAGGGAGGCCGACTCCCGATATGCTGAAATCTACTCCGGCATCGCCACAGGCAAGTTACTCTCTCCACCCTTTGTGCCACTTTCCCGTGACCGTCTAAGCTAAACTTTCCCGCTGCTCGTGTTTCAGCAACAGTGCGGTTATCATGGTGTTACATCACCAGCGACCCGGGGTCCGAATCCGGCGCTGTCTGTAAGGAGTTTGTATGCTCTCCCTGTGGCCTGCGTGGATTTCCTTCGGATGCGCCGGTTTTCTCTGTGTGGCACGGGCTTGTGGACCAGATGGGCCTGTTATGTTTGAATTTAAAGATGAGTAATAAATGAAGGGGATTATTTGTGTTTTGCAGCAGAGCAGAGCAAGGCAATTCCATCGGCCCCAGCTGCTGGGAACCAGCAGATCTACCAGCAGGGGACCGGCTTCCCTTCGACACGCCCAGCGCAGAGCTACAGGTACGTTTGCCGGCTCAGGAGCCAGGTGCGGTCGGGCCATCCCGTCTTCCTGGCCGGACCGTGATTAAACCCCTCGGCGTGAGCTGAGACATCACTGACTATGTCCTCCGCTCCTTCCAGCAGCGCAGGGATGACCCCCCCAGTGAACGTGGTGCAGCAGCCAGCCTCGGCGGGGCAGATCCTGGCTCAGATCTCACGGCAGTCGGCTGGCAGTCAGGTCGCGGCGAGCAGCGCCTGGAGTGGGACCCGCCCGCCATTCCCAGCGCAGGTAATTTTCTCACCTCTCACACCTTCCTCCTCCATCCCAGCTGTTCTGCTGCGGAGCAAAGGGGAGAGCAGAGATGGAAGAAAAATAAGCAAGTCTGCAGAAAAACACATTCACTGGAGAAACTCAGCTGATCAAACATTGTTAGCTAAAATAAAGATGCACAACCCACATTTCAGGCTTGAGGTATGACGCAATGTAGGCAGGCATCCCACCCAGCGTTTTGTTCAGGCGTCTGCTTACGTTTTCTTCAGCGTTACGTGCGTAGCAGGGTGATGATGGGGTGAAGGACCCATCTCACAGGTCAGGGGCCGTGTGGGGATTGGGGAGAGGCAATAAGTCAGGTGCCCCTCGTCCCCCACCGGTCGGCGGGCACCCCTCGTCCCCCACCGGTCGGCGGGCACCCCTCGTCCCCCACCGGTCGGCGGGCACCCCTCGTCCCCCACCGGTCGGCGGGCACCCCTCGTCCCCCACCGGTCGGCGGGCACCCCTCGTCCCCCACCGGTCGGCGGGCACCCCTCGTCCCCCACCGGTCGGCGGGCACCCCTCGTCCCCCACCGGTCGGCGGGCACCCCTCGTCCCCCACCGGTCGGCGGGCACCCCTCGTCCCCCACCGGTCGGCGGGCACCCCTCGTCCCCCACCGGTCGGCGGGCACCCCTCGTCCCCCACCGGTCGGCGGGCACCCCTCGTCCCCCACCGGTCGGCGGGCACCCCTCGTCCCCCACCGGTCGGCGGGCACCCCTCGTCCCCCACCGGTCGGCGGGCACCCCTCGTCCCCCACCGGTCGGCGGGCACCCCTCGTCCCCCACCGGTCGGCGGGCACCCCTCGTCCCCCACCGGTCGGCGGGCACCCCTCGTCCCCCACCGGTCGGCGGGCACCCCTCGTCCCCCACCGGTCGGCGGGCACCCCTCGTCCCCCACCGGTCGGCGGGCACCCCTCGTCCCCCACCGGTCGGCGGGCACCCCTCGTCCCCCACCGGTCGGCGGGCACCCCTCGTCCCCCACCGGTCGGCGGGCACCCCTCGTCCCCCACCGGTCGGCGGGCACCCCTCGTCCCCCACCGGTCGGCGGGCACCCCTCGTCCCCCACCGGTCGGCGGGCACCCCTCGTCCCCCACCGGTCGGCGGGCACCCCTCGTCCCCCACCGGTCGGCGGGCACCCCTCGTCCCCCACCGGTCGGCGGGCACCCCTCGTCCCCCACCGGTCGGCGGGCACCCCTCGTCCCCCACCGGTCGGCGGGCACCCCTCGTCCCCCACCGGTCGGCGGGCACCCCTCGTCCCCCACCGGTCGGCGGGCACCCCTCGTCCCCCACCGGTCGGCGGGCACCCCTCGTCCCCCACCGGTCGGCGGGCACCCCTCGTCCCCCACCGGTCGGCGGGCACCCCTCGTCCCCCACCGGTCGGCGGGCACCCCTCGTCCCCCACCGGTCGGCGGGCACCCCTCGTCCCCCACCGGTCGGCGGGCACCCCTCGTCCCCCACCGGTCGGCGGGCACCCCTCGTCCCCCACCGGTCGGCGGGCACCCCTCGTCCCCCACCGGTCGGCGGGCACCCCTCGTCCCCCACCGGTCGGCGGGCACCCCTCGTCCCCCACCGGTCGGCGGGCACCCCTCGTCCCCCACCGGTCGGCGGGCACCCCTCGTCCCCCACCGGTCGGCGGGCACCCCTCGTCCCCCACCGGTCGGCGGGCACCCCTCGTCCCCCACCGGTCGGCGGGCACCCCTCGTCCCCCACCGGTCGGCGGGCACCCCTCGTCCCCCACCGGTCGGCGGGCACCCCTCGTCCCCCACCGGTCGGCGGGCACCCCTCGTCCCCCACCGGTCGGCGGGCACCCCTCGTCCCCCACCGGTCGGCGGGCACCCCTCGTCCCCCACCGGTCGGCGGGCACCCCTCGTCCCCCACCGGTCGGCGGGCACCCTGCTCCCATGGGAGGCGTCCCTGAATTTTTCTTTCTCTTGCAGATGGGAGCACAGGGAGCGAAGACACAGTCGCCTCAGTTTGGAATAGGGCCGGCTCACAACTTCACGGGCAGTGCCGCCCCCTTCAGCCCCCTCGCCAGTGCGGTGGCCACATCTTCGGCTGGAGCCACCACCTACCCAACACTCGCCAGTCGCGCACCCCCTTTCGGTAAGTGGCTGTCCCACCCACTTCTCTGCTTTTCCTTGGCCCCTCACTCCTCTGCCTTCCCCCTCACTCCTCTGCCTTTCCCTCCCCCTCACTCCTCTGCCTTTCCCTCCCCCTCACTCCTCTGCCTTTCCCTCCCCCTCACTCCTCTGCCTTTCCCTCCCCCTCGCTCCTCTGCCTTTCCCTTCCCCTCACTCCTCTGCCTTTCCCTCCCCTTCGCTCCTCTGCTTTTCCCTGGCCCTACACACCGCCTTAGTAGATGTCCTCGATGGAGTGAAGTCTGGTGCTAGCTAGTTCACAACCCTGTAACCTTTTCCTGTCCTGTGCATTGGCATCTCTGTACCAGACAGTGATTCAACCTGTCAGAAAGTTCTCCACGGTACACCTGTAGAAATTGGTGATGTACTGAATCTCTTCAAACTCCTCACGAAGTATAACCACTGGCGAGCCTTCTTCAAGATCGCACCCAGGATAGGTCTTCAGAGATGTTGACACCCAGGACTTTTAAGCTCTTAACGTTCTTCACTGCTGACCCCTCCATGAAGACTGGTTCATGTTCTCCTGACTTGCTCCTGAAGTCCATAATCTGCTCCTTGGTTTCACTAAAGTTGAGTGCAAAGTTGTTGTTGTGACACCACACAACTAACTAACTGATTGACCTCCCTCCTGCACCCCTCCTCATTGCCACTCTGTGGATCTGTCAATGACTGATGTCCTGACAGCCTCTCTCCTGGGCCTGGCCAAATTCTCCATCCGTGGATCGTGGTCGCGAGTACCTCAGAGCTCCGTCCGAAATATTGCACTAGTGGTCTTAAATGGCAGCATGCTGTGTCCACAGGAGGGACGGAGCGGGTCCGGGGGCGTTGGGCACCGCGGGAAGTTCATTTCTTTCTGGACATGGGATGGTAATGTTTTAATATAGTTGTACTGTAATGCTTTGATTGATTTGTTAGTAAAGACTTTTGGGGGGGGGAGAAGTCCAAGACAAATGGGCTCAGGCTGAACCTTGCTGACCCTTGAGTGCAAGCAACTGGTCATCCGGAGACTGTCTCATTTAAATATATTAAAGACACAGATTTCTGCACAGGAGGGGGATTTAGGGTCCTGGGGAACGGGAGGATCAGCAAAGCCAAGACCACGGCCAGATCAACTGGGATCTCACTGAATGGCGGAACAGGACCAGGTAACCTGCTCTGACTTCGAATGCTCCTCCTCCTCAGTGGGGCCAGGGTTCATAAACCACGGCGCACTGGAGGGAACGCTCGGGGTGGGGTGGAAGGGGGGAAGGAGAGACAAAATGAGCCTGAAGTGCCTGTTTCCATGCACGACTGAAAAGCTTCAAAAGAAATGTTTAAAGGACATCAGAGATGGGGAAAGGAAGGTTTTTGCCTGTGGGTCCCTTTGCCAGAAATTTGAGGCGACCGAAGGATAGTGCAGCAAGTTGCATGGAGTGAGTTCGAATCCAAAGTCTCGTAGTCAATTCCTAAAAGGAAATCTATCGAGGAGAAAAAGGGCAGAGAACAGAGGACGACATCGGGCGATTTCAGAAAATCCTTTGCCCAGAGTAGGAGAATCAGTAATTATGAGATGCAGGTGTAAGGTGAGGGAGCAGAGATGTAACGAGAACCTGAGGGGTATCTTCTTCACATCGAGGTGGGTGTATGGAAGGTGCTGCCAGAAGAGAAGATCTTGCAATGTAGAAGAGACTTTTGGGACAGATCAATGGATAGGACGGTTTAGAGGAATGTGGGTCAAATACAGGTGGTTAGAACTGCTTTAATTCAGACACTGTAACAGGCCTTTTGGGGAGGGGAAAGATTTAATGGGTCCCGAGAGGCCGTTGGGACATCACGGTCATTGACAGAACCACAGAGCAACAATGAGGAGGGGTGCAAGAAGGAGGTCAATCGGCCAGTTGCGTGGTGTCACAACAGCAACCTTGCATTCAACTCTAGTGAAACCAAGGACCAGATTATAGACTTCAGGAGAACACGAACCAGTCTTCATAGAGGGTGGTGGGTGGAGAACACGAACCAGTCTTCATAGAGGGTGGTGGGTGGAGAACACGAACCAGTCTTCATAGAGGGTGGTGGGTGGAGAACACGAACCTGTCTTCATTAGAGGGTGGTGGGTGGAGAACATGAACCAGTCTTCTTTAGAGGGTGGTGGGTGGAGAACACGAACCAGTTTTCATAGAGGGTGGTGGGTGCAGAACACGAACCAGTCTTCAAAGAGGGTGGTGGGTGGAGAACACGAACCAGTCTTCATAAAGGGTGGTGGGTGGAGAACTCGAAACAGTCTTCATTAGGGGGTGGTGGGTGGAGAACACGAACCAGTCTTCATTAGAGGGTGGTGGGTGGAGAACATGAACCAATCTTCATTAGAGTGTGGTGGGTGGTGAACACGAACCAGTTTTCATAGAGGGTGGTGGGTGGAGAACATGAACCAGTCTTCATAGAGGGTGGTGGGTGGAGAACACGAACCAGTCTTCATTAGAGGGTGGTGGGTGGAGAATACGAATCAGTCTTCATTAGAGGGTGGTAGGTGGAGAAAACGAACCAGTTTTCATAGAGGGTGGTGGGTGGAGAACAGGAACCAGTCTTCATCGAGGGTGGTGGGTGGAGAACACGAACCAGCCTTCTTGGAGGGTGGTGGGTGGAGAACACGAACCAGTCTTCATTAGAGGGTGGTGGGTGGAGAATACGTACCAGTCTTCATAGAGGGTGGTGGGTGGAGAACACGAACCAGTCTTCCTAGAGGGTGGTGGGTGGAGAACACGAACCAGTCTTCATTAGAGGGTGGTGGGTGGAGAATACGAAACAGTCTTCATTAGAGGTTGGTGGGTGGAGAACACGAACCAGTCTTCATAGAGGGTAATGGATGGAGAATACGAACCAGTCTTAATTAGAGGGTCATGGATGGAGAATACGAACCAGTCTTCAGTAGAGAATGGTGGGTGGAGAACACGAACCAGTCTTCATAGAGAGTGGTGGGTGGAGAATACGAAACAGTCTTCATTAGAGGGTGGTGGGTGGAGAACACGAACCATAGAGGGTGGTGGGTGGAGAACACGAACCATAGAGGGTGGTGGGTGGAGAACACGAACCATAGAGGGTGGTGGGTGAAGAACATGAACCATAGAGGGTGGTGAGTGGAGAACACGAACCAGTCTTCATTAGAGGGTGGTGGGTGGAGAATACGAAACAGTCTTAATTAGAGGGTCATGGATGGAGAATACGAACCAGTCTTCATTAGAGGGTCATGGATGGAGAATACGAACCAGTCTTCATTAGAGGGTGGTGGGTGGAGAACACGAACCAGTCTTCATTAGAGGGTGGTGGGTGGAGAATACGAAACAGTCTTCATAGAGGGTGGTGGGTGGAGAACACGAACCATAGAGGGTGGTGGGTGGAGAACACGAACCATAGAGGGTGGTGGGTGGAGAACACGAACCATAGAGGGTGGTGGGTGGAGAACACGAACCATAGAGGGTGGTGGGTGAAGAACACGAACCATAGAGGGTGGTGAGTGGAGAACACGAACCAGTCTTCATTAGAGGGTGGTGGGTGGAGAACACGAACCAGTCTTCATTAGAGGGTGGTGGGTGGAGAATATGAACCATTCTTCATTAGAGGGTGGTGGGTGGAAAACACAAACCAGTCATCATAGAGGGTGGTGGGTGGAGAATACATACCAGTCTTCATAGAGGTTGGTGGGTGGAGAACACGAACCAGTCTTCATTAGAGCGTGGTGGGTATAGAATACGAACCAATCTTCATTAGAGGGTGGTGGGTGGAGGACACGAACCATAGAGGGTGGTTGGTGGAGAACGAACCAGTCTTCATTAGAGGATGGTGGGTGGAGAATTCGAACCAGTCTTCATTAGAGGGTGGTGGGTGGAGAACAGGAACCAGTCTTCATAGAGGGTGGTGGGTGGAGAACAAGAACCAGTCTTCATAGAGGATGGTGGGTGGAGAACTCGAACCAGTTATCATAGAGGGTGGTGGGTGGAGAACACGAACCAGTCTTCATAGAGGGTGGAGGGTGGAGAACACGAATCAGTCTTCATAGAGTGTGGTGGGTGGAGAATACGAACCAGTCTTCATTAGAGGGTGGTGGGTGGAGAACATGAACCAGTCTTCATAGAGGGTGGTGGGTGGAGAACACGAATCAGTCTTCATAGAGTGTGGTGGGTGGAGAATACGAACCAGTCTTCATTAGAGGGTGGTGGGTGGAGAATACGAAACAGTCTTAATTAGAGGGTCATGGATGGAGAATACGAACCAGTCTTCATTAGAGGGTCATGGATGGAGAATACGAACCAGTCTTCATTAGAGGGTGGTGGGTGGAGAACACGAACCAGTCTTCATTAGAGGGTGGTGGGTGGAGAATACGAAACAGTCTTCATAGAGGGTGGTGGGTGGAGAACACGAACCATAGAGGGTGGTGGGTGGAGAACACGAACCAGTCTTCATTAGAGGGTCGTGGATGGAGAATACGAACCAGTCTTCATTAGACGGTTGTGGGTGGAGAATTCTAACCAGTCTTCATAGAGGGTGGTGGGTGGAGAACACGAACCAGTCTTCATAGAGGGTGGTGGGTATAGAATTCGAACCAGTCTTCATTAGAGGGTGGTGGGTGGAGGACAGGAACCAGTCTTCATAGAGGGTGGTGGGTGGAGAATACGAACCAGTCTTCATTAGAGGGTGGTGGGTGGAGAACACGAACCAGTCTTCATAGAGGGTGGTGGGTGGAGAACACGAATCAGTCTTCATAGAGTGTGGTGGGTGGAGAATACGAACCAGTCTTCATTAGAGGGTGGTGGGTGGAGAACATGAACCATAGAGGGTGGTGGGTGGAGAACATAAACCACAGAGGGTGGTGGGTGGAGAACACGAACCATAGATGGTGGTGGGTGGAGAACACGATCCAGTCTTCATTAGAGGGTGGTGGGTGGAGAACACGAACCAGTCTTCATTAGAGGGTGGAGGGTGGAGAATACGAAACAGTCTTCATAGAGGGTGGTGGGTGGAGAACACGAACCATAGAGGGTGGTGGGTGGAGAACACGAACCATAGATGGTGGTGGGTGGAGAACTTGAACCATAGAGGGTGGTGGGTGGAGAACATGAACCATAGAGGGTGGTGGGTGAAGAACACGAACCAGTCTTTATGGAGGGTGGTGGGTGGAGAACACGAACCATAGAGGGTGGTGGGTGGAGAACACGAACCATTCTTCATTAGAGGGTCGTGGATGGAGAATACGAACCAGTCTTCATTAGACGGTTGTGGATGGAGAATTCTAACCAGTCTTCATAGAGGGTGGTGGGTGGAGAACACGAACCAGTCTTCATAGAGTGTGGTGGGTGGAGAATACGAACCAGTCTTCATTTGAGGGTGGTGGGTGCAGAACACGAACCAGTCTTCATGGAGGGTGGTGGGTGGAGAACACGAACCAGTCTTCATAGAGGGTGGTGGGTGGAGAACACGAACCAGTCTTCATAGAGGGTGGCGGGTGGAGAATACGAACCAGTCTTCATTAGAGGGTGGTGGGTGGAGAACACGAACCAGTCTTCATTAGAGGGTGGTGGGTGGAGAACACGAACCAGTCTTCATAGAGGGTGGTAGATGGAGAATACGAACCAGTCTTCATTAGAGGGTGGTGGGTGGAGAACACGAACCAGTCTTCGTGGTGGGTGGAGAATACGAACCAGTTTTCATAGATGGTGGTGGGTGTGTGGAACGAGCTGCCAGAGGCAGTGGGAGAAGCTTCTGTCACGATATTTATAGAGAGGTCAGATTCAGAGAGATGGAACCTAGAAAATCAAAAGGAATAAACGTTCCTCTATGTACACATGACCTCTAGTGTTTGCTACTCTCGCCCTGGGGGAGAAACCTGCTGCCTTTTGTCTACCTTAACAACGCCTCTCAGAATCTTGTAGATTGAGTCACCTCTCATCCTTTGCTTCAAAGAGGAAACTCCTGAACCTTGCCTCATACAACAATCCAGGCAACATCCTGATGCATCTCCTCTGGACCCTTGACATACTTTCCCCGTGCGTCCTGTAGTGAGTAACAGAATCGGGCTGAAGGCAGGCCAGAAGGGCGAGCTGTGGCACGCGGCGTGGAAGGGCTGAGTTGCAGGGACTGTTTCTGCACTGTATATCTCTTGCACTAAGTCAGCCTCTCCTTGTGATTGGCAGCAGAGTCTGGGCAGACAGGCACCCAGTTCCAGAATCGGCCAACAGAGGGAGCGTCGGTGTGGTCGCAGTGGCAGGGCCAGCATCATCCCCAGACCTCCGCTGAGCAGCACCCACATCAGCCTCAGAGCCAGCCTGAGGTGTTTCAGGTAAACAACCCCGATCTGCAGAAGGTGGCAGGTATGTGGAACAAGCTGCCAGAGGGGGGAAGGGGACGGGGTGGGGGTTAGAGACGGTGACACGGTTCAGAAGAGATGAACCTGTAGACAGGAAGGGTTTGGTGATGGCAGGCAAATGGGACCAACTCAGGTGGTGTTGGTGTGCATAACTGTGGCCCTTCTCATCAGCAATAGACACAGGCCCTGGAGAGGCTCAGCAGATCATGCAGCACCCATAAGAAGAAAAAGGGAGTCAAAGTTTCAGGCTTGGGGCTTCCGTCAGTGGTGAATAGGGTAGTTAAGAAGGTTTATGGGACCATAACACTTAAGAGCAGAAATAGGCCATTGAAGTCTGCCCTGCCATTTAATCATGAGCTGATCCATTTTCCCACTCGGTCCCACTGCTTGGCCTTCTCCCCATAACCTATGACGCCCTAAAGGTTAAGGTTGGCTGGCCTTCATTAGTCGGGAATACACGAGGTAATGGTGCAGCTCCATAAAACTCTGGTCAGACCACATTTGGAATATTATATCCAGTTCTGGTCACCTCATTACAGGATGTGGAAGCTTGTGGAGAGGGGGCAGAGGAGATTGACCAGGATGTTGCCTGGATTGGAGAACAGGTCTCATGAGGCAAGGTTTGCAGAGCTGGGGCTTTTTGGAGTGAAGTAGGATGAGAGATGACTTAATAGATGTCCCACAAGGTAGACAGCCACACCCTATTTCCCAGAGTGAGAGCAGCAAACACCAGAGGACGTCTGTACAGAGAGCAGTGGATGCCTGGAATCCCTTGCCAAGGGTGATGCTGGAGGCTGGTACAATAGGGGCATCTCTTTAGACAGGCACATGGATGCAAGGAAAATAGAGGGCTGTGAGGTAGGGATTTCTAGAAGTCGGCGCAGCATCGTGGGCCGGAGGGCCCATACTGTGTTGGTGTGTTCTATGCTCCCGACGAAGGGCCCAAAATGTCGATTACCCTTTACTCCGTGCGGATGCTGACTGACCTGCTGTGTTTCTCCAGCACTTTTGTACACAACACTGCAGATTTCCTCGTTTAACTTTCACTCTGCCCTGATGTTCCAGGGCCAGGTCTTCCCCCTTTTTTATCCAGCCAAGGTAATCTCGTGTTCCGTTTCCAGGAGCGCAAGTGACATTTGGCACCGAGGAGGCCCCTCTTTCCGTGAGCCTCGACTGGGCAGCCACCTTGTCAGATATTTTCCCAAGTCGAGCGACGTACTGCGCAGAACCAGGCCATTGGGCCAATCGCGTTCATGCAGAGGGCTACGTCCCCGTCTCCAGTTATCCCATTTAATCACGCTGGGTCCACAGCCCTGAGCAAACTGCTGCATTTGCCTGCTTTCGGCTCTCATCCCTCCAAGGTGCTGGTGATTCAAGTGCTCATCCACGTACTTCACTGTTGCAGCAATCTGCCCCAATTCAGCCAGTGCGTTCCAGATTCAAACTTTTCTCGGCGGGGGGGGGGGGGGGGGGGGGGGGGGGGGTGTGGGTGGGGATTCATCCTCAGACCACATCTAAATCACCTTCTCTCCCTCCCCACCTCCAATTTTCCCCACCCCCTTCCCCTCATGTTGTGGACACCTCTGCTGTCTGCTTCACCTAATCTAATTTTATATTGGGTTTAAATTTAAGTTATATTTACAACATGGTCGGAGCTGATTCCAGGCATTTAAGCCCTAGCCGTCCAATTTCACCTAATTAACCGACGTTTTGAAGGGTGGGAGGAAACCAGAGAACCCAGGGAAAACCCACGCAGACCGTGCAAACTCCTTACAGACAGCACTGGATTTGAACCTGGGTTGCCAGTGCTGTAATAGCGTCATGCTAACCGTGCCACCCCAACCATTTTCCCCACCCTGTCTCAGGCTTCCTGTTATATTCACGGAGTTAGGTAGCACTGGTGCAGGCCCCTCAGCCCAACTTATCCATGCTGACAGAGCTAGTTTCCCTACACACAAGCATAACGGAGAAACTCTGCAGGTCACACAGCGTCCATAGGAGGTAAAGGGGAACCAGCATTTAGCACCTGAGATTGTCGTCGAAGTGTAAGCAAAAAACAGATGGGTGCGTGAATTAAAAAGGTGGGGAGGGAGGAAGAGTCAGGGGAGGAGAGGAGGGAGGAAGGGGTGGGGGAGGAGAGGAGGGAGGAAGGGGTGGGGGAGGAGAAGAGAGAGGAAGGGGCAGGAGGAGGAGGAGGAGGAAGGGGCAAGGGAGAGGAGGGAGAAAGGGGCAGGGGAGGAGGGAGGCAGAGAGGAGAGAGGAAGGGGCAGAGGGAGGAGGAGGGAGGAGGGGCAGGAGGAGGAGGAAGGGGCAGGGGAGAGGAGGGAGGAAGGGGCAGGGGAGAGGAGGGAGGAAGGGGCAGGGGAGAGGAGGGAGGAAGGGGCAGGGGAGAGGAGAGGAGGGATGAAGGGGCAGGGGAGAGGAAGGGACGGGAGGAGAGGAAGGGGCGGGGAGAGGAAGGGACGGGAGGAGAGGAAGGGACGGGAGGGGAGGAAGGGACGGGAGGGGAGGAAGGGACGGGAGGGGAGGAAGGGACGGGAGGGGAGGAAGGGACGGGAGGGGAGGAAGGGACGGGAGGGGAGGAAGGGACGGGAGGGGAGGAAGGGACGGGAGGGGAGGAAGGGACGGGAGGGGAGGAAGGGACGGGAGGGGAGGAAGGGACGGGAGGGGAGGAAGGGACGGGAGGGGAGGAAGGGACGGGAGGGGAGGAAGGGACGGGAGGGGAGGAAGGGAGGGGAGGAAGGGACGGGAGGGGAGGAAGGGACGGGAGGAAGGGAGGGGAGGGGAGGAAGGGAGGGGAGGGGAGGAAGGGAGGGGAGGGGAGGAAGGGAGGGGAGGGGAGGGGAGGAAGGGAGGGGAGGAAGGGAGGGGAGGGGAGGAAGGGAGGGGAGGGGAGGAAGGGAGGGGAGGGGAGGAAGGGAGGGGAGGGGAGGAAGGGAGGGGAGGGGAGGAAGGGAGGGGAGGGGAGGAAGGGAGGGGAGGGGAGGAAGGGAGGGGAGGGGAGGAAGGGAGGGAAGGGGAGGAAGGGAGGGGGGGGAGGAAGGGAGGGGAGGGAGGAAGGGAGGGGAGGAAGGGAGGAAGGGAGGGGAGGAAGGGAGGAAGGGAGGGGAGGAAGGGAGGGGAGGGGAGGAAGGGAGGGGAGGGGAGGAAGGGAGGGGAGGGGAGGAAGGGAGGGGAGGGGAGGAAGGGAGGGGAGGGGAGGAAGGGAGGGGAGGGGAGGAAGGGAGGGGAGGGGAGGAAGGGAGGGGAGGGGAGGAAGGGAGGGGAGGGGAGGAAGGGAGGGGAGGGGAGGAAGGGAGGGGAGGGGAGGAAGGGAGGGGAGGGGAGGAAGGGAGGGGAGGGGAGGAAGGGACGGGAGGGGAGGAAGGGACGGGAGGGGAGGAAGGGACGGGAGGGGAGGAAGGGACGGGAGGGGAGGAAGGGACGGGAGGGGAGGAAGGGACGGGAGGGGAGGAAGGGGGAGAAATACATGCCAACAGGCAAGAGGTTATAGGTGGATATGGTTGGGAGGGCAGAAGAGAAAAAAGCAGATGTGATGGGAGGGGCTAGGTCACTGAATGGAGAGGGAAAGGGGTGGGGAGCAGGCTAACGGAAAAAGGAGAGGTGAATATTAATGCCCAGACAGAATATTAGGTGCTGTTCCTCCAATTTGCGGGTGTCCTCGGTTTGCCAGTGGACAGATATGTTGACGTGGGTATGATGCACGTGATTATAATGGGTGGCTGCTGGGAGGTCCTTGCTATTGCGGCAGACAGGACTGAGGTGCTCAATGAAGTGATTCTCCCGGTCTGCCTCCAGTCTCTCCGACATAGAGGAAACCACAATGGGAGCTCCGGATGTTGTACGTAACCCCTGCATGAAATGTTGCTTCATTTGAAAGGACTGTTTGGGGCCCCGAATGGTGGCGAGGGAGGAGGTGTGGGCGGAAGTGGAGCATTTCCTGCCGTATCGGGGTCAGTACAGAGGGGGCAATTCGGAAAGGGAGGAGTGAACAAGGGAGTGACGGAGGGAGTGGTCCCTGTGGAAGGCAGAGAGGGAAAGACATGTCTGGTGGTGGGATCACGTAGTAGGTGGAGGAAGTTGGATTCCCCAGTAAATGTGGGTGCTGAAGCACCAGGTAGTACACTTCTGGCCTGAGGGGCTGAATGGTCCCCCTGCACACTTCCTTTATTCCTTATTTGGTTTTGTTTTAACCCTGTAGGACATGCTGTCCATTTATGAAGAGCAAGGCACCACATACAACAGCGACGAGTTCTCGGAACTCCCCATGTTCCCACCGTTCTCGGAGTAGCCCTGAAGTGGCGGAGGAGGGGAGGTCGCTCTCCACCCAAACCCCTCACCTTCTCTGCTCGCCTCGATTGAAAGTGTTTGCGCTGAGAGGTACCTCCCAAAGTTCATTCGGCTCCGGACTCCTGGCCATGCGGTGTCAACCCTTCGTGTCCCCACATCCTACCCCCCCACCCCTAACCAGCGTTGGATCTCTGTGGTCCCACGTCGTGATCAATGGCACCCCCCCACCCCTCAACTCCATATTCAAAGCATGCTCCACCCACCACCCTCTATGAAGACTGGTTCGTGTTCTCCACCCACCACCCTCTATGAAGACTGGTTCGTGTTCTCCACCCACCACCCTCTATGAAGACTGGTTCGTGTTCTCCACCCACCACCCATAAATTGGAGGAGGGGTGTCAGTGACGCCAGAGTGGTATCGGTGACTAGAGAGTGGATTCACCTCCAGCACTCCCGCGGCCTCTGCAGCCGCACAGGCTCTTGTTCGATCCACCGGCAGCCCGAGCTCCAGATCCGAACCTCCGACACGACCTGGAAACCTTCGGCGCCCGAGGCCTCCTCGGGAACCTCTCTTGCCCTCCATACCCACTGGAATGCCGGTTTTGATAACTGGTCCCCGTTGGCCAGTCTCCAGCAGCTCGCGGACTGGTGTGTGTTCTTCGACCACAGATCGCCAACCACTCGCAGCCCGTGTTGATCCTTCGACCGCTGAGCCCCCTTGTGAGCCTGCTGCTGTGGTCTCCATCCTGCAGGCCCGTCTCCTGTGCTTCTCCTTCTTGACCGATCTCCCCGTTACTGGTGCCCTGCACCAGTCCACTGCTCCCCGCTAGAGTCTACAACTCCTCGTGGTCCGATGCCCAGCATGATGCTCAATTTAAGCTAACACTCTGCTACCTGCACATAGAACCTTACAGCACAGTACAGGCTCTTCGGCCCACGATGTTCTGCTGACCTATATAAATCTCAACAATTACCCCTTCACCCAGAACCCTCTATTTTTCTTGTATGCATATGCTTGTCAAGTCTTTTGAATGTCCCTATTGTTCCAGCCTCCCCCACCACCCTGGCAATGCATTGTGGGAACTCACCACTTAGTGTAAAAAAAACACTGTACCCCTGATATTGCCCCCGAACACGATGCCTGTACCTGTTCCCTGCATATTCATGTGTCCAGAAGCCTTTAAACAGTACTACAGTATCTGCTTCCGCCACTGTCCCTGGCAGACTTCTCCAGGCACCCACTGCACTCTGTTTTAAAAAAAAAACACCTTGCCCTCCCTCCTCATATTCTCTAGTGTGTGATATTACAGTGATTCCCCGACTTACGACTGGTCAGTCAGAAGGGAACACGGTTGTATCTTAAAATGGATACAAGTCAGGGACTACCTGTATTACCTGGGGAAATAATGATTCTGCCCACCTTATCAGCACCTCTTATCGTGTATAAACTTATTTCAGGACTCCCTCTCAGCCTCTGAAACTCCAGACAAAACAATCCAAGTTTGTCCCGTGGGAATTTACCGCAGGATTGAAGTAAAAGTTTTGCTCAACTGGATGGGGACAGGGTCTGGGCTTCCAGAATTCTGTCTTTTAATCAGGTGACGTGGATTGTCTCCTGGTCTTTCTGACCAGTCCTTGTATGCCCCTGAACTAAGGCAGCTGAGAGCCGGCCGCGAGGTGCGAGGGTAGTTGGTTGTGGGGACTTGTGGGTTCCCCCATGTAGAAGGTCAGCAAAACTTCCACCGTTCACTAAGACCAAAAATTCCGATCACCCAACCTATCTGAAATCCCTCCTGATCACCAGGCCCCAGTGTCCGGCATTCCCTTTCAACAGCCTGGGGTCACGAATCCCTGTTTAGTTCAGTTTCCCACACCCTCTTGAAAATATCCAAGGCCTTGAGTTTCCTTTAAACCTAATACAGTGGAAAATTTACATGCAACTTTAAAAAAATATCAGTGTTGGAGATCAATCACACTGATAATCCAGAAAATCTGGTCCTGAGTCCCAAGCCTACTGGAGTTTTTTGAGTGTGAATCTGTCAAGGGACTTGAACTCCCGTCACCAGAAGAGCGGTCCCAGTTTCTGGTCCAACATTTTGACCGCTGCACTATTGTCCCACTATTGTCCCGTGAGCCTAGAAGTGTTCACAGCTGACAGAACAGGAGGATTCGGAAGCCTTTGAACAGAACTGACGGCCAGGTCTGCTTTCATGATGCTGGTCCCCTTTCAGTCTTTTTTTCCCCTTGTATTAGGAATTGTACATCTACATATGTGGCACGTTCACTTCTGCACCAGCCTCTGATATGGTTTTTTTATATACATTTGCAGTTGAACTCAGTGTTTTACCTTGTGGGGTGTGTTTGTGCTTTTTATAATGTTTAAAGTTGTAACATAGATCTATATTGAAATCGTGAGTAGCCCAGAGGATGATTAACTACGACTTTCGTTAATCCGAACAAAGAAAAAAAATCATATTTCACTCTTTCTCTTCAGGGTTGTTTGTAAATAAATAAACTATTGGGTGGGCGGGAAAGAAAGAGAAAATGGGGACATTTTAAGTAACTTTTTATGAAAAATGTACATATATATATATGTGTGATATACAGTAGATATTGAATTTTACTGTGCCAGTTATGGTCATGGCAGCAGAGCAGAAAATGGTTGTGTGGTTTGCTGGGGGAAAGGTCTGCCTGCACCAGCTGACCAGTTGGATAAGCCGCTACCTACCCTGTGTGTGTTTTGAGCGGGCAGCAAGTTTCCGAAGACAGAATTGCTGCCAGTTTGAGGCGTGGCCAGCAGGAAAGCTGGATTAGGTGTCCTGTGAGCCTAAACTGGCAATATTAATTGGTCTTTCTCTCTTCCCTTCCTTCCTTCCCCGCCTCCCCTCTCTCCTTTCCCCACACGAGCGGGGTGTTTAGACATGCCACCCATCCGCTGTTGCGACCTGGCCTCGGTTCTCCCCACCCCCTCACTCATGCAGGCTTCTCGGCAAGCCACCACACCCACAGTGCTGCGTGCAAGTGCAGGTCCTGGCAGTGTTGACCCCCCCTCCCCCCCACCGCCATCAAAGGCTGGGAGAGGGATTGTCGCAATGCGTAAATAAGTTAACCACCGGATAATGAGGCTCTCAAATCTTGGCTCACTCAGGAGTCTTAAAATAAACCACTCAGTGTGTCAGACAGCATCCGTGGAGAGAGCGGGTCAGCGTGCATTGTTGGGAGGCCATTGGCCCTCTTTCCCTGGATCCTGCCTGGTGTGCTGAGTTTTCCTTTTTTTTAAAATCTTCCTCCTGAATAATCCTTTCAAGATTAAGATTAGGATTTGCCGATGTTGTGGAATAAATTTTGGCGAAGAATATTGGTGGAGTTTGAAGTTTTCCCGTTAGCATTGCCACATATGCCCCAACTCATCTGTAAAGAATCAGTCAATTGCTTCTGAACTATCTCCATGAAATGTATCCCTGGAAACTGCCCTGGAGCTCAGATCCATAGAACATTTACAGCACAGAAACAGATCTTTTGGCCCTCTAGTCTGTGCCTTAACATTTATTCTGCCTAGTCCCACTGATCTACACCCCTTCCATCCATGTACCTGTCCAAATTATTTTTTTTCACTCAAAATCAAGCCTGCATTCCCTACCTCAGCTGGCAGTTTGTTCGGCACTTCCACCACTTTCTGCATGAAGAAATTTTCCCCTAATCTCTTCCCCTTTCACCCTTAACCTATGTCCTCTGGTTTGTATCTCACCTACCATCAGTGGAAAAAGCCTGCTTCCATTTACTCTGTCTATAGCCTTCATAATTTTAAATATCTCTATCAAGACTTCCCTTATTCTTCTATGCTTCAGGTTATAAAGTCTCCACCTGTTTAACCTTTCCCTTTAATTTAGTTCTTCAAGTTTCATCCCCAATAATTTAATTTAGAGCCACCCAATTTAACCCAATTGACCGACAACCCCAGTGCATTTTGAAAGGTGGAGGAGGCCCACACAGACGTGGTGAGAACATTTACAGCGTTGAGTGAACTGTGCTGCCCCTATTCTCTTGCACTTGGTCAATCGATAACTTTTTTTATTGTTAGCTTTCCTGTTGTTGGGTGAGCAAAACTGCACACAATACTCCAAAGTTCACCTCACCAATGTCTGTACATCCCAACTCTTAACACATTGATTTATAAAGAACAATATGCCATGACTCAATGTGACATGTTAGATTGCTGTCTTGGTTGTCTTTGTTTCCATTCGTCACCAAAGGGGAGGTTTTTAGTCGAATGCCAACACCACCAGCGTTTGGGGGGTAAGGATGGACCATTGCCAAGCTGCACATAAAGTGCTGGTGAGACTTGGCCAATCAAGTGGCCTCTGTGGCGGGCAGGTTCCTCCGACATGTTTCACCTCACTCCAGTTCTCCAGCATCACTCTTGGCTCCCAGTGCAAAGACACGCTTGCCAACAAGGTGCTCCCCCTCCCACCATTACAGGGAGTGCCCACGGAAGGAGAGAGGATATAAAACCCTCAATCTGGTCATCCACCCTTTGCCCCAACTCCTTTCTCTGATAAGGCCAACAACCTGTGAGTGTCAGTGGTCACGGGCAGTTTCGCAGCAAGCGCCCAGCCATGAATGAACCAACCTTCCACCAGTTTGTGTGCCAACCATTCTATCTTGTCTCCCCCACCCCATGTCTGACATGCCTCGGGCACTGCCAGACTGAGACCCACCTGCACATCGAAGAAAAAACACCTCATCTTCCAACTGGGCAACCTCCAAACCTCCAACTGAAGGCATCAACTTTTCTGGTTTCTGTTAACTGCCCCACCCCCCCCCCCCCCCCCCCATCTTTCCTCTTTACTCTTTGCTTCTGAGACAACTTCCCCCAGTCAATTCCCACCTTTCCTGTCCTGTGTCCCATCCATACCCAATTAACCCCTTTTGTCTGTTGCTCTGTGCTCCTCCCCCTTTTAATTCAGACGCCTGTCTGCTTTTCACTCGTACGTCAGGCCCAAAATGTTGATAATCTAATTTTCCCTCCTATGGATGCTAGGAGACCGGCTGAGTTCCTCCAGCATCTGTGTGTTACTACAATCACAGAACCTTCAGATTTTAGTGTTTCACCTCACCCTTTCCATAGTTTGAGTGTGGTGGGGGGGAGGGGAGGGGAGGGCAGAGCAGCCTCAGGACCACGCATCGCATTTTGCACCATTTGACCAGGGCGCTGTGGTAATGCAGGGACACAGTTATCCTGGCATATTGTGAGATTCCCTGCTCTTCCTTCAAAAACAACCTTTTTAATGCATCTCCAACATGGCTGGAGATCCCACCCTTCAAAATTGAGGGGGTGCCCCTTGCATGGGATGAAGCAGCTGAGCGCACACACTGCCAAGGCATCAACTCTGGCTTGAGTGTAAAAGCCATGGATTTGTATTTTATTGTCCTGTTGTTTTTCTCCCACTGAAACCTCTGTTGCCCTTGTACATGTTTTTATTTCACTTATTTATTCAGATTAATACATTATTAATCTCATCACCTTATTAATAAAGAGGAAACAGAATCCATTTCTTTTTATTGTGTGTGCTGGAGCTTTCGTGGAGACGGGACGGAACAGCCTATGTTCAAATGGGTCGTGCAAGTGACAGTTATGCTGAGTTACCGTCGCTGAACCATCCAGCAAGGGAGGGGGGGTGTTTACTATCACTGAGCCATCCATCGGTGAGGGGGGGGGGTTTACCAATATTGAACAACCCACTGTTGGGGGGGGGGGTTTAACCACTGACCTGGAGTAGCCAGGTTAGGAGAGCAGAGGCTGTGAGGATTATCTTGTCGTCACGTAATAAAACAAAGTGTAATGTTGCATGAAATCTCCTTTACATTAGTACTCTCTTAACAGTCAGAGAAAAAGTAATTGAGTGTCTAGATTCGTCTCTGCAGCCGCACAGACCCCCCACCCTTCAATCCATCGGCAATCTGAACTCTAGATCCAAACTTCCAACGTGGTCCTCCTGCAGCCCAGTGCCGATACCTGGTACCCAGTTTCCAGAAGACCGCAGTCTGGTGCGAGTCCCTCAGCCGCAGTCACCAACAGCCCTGCCACCTGTGTGTCCTTTAGCCTCAGAGCCCCTTGCTGATCTGCCGCTGTGGTCACCATTCTCTGCGTCTCTGTTTCTCTCTCAAATATAGTGGGGGGGGGGGGGGTGGGAAATGTCCACCCTGTTTTCTGGTACCCTGCTGCAAGTTCTTTGTTTCCTTGTCGTCTGCAACCCCTCGAGGCTGGTGCTAAGCACATGTGCAATCATCTTACTGTTGGCTCCCTTAACGAGCTGTTTAAAGCCTGCACAGTGCCGTCAGGTTGGGTAGTTGGACCCCGTAGAGGAGCACTGAGTCTCCACTCCCTGTTCCCCAGCGGAAGCGCTGCCATTTCCCCAGAGCCTAGTAACCATCTTCACAGCTCTACTTGGCAGTGGGACGGGTGCAGCTCAAGTACCGGTACATGGATGGGAGAGCTATGGACTGGGTGCAGGTCAGTGGGATTAAGCAGAATGATAGTTTGGCACAGGCCAGAATGGCCAAAGAGCCTGTTTCTGTGCTGTTACATTCTACAGATCCCAGAACCTCAACACCGTCCAGGATCTGGCAGCTTGCTTTGATGGGGACTGCACCAATTCGCAGAAGCACCTTTGCCATTGTGCAGGATACATGGGGGCAACTCACCAACACTCCTCGAATAGCACGTTCTGAATCCACCAGCTCAGAGGATGGGGGCAAGGGGGGGGGGGTTAGAACACCACTCAGATGTCGAACCTCCAAGCAACACGCCGTCCTGACTCAGCATGCATTCGCTGTTCCTTCACCATCTCTGGGTCCAAATCCCAAACAGCGGCATAGGCATACCTCAAGGTTCGAGAAGGCGGCACCCCACCACCACCTTCTCCAGGGATGGGAATGAAATGAGCAAACCAATCCCGGAGAAACTCAGCCTGACCATCTTTACCCACGGATGCTGACTGGCTGCGTCCCACCAGCAATTCCACTGGACTACACATTTTTTTCAAAAGGCTTGCTTTCTGAAAAGAAATTGGGGATTATGAGAGACAATTTCAAGTTGAACACAAAGATAACTTTAGATTTAGTGCATCACATAAGAAATTTGAGAAACATTAAATTAATCTGTATTAAATTTAACATCCTTAATCGCATAATTATTGGCACATTGCATTAATTCAACTAACCTAAAAATATTTTGCTGCTGATTTTCATTTGTACACCAATTCAAAAGCCCCGCAAAAGGTAGTGAATGCAGCCCAGGGCATCACAGGCAAAAACGCCTCCCCTCCATTGAGGACACCTGCGGGGAATGCTGCCGTCGGAGAGCAGCGGTGATCGCCAAGGATCCGCACCATCCCAGCACACGCTCTGTTCTCGCTGCTGCCATCAGGAAGGAGGACTCAGTGCCACAAGATTCGCACCCACCAGGTTCAGGAACAGCTGCCACCCCTCCACCATCAGACTCCTCACCGATAAACTCAATCATTTAAGGACTCTTGCTTTTTTTCTCTCTGTATTGCACAGTCATTTGTTTACAAGGGTACAATGAGTAGAGTTTTTTTTTTGCATTACCAACAAGTGTAATTCTCAAAAAAGAAATCTCAGGGATGTACATGATGTCATGTATGTGCTCTGACAAAAAATCTCAAATCTCTATAATCGCTTCTATACTCCACTCTACCTCTAATCTTACATATAACAATAAAACAATTTACAGTACGGAAATAGGCCATATCGGCCCTTCTTGTCCACATCGATTTACTCCACTAGTTCCACCTACCCATTCCCCTGCCCATAACTCTCCAACCCCCTCACATCCATGTACTCATCCAGCCTCCTCTTAAATGACAGAATTGGCCCTGCCACAACTACCTCTTCTGGAAGATCATTCCACTCAGCCACCGCTCTCTGAGTGAAGAAGCTTCCTCTTATATTACTCCTAAAGTTTTGCCCCCTAACCCTTAACTTATGACCCCTTGTTCCAATCTCCCCTACCCTCAGGGGAAAGAGCCTATTAACATCTACTCTTCCCTACTGATATACTTCCCTACCACTAGTGTGAGATAATAGAATCTGGAGACAACCCTTCAGATTTAGATTTCAGAGAACCTACGTGACATCACATACACCCTTGAGATACTTTTTCTGCAGGCCTTTACCATTTATTGGCAGCGCAAAAAAAAAAATCCTGTACTAACCTGTTTTTCTTTTGGCTTGGCTTCGCGGACAAAGATTTATGGAGGAGTAATGTCCAAGTCAGCTGCAGGCTCGTTTGTGGCTGACAAGTCCGATGCGGGACAGGCAGACAGGGTTGCAGCGGTTGCAAGGGAAAATTGGTTGGTTGGGGGTGGGTGTTGGGTTTTTCCTCCTTTGCCTTTTGTCAGTGAGGTGGGCTCTGCGGTCTTCTTCAAAGGAGGTTGCTGCCCGCCGAACTGTGAGGCGCCAAGATGCACAGTTTGAGGCGATATCAGCCCACTGGCGGTGATCAATGTGGCAGGCACCAAGAGCTTTCTTTAGGTAGACCTCGTACCTCTTCTTTGGTGCACCTCTGTCTCGGTGGCCAGTGGAGAGCTCGCCATATAACACGATCTTGGGAAGGCGATGGTCCTCCATTCTGGAGACGTGACCTACCCAGCGCAGTTTGATCTTCAGCAGCGTGGATTCGATGCTGTCGGCCTCTGCCATCTCGAGTACTTCGATGTTGGAGATGAAGTCGCTCCAATGAATGTTGAGGATGGAGCGGAGACAACGCTGTACCAACCTGTACAGGTAAAGAAATAAACAAACCTCGATGGAAAGGTTCAAGGCCGCAGGGTCTTTCTTCTCCCCGCGGACACTGGCTGGAACTGCCGTGTCCCTCCAACAGATTGCTGTCTTGCTCGTTGTCAGCCGGGGAGAAGAGACGATGGAGCAGCTTTCACTTGGTTTGCAGGGAGTCGGGGACGTAGGGGAAAACAAGAAGGGGCAATGAGGTGGACTTGGCCGTGATGCACTCGGGCTTGGTTGGGCTGCTGCAGAAGTTGGGGAGAGTATTCTCCTTCTTGTCTCCCCCAACCCCCCGGAATAATGCCACAGTTAAACATGGAGATCCTTTATGAGCGACCCTTTGACTTATTTCTAGTCTCTAAGCGTGCGCGAAATCTGAAATCTACCTTCCGTAAGGCGAAACCGGCTCAGATCTTGGCGCAGCGACATTCGACTGTCTCAAACATGGCAGTCCCCACTGTGAATCACGCTCGGCGCTGATTGGGCTGGCCTGCCGGGGCGCTTCACGTGACCGCCGCTATTTGGCGCCAAGTGGACGACGCCGAGGGAGGAGTGGAGGCCGGTAACTAGCGGGCCGTCACTAACCCTAACTAGCGATAATACTAACCCTAACTAGTGATAGTACTAACCAGCACCGTGCTGGTAGTTAATACGGTCGAATATTGAGCGAGTAACTAGTGGTGGGCGCCGAGTCACCACTAACCAGTGCATTAACCATTAACCAGGGCGTTAACCTGTGGGAACCACTGTTGTTATTAACCAGCACTCCCTGTCATTCATTAACATTTTCAGCACCTTTTAATGTGCTGTGTTCAGAGAAGCCACAAGACCATTGGTGCAATGAGGCCATTCAGCCCATCGTGGCTGTCCCACCCCCATTCTGTTCTGAGCTGATCCATTCCCCCTCCCCACTACCCTGGCTCATCACCAGTCTGCCCGCAGCGGCGCATCTCTGGCTGGAGAGATCCCTCCACGTCTCCGTTCTGAGCGGACGCCCTCCAATCCTGAGTTTGAGCCCTCTCATCCTGGACTCTCACTCTATGGGGAATGACCTTTCTCCTCGAGCCCAGAGGACCACAAAACCCAGCAGCAGTAGATATTCACCAAGTCACATGGTTACTTAAACAAAAGTTGGTTTTAATCATCTTTAAACATGAAAACAGGATCAAACTTTAACTTATCACTATTAACCTAACTTAACCACCTTCTAATTCTATGTGCACGTATGTGGAAGTTCAGAAAAGTTATTTGGTTCACAGTCCAATCTCACTTCTCATTCCTCCAAGTTCACTGGTTGCAGACAATTCTACTGTGCACAGAATTTAACATTTATGGAGTTCACCAGGCTTTGGTGCTCAAAAGGTAAATGGTTACTGCTCAGGAAGGTTCTTGTCAGTTTTCAGAGAGAGGTTTGTTGTTCCAGGACACCCAACTGATTCCTTTTTTAATCAGCCACTTCAGTGTCTTGCTGAAGAAGCTTGCCCCTTCAGGGTTTTCCAGATGAAAAACCCCTTTCTTACAGGTCACCACAGAGTTTCTTTCTGTTTCACTTATTTCAAGTAAAACATTAGGCAGCCAGTCCTCTCCTCTTGCATGAACCATAAGGGCTTTGACCAGGTTGAACTAAGCACTCACAACCTGTCTTCCAAATGGGGGTTTCCACAAGTTTGCCAGCTTGTCCTGTTCCAGTCCCAGCTGCTGCTGCTGACTGTAACACTGTAGAACTGATCTCTCTCTCTCTCTCTCTCTCTCAGAGAGAAAGCCTGTTTGACTCTCTCTGCTTGCAAAACCACATGACCCTCTTAGAACAGCAAGTTCCACTCCAGACAGACTGCGGCTCTGACATGTTTTTTCATCTATTGCCTTTTTGTAAATAACAATCCATTAGTGAAGTTTTTTGGGTACTCTTCAAAGCTTTTGCAAAGGCTGTTGGCCCTGACATGTCTAGCATGAGCAGAGCTCCAGTATTTTAAATAAGATCTGTTTTAAAATGTTTGTAGGTGACATGCACTAAAAATCCTTCCCCAATTTATCTCCCAAAAACATATCTATATACAAATCAAACACACTATAATCTGTCATACCATCAGACATCGGAGCAGAAACAGGACATTCAGCCCATTGAGTCTCTCCCCCATTCTATCCTGAGTTGATCCATTCAGCCCCACTTCCCGGCCTCTGATGCCCTGGCTCATCAACAACCTCTGTCTTAAATACACCCAATGACCTGGCCTCCACGACTGCCTGTGGCAACAAATTCACCACCCTCTGGCTGAAGAAATCCCTCCGTGTCTCTGTTCTAAGCGGATGCCCTTCAATCCTGAAGTTGCACCCTCTTGTCCTAGACTTTCCCATCGTAGGGAAAAAC
This sequence comes from Narcine bancroftii, assembly GCF_036971445.1. NCBI lineage: Eukaryota > Metazoa > Chordata > Chondrichthyes > Torpediniformes > Narcinidae > Narcine > Narcine bancroftii. Next base: position 187,252,973 of record NC_091473.1, read on the forward strand.
CTTTCCACATCGACTCTGTCCATGTCTTTCAATGTTCCAAATGTTTCAATGAGACCCTGCATTGCTTCAAATTCCAATGAATTCACACCAAGGTATCAAATGCTCTGAATCAGCCCCCCTTATTCCCTCTCCCCTCCCCCATTCTCTCCTCCTATTCACTCTTCCCTGTTCACTCTTCCCATTCTCTCTTCTCTCCCCATTTTCTATCCCATTTGTCTCCCCTCATTCTCTGACCCCATTCTCTCTCCCCATTCTTTCCCCATTCTCTGTCTCCATTTTCTCTCTCCATTCACTCTGCCCCATTCTCTATTATCTCTCCCCTATTCTCTTCCTCATTCACTCCCCTATTCTCTCTTCCCCATTCTATCTCCCCTATTCTCTCCTCCCATTTTCTCTCTTTCCCTCTCCCTATTGCATTTGCCTTCTTTACCACCATCTCAACCTGTGAGTTTACCTTCAGGCTCTCCTGCACGAGGACTCCCAGGTCCCTTTGTTTCTGGGTATTTTCAATTTTCTCCCTATTTAGAAAATAGACTGCCCATTTATTTTTCCTAACAAGGTGCATCACCTTATCCTTTCTGACATTATATTTCATTTGCCACTTCTCTGCCCTTCTCTGTCCAAGTCCTTCTGCAGCCTCCCTGTTTCCTCTATACTACCTGGGGGGGGGGGGGAGGGGGCGGACGGAGGGTTAAAATGGGATTAGCGTGAATGGGTCAGTGACTAAGCCACCATATTGACTGTTTGCAGGTAATCCCGTGCCATAAAGATTTCTAAAATCGTACATGAGGCAAATCTCCATGCAACAATGACAGCAATGGCCCAGATGAATAAGGATGCTGTGGTACAATTCAAATTTTACTGATTCCATGTCACTGCACAAAGCTTTGCAAGAAATATAATGGTTCGGATCTTAATTGGAAAATGAACAATTCCAGACCCTCTTCATTGCTCCATCTTCCCTTATCCCCTTCTATACAGCCATCTCTTCCACCACCCACCCCCCAACACTGATCTTTCCATCTGCTACCCTTTCCCTACTCTCTTCATGTCCTTCCCTCACTCTCCCAGATTCTGCTGAGAAGAATGTTTTATTAACGGAGTCAGAAAGATTGGGACAGGAAATTGGAGTTTTAGAGAAAGAGTTGCAAAAGGAGAAACTGCATAAGAAGAGGAGCAAATTAGATGCTTTTAAATTGGAATATAATGCGTATGGTACAAACTTATAGAGTTGAAAGATCTAATCAATAAATACCTGCGTGGTTCGGGGCGTTGGAGGTTGGATGGGTGGGCAACCGAGGCCTAGGACAGAGTCCATGGTTGGGGCGTCAGGAACTCCGCAAGCCACACATCATATGCCAAATAATGTGCCTGCGGCCACCCTTGCCCCAGTGTCCGGGCTGTTAGTGTTAGACGGCTCCCACCACCCCCTGATATGATTGTCGTTCTGATGCTTTTTTCATGTCCATGTCACAGAGCACCTCCATGTTCCCCAGCAAGGTGACCACGGAACATCAGTCGCTGGTCCTGGTGAAGCGCCTGCTGGCTGTGGCAATCTCCTGCATCACCTATCTCAGAGGTCTGTTTCCTGAATATGCCTACGGCACGCGCTATGTGGAAGGTAAGTGCACGTCACGTTGGGCATCGGGAGAATGTGGGTGAGGGCTGGGGGTGGTGAAGTAAAAGCCTTTAATCATTGAATCATGTCCACTTATGGCACGCCCAGAACTGCAAAAGTCAAGGTGGTAAGCAAGGGAGGCTGCAGATTGCAAAAAACACCTATTGTATATGCTGGTTTATAAGAACGGCCCCAGAATTTCCACTTACGGCACTTACCACTGACCGGTGGAGTGATGCTGTCACAATATTATAAAAGCAAGTTACCCAGTAAAGGTTTAAATTTTATAATAAACCACCATCAGCTCCTTTAACAGACTGTTAACAGACAGTCGGACTGGCCAGATTGACCTGGCAGGGAAGCATTGAGACTTCACTGTTAAGGTTCGCATTTTATCCTTGGCGCTTGGTGCTTCACTTTGGGAAGAATAACCAAAATAGGACGAATGCAGTGAAGGGGAGGGCGTTGAGGAACGCAGAGGGATCTTGGTATAACGGTTCAGCGTTCCTTGAAGGTGGATTCCCATGTAGATAGGGTTGTGAAGAAGGCTTTTGGTACACTGGCCTTTATAAATCATAGCATAGATATAGGAGCTGGGGGGTGATGTTGAGACTGTTTAAGGCATTGGTGAGGCCAAGTTTGGAGAATTGTGTGCAGTTCTGGTCTCCAAATTATAGGAAAAATATCAATAAGGAAAAGAGGGTGCAAAGAAGGTTTACAAAAATGTTGCCTGGATTGCAGTATCTAGAATATGGAGAAAGATTGAGTAGACTGGGTCTTTATTCATTGGATCATAGAAAGTTGAGAGGAGATTTGATAGAGGTATTTAAAATTATGAAGGGAATAGATAGAGTAGATGGGAACAGGCTCTTTCCTCAAAGGGTAGGGGAGATTGGAACAAAGGGTCATAAGTTAAGGGTTAGGGGACAAAACTTTAGGAGTAATATAAGAGGAAGCTTCTTCACTCAGAGAGTGGTGGCTGAGTGGAATGATCTTTCAGAAGAAGTAGTTGCGGTAGAGTCAATTCTAAGAGGAGGTTAGATGAGAACATGGATGTGAGGGGGTTGGAGGGTTATGGGCAAGGGAGTGGATGGGTGGAACTAGTGGATTTTTGCGTAAATTGTTGCAGACCAGAAGGGCCGATATGGCCTGTTTCTGTACTGTAAATTGTTATATAAGATGACCGCTGGTTATGGGGTGACATTTTTAAGTTTCATCTTATACGACAGCATGTACATGAATTTTATTCCTTATCAGTAACAGCTGGCTCAGGGTCATGGTTTTAACATTGTGGAAGAGTAGTATCATACTCGATTACTTCCAAACCCAAAAGGCCAGGACTGAAGCCAGTCCTGTTCGATCGAAGTGACTCAGCAGAGTCTGATGCAGTGATACTGGGGCCTTTTAGAAAATAGAGTGAAAAGCGAAAGTCTGCAGATGCTGTGATTGTAGTAAAAACACACAGTAAACACTGGGGGAACTCAGCTGGTCTCTCAGTGTCCATAGGAGGTAAAGATACCGACATTTCGGCCCTGAATCCTCCTTCAAGGTATGGGCAAAAAAGCAGTCTTGATTAAAGAATGGAGATTAAGGGGGAAGAATGGGGAAGGGGAGGAATCCAGACCAACATACAAAAGGTGTTAATTGCATAAGAAGAAAGGTGAGAAGGAGTCACGTGATGGAGTAGTGGCCGGTCGGGGAACTCCAGCCCTCTCCGGAAAAGTTAAAAAAAAACAGAGAAAAAACAAAGGCACAAACACAAAAACTAAAATAAAGTGAAAATAAAGGTGTGGAGAAAATGGCAGCGAAGAAAGAAAAGCCAAAAGCAACAGGAAGAAGAGAAGAAAAGACGTCAGAAGAAGAAGGTGAAGGCCTTACCTGTCCGAGGAGGCCCGCGGTGGAGAGAGAAGCCCACTCCCTCAGGTCAGTTGAAGCCCCGAGCTCAGGACTACAAAAATGGCTCACGGAGCCAAACAAAAGTGCGCAACCGCGCATGCGCGATGCGCAAGACAAAAAGAACACTGACGGGAAGGGGGACCAACTGAGGAGTCGATCTCCACAGCTGAGGATGACAACCACAACAAAGCAGCAAGACGAGAACATAGAAAATAACGAGAACAAGAAAGAAGAGAGTAAAAAGAAATCAAAGAAACAACAGATGACCAACCCGGAGGAAGAAGACCAACACCAAGACACTTCTAATAAAAATAAGAAGACCAAAAACACTCAACAAGATAAAACAAACAACCCAACAAGAAAACCAGAAGAGACAGAGGTAAAGGACACAGATCCTGGAGTGGACTCAGAAGAAGAAGAGGAAGAACAGAGATATGGAAGAAGAAGGGAAGGGCAAGTACATGGATATATTTTTTTTTAAAGAATATATGGACTCAGTAAAAGAATGGCAATCACAAGAATTCAGTGAAATAAAAAGAAGAGTAAAAAGTACAGAAGAAAAAATGAATAGATCAGAGATGATCATGTCAGATATAGGAAAAAGAGTAGACAAGGTGGAAGAACGAGAAACAGCCATAGAAATGGAAGTAGATGACTTAAAAAAGAAATTAGAAGAATCTAATAAAAAAGTTGAAGAGACACAAGAGCTGTTAGCTCAGAAGATAGATATAATGGAAAATTATAATAGAAGAAACAATATAAAGATGGTGGGCCTTAAGGAAGATGAAGAAGGCAAGAATATGAGAGAATTTATAAAAGAATGGATCCCCAAGGTCCTAGGAAGACCAGAATTACAGGAAGAAATGGAAATAGAAAGGGCACACAGAACATTAGCCCCTAAACCACAACCACAACAAAAACCAAGATCCATTCTAGTAAAATTCCTAATATATACAACAAGAGAAAATATATTGGCGAAAGCAATGAGGAAAATAAGAGAAGACAAAAAACCACTGGAATACAAAGGTCAAAAATTTTTTTTCTATCCAGATATAAGTTTTGAACTCCTGAAGAAGAGGAAGGAGTTTAATACAGCAAAAATGATCCTATGGAAAAAAGGTTATAAATTTATGCTAAAGTAGCAAGCGGTACTTAAAATAGTTATTCCAGAGCAGCAAAACAGACTATTCTTGGATCCGGAAGAAGCATGAAAATTTGCAGAACAACTACAAAACAGACAGAGAAATTAAGACATGAAACGAGAACAAAAATTACCACAAACTATATGTATGTGTGTATATAGGTGTATGTATATTAAAAAAAATAGAATATAGATAAGAACTAAGAAGGGAAAGTCAGGGAAGAAAGGAAGTAAGGAGGGAATTAAGAGAGTGACCTTTGTTATATATGAAGATTAAAATCTTTTCTGGGGGGGGCTGGGTGGGGAAGAATTACGGTCACTGCGAAATCAGTTGACGCTTGCGAGTGATTTCGCAAATCCAAATGGAGAGGGGAGATGTGGTTGCCCGACAAGGGACAAAGGGCAACTCAGGAAGGGGAGGGGATAGTGGGGTTAAAGGAATTTTAGATAGGAGAATAATGGAAATATTTTATGTTTTAGAAATGTTGTCTTATAATGTGTTCAAAAAAAGAAAGCAGAAATGGATAAGAAGGAAAGGTGATGATAAGAAAACAGAAAGGAAAGATAAACAAAGTATCAAATGGCTATGTTGAACTATATGACTTTAAATATTAATGGAATATATAACCAAATCAAAAGGAAGAAACTGTTAAATTTACTGAAAAAAGAAAAAATTGATATAGCATTCATACAAGAGACACACTTAACTGAAGTGGAACACAAGAAATTAAAGAGAGATTGGATAGGACTTGTAACAGCAGCATCATATAATTCAAAAGCTAGAGGAGTAGCTATATTAATCAGTAAAAATGTACCAATCAAAATAGAAGAGAAAATAATTGATCCAGCAGGGAGATATGTAATGATAAAATGTCAGATATATTCGGAGTTTAGGAATTTACTCAATGTTTATTCACCTAATGAAGAAGATCAAAAATTTATGAAAGATATCTTTTTGAAGATAGCAGACACGCAAGGGAACATACTAATAGGAGGGGATTTCAATCTTAATTTGGATTCAAACATGGATAAAACTGGAAAAAAATTAATAGAAAGAACAAAGTAACCAAATTTATAATTAAATCGATGCAAGAAATGCAACTTTTGGATATATGGAGAAAACAACACCCAAAGGAAAAGAAATATTCATATTATTCAGGCAGACATAAAACATACTCAAGAATAGATCTATTCTTGTTATCAGCTCACATGCAAGAGAGAGTTAGGAAAACGGAATATAAAGCTAGACTATTATCGGACCACTCACCCCTGTTATTAACAATAGACTTAGAGGACATCCCACCAAGAATGTATAGATGGAGATTAAACTCCATGCTATTTAAAAGGCAGGATTTTAGAGAATTCATTGAACGACAAATCAAAATGTACTTTGAAATAAATACGGAATCAGTGAAAGATAAGTTTATACTATGGGTCGCAATGAAAGCGTTCATCAGAGGGCAAATAATAAGTTATGTAACTAAGATTAAGAAGGACTACAACCATGAAACAGAATAGTTGGAAAGGGAAATAGCAAATATAGAAAAAGAATTAGCAATGAAGGAAGACACAACTAAAAAAAGAGAATTGGCAGATAAAAAAATAAAATATGAAACACTACAAACATATAAGGTGGAGAAGAACATAATGAAGACAAAACAGAAATATTATGAACTAGGAGAAAAAACGCACAAAATTCTAGTGTGGCAGCTTAAGACAGAACAAACTAAGCGAATGGTATTGGCATTAAGGAAAAAAGACAAGCAAATCACATATAATCCAACGGAGATTAATGAAAACTTTAGAGAATTTTACGAACAACTGTATCAAACTGAAAACGAAGGGAAAGAAGATAAAATAGATGAATTTTTAACTAAAATTGAACTACCGAAATTACAAACAGAGGAAGAAAATAAATTAATAAAACCATTTGAAATAGAAGAAATACAGGAGATAATAAAAAAACTACCGAACAATAAAACACCAGGAGAGATTGCTTTAGACGCAGAGAAGGCCTTTGACAGAGTAGAATGGAATTATTTATTCAAAGTACTACAAAAATTCAGCTTACCAGAGAAATATATTAATTGGATTAAAGCATTATATAAGGGGCCATTGGCGAAAGTGACAGTAAATGGATATATATCAAAACAATTTAACTTAAGCAGATCAACGCGGCAGGGATGCCCACTATCACCCTTATTGTTCGCGTTAGCCATAGAACCACTAGCAGAACTGATAAGAACAGAAAATAAAATAAAAGGGATAAAAATAAAAGACAAGGAATATAAAATCAGTCTATTTGCAGATGACATTATAATATACTTAGCAGAACCAGAAAAATCAATAAAAGAATTACATAGGAAATTGAAGGAATATGGAGAAGTGTCGGGGTACAAGATCAACGCAAATAAAAGTGAAGCAATACCAATGAATAATGCGGATATCTCAAAATTTAAGAAAGAATCACCATTCAGATGGCAAACGCAAGCAATGTGATATCAAGGTATACAAATAAATAAAAACCTCGCCATCTATATAAACTCAATTATTATCCACTAATGAAAAAATTATAAGATGACTTAGAGCATTGGAAAGATTTACCACTAACACTAATAGGAAGGATAAACTGTATTAAAATGAACATTTTCCCAAGGATACAATACCTATTTCAGACATTACCAATACGCTTAACAGAGATATTTTTCAAGGATTTAAAGAAATTAATAAGGAAATTTTTATGGAAAGGGGTGAAACCGAGGATAGCACTAGATAAATTAACAGAATTGTATAAAGAAGGAGGCTTACAACTACCAAACTTTAAAAATTATTATAGAGCCGCACAATTAAGATACCTATCAGATTTTTATCAAACAAGGGAAAAGCCAGATTAGACTAGATTAGAACTAGATAAAATAGGGGAGAAGATACCTGAACATATATTATATAAATGGGATGAAAAATTGGTACAATGTAGGAATTCTCCGGTATTGCATCATCTGCTCTCCATTTGGAAGAAGATTCATGTAAAAAGGAATAAAACAAATTACCAACTACCAAAACTAATACTGACGCAAAATTAGCTAATCCTTTTTACAATAGATAACCTTTCCTTTAGAGAATGGGAGAAAAAAGGGATCAAAAGAATAGAAAATTGTTTTTCGGGAAATAAACTATTATCCTTTGAACAAGTGAAGGATAAATATAATATAACTTTCGATACAATGTTGGCATACTACCAACTTAAATTCTACTTGAAGGACAATTTGGGAAACTGTCTGAGGTTACCAGAAGGAAGTAATTTTGAATATGTGATTACAGACACAATGATAATCAAAAAATTTATAATAAACATGTATATTAAACTACAAGAAAAGGAGAACGAGGAAACAAATGGTAAAACCAAACAAAAATGGGAACAAGATCTAAGCATAAAGATAAAGAATGAAACATGGGAGAAGCTATGCTCCGGAACCATGAGAAGTATAATAAACACGAGGTTACGTATGATACAATATAACTGGATACACAGGCTATACATTACACCTCAAAAGTTAAATAAATGGGACTCAACAGTATCAGACAGATGTTTTCAATGTAAAAAGGAAACGGGAACAACAATTCATGCAATTTGGACATGTGAGAAAGTGAAAAAATTTTGGGAAGATCTAAACCAGATATTAAATAAAATCACAAAAAGCAATATACCAAAAACCCAGAGATCTTCCTCCTAAGTAACATAAAAAACAAAGAATTTGGACTCGATTTGGATGGTGCACAAAAAAGATTTGTTATGATAGCCCTAGCTGTAGCAAAAAAATGTATTATGTCAGCCTGGAAATTAGAAGATAACTTGAGAATACAACAATGGTATATAGGAATGAATAAATGTATTCCATTAGAAAAAATAACCTATAATTTAAGAAATAACATTACAATATTTGAACAAATATGGGAGCCACACATGAAACATAATAGAGAAAACCTACCGTGGACATCTACCACCTTAAATGACAGAAGGAGAAGAGAATGAAAAGAAATGACTCAGTGGAATTTCTTGTTTATTTTTATTGAATGACATCATTGTTTGACGGGTTTAATGTATCTTCTATTCTGAACTTTAAATAAATGGGAGGGGAGGTAGTGAGGGAGGGAGGGGGGGTGGAGAAAACGACTCTGTATATATTTAAGAAGGAAAATGTATGTCTCTTGATCATTATGGTTTATAGTGTGAAAAATAAAAAAAAATTAAAAAAAAAAGAAAGGTGAGAATTGATTTTGGCTTTGTGAAAGGAGGGACAACCAATATTCCGACCAGGCGGCATTTATCTCGACTTGTCCAATTTCCCTTAATCCCAGCCCTCAGTCTCTCTCTCTTCCCCAATCCCTCTGCTTCCTTTCCTTCAGCCCCCCGCATCCCCTCCCCTCTCCATTCAACCCTCTCCCCCGATTCACCTCATCTTTTTTTCTCTTCTACCCTCCCACCTGTATCCACCTACAATCACTTAATCTGTGGATCTCCCCCTGCTCCTCCCTCCCCTCTACTCCCCCATCTTTTTATTCAGGCCCTGTCTGGTTTTTGTTCCTACCTTGACAGAAGGGCTACAGGCTCCAAGCATTGGTGACCCTTTACTTCCTATAGATGCTGCGTGACCTCTTTATGTTTCCCCAGATATACATCCATATCCCTCCATCTCTTTGAGATTCATGTCTAGTTAAATGCTGCTATGATAATCTGCTTCCCTGGCAGCCTATTCTGGGCTCCTACCACTCTCTAATGAAAAGAGTGTGGTCTTTTAAACCTCCTCCCTCTACCTCACATCCTTTGACATTTTTACCTTGGGGAGAATGATTCTGCCTGTCAACCCTCTCCATACATCATAATTTTCTAAACCTTTAAGAGTCAGAATGAGTTCTCTCTGGAATGAATTTCAGGAGCTCTTTAGAGGCTGAGAGGAAGTCTGGAGCTCTCTTCCCCAACACTAGTAAATCATCTGGGCAGTCGTCGGGTTTGAACCCAGTGCAGTCTGTTATGAGTTTGTACCTTCTCCCTGTGTCTGCGTGGGTTTTCCCCCTGCTGGCTCCAGGTTTTCTTCCATCCTCCAAACAATTTGGGCCCAATTAAATGGTCGAATCGGCTGTTAATAAAATTTAAATTTAGTTTTAAATCTGATATTGTTGTTAAAGAAGAAAACCTGCAGGTGCTGGGGTCTGGTGCAATAGCCAAAAGTGCTGGAGAAACTCAGCAGGTCGCAAAATCTGATATTGCTAAGTTTATAACCCAAATTCTGACATGCTTCGCTGGGGTGAGGCCCAACGAAAGCTTGAGGAACAACGCATCACATTCCTCCTGGACGGCCTTAAACCTTACATCGATCTTTCTGATTTTAGGTCATCCCCCACCTGCATCTGATTCCATTGTTTCCACCTCTTCTTTACCTACTCTTGTTCTCTTTAACTTCCCCCAAACCCTCCCATTGGTTGCTCCCTCTACATTATCTTTAAATCAGGTTTGTGGTCATGAACGTGCCACGAAATTTATTGTTTTACCATTAAAAACTGTTAGAATTGACAGATCCTAAATACAAGATTTTAAAAAATATATTTAATGTAAAAAAGAGAGAAAGTGAGATAGTGTCTCTGGTTCATTGTTCTGTTCAGAAATCTGAAGATGAAGAGGAACAAGCTGTATTTTGTTACGCTGGGTGCTCGTCTTCAGGTTTTTGTACCTCTATCCTGATGGTAGCAGTGAGAAAAAGGACATGGCCTGGGTGGTGGGGATTCTTGATGATAGAGGCTGCTTTCTTGAGACACCATTTCTCTCCACCTGTCCCACCTTCTGTCCAGTACCCTATCGTCCAGTTTCTTTCCACCTTCATATACAGTAAAAATCCCTGGTATCCAGAACCTACAGGGATGGGTAGATGCCAGTTAAGTAAATTTCCCAGTTGCGTGAGATGGCGTGAATGGAGAACTAATGGTGAGGTGTGCCAATTTTAAACCCATTTACTTTTCATGATTTTTTTTTTGCCAGTTGCTTGAATTCTGAATAACAGGGATTTTACTTACCATCAATATGGTAACGCCCTTTTCACTTCAGTCTCAATAAAAAGGTGCCAACCTGAATCATTTCTATGTACAGATGATACGAAACCTGCGGAGTCCTTCCAGCACCTCACTGATGATGGTCTTATTCAATCTATTGCTTTCTCTAGATCTTTGTGTAAAGATTTTGCGGGAAGATGAGAACTGCCCTGGATCATCACAGATCGTGAAATGGTTTGTTTTGATTTTCCTGAACTGTAAAAATCAGAAATAATGATGATAAATTTATGGTCATACTCATTGTATAATGTATGTATGCCCTGTGATAGTACAGATTCTATCAACAATGTGTATATGTACAGATTGTAGTGTAGGATGACTGTGATTGGTTTAGAGTGTAGCCACACCTACTGGCAGGTCTTAAAGGGTTGCTTCTAGCCAGTCCAGGTCATTCTGGACTGGTCGACCTACATGTGATATGCTCCAGTCTTCTAGTTAATAAAAGCCTTGGTTTGGATCAACAAGTCTTTGATTCTGTTGACGTGCTCTACAATTTTATTAACTAGAAAATTTTGAAGGGATGGAGCGTATGCTACAGCTGAAACGCCTTGACATCAACCCACAGTCAGCTACCGCCTCAAATGACTTTAAGCACTGGGTGAAGTGCTTCGAAACATGCTTACAACTCTCTGACCCTGCCGTGATAGGGGACAGCCATCAACTACTAATATTGATGACTATGGTGTCACCAAGAGTCAACAGAACATCCAGGACGTGACCACTTACACCGCAGCCATGAAGGTGCTGAAAGGGCTCTACGAGCGACTGGTGAACAGGGTCTATGCTTGGTACAAACTAGCAACAAGGAGGCAACAGCCCGGTGAGTCCTGTAGAGCTTATATTCAAGCACTAAGGGCAATGGGCAGGGGCTGTGCCTGCACAGACAGAACTGCTGTGGAGACCACAGACGATCTCATTCGGGATGCCTATGTGGCCTGGGTCCGATCAAATGAGGTGAGGCAGTGCCTGCTAGAGCACGGGGGAGAAAACCTAGAGGACATAATCCAGATCGCAGAGACAATGGAGGATGTGGTCTTAAGTATGGACATGTACTCTCCGGGCTGGACTCCATGCTCTAATGTGAGTAGGATGCCCTCCCTCTACCCTACTACCCCCCCGGCACACTGACGGGAGCTGTCGATACACTCCCCAATGCAACCCCAAAGTGTTATTCCTGTGGGAGGGACAAGCACAGGAGGTCCCAGTGCCCGGCGAGAAAAGCCAGGTGCTACAAGTGCCTTAAAAACGGCTACTTTGCTGTAGTCTGTCACTCCAAAATGGCCACTGTCAAACACAATGCCTCATGTGAAGCCCAACCACCACGCTCCCAATCAAACACTTCTTTCTCAGAGCTCTCATCCAATGAGAGCGAGGGCTCCACCGCGCGGCAGTGCTTGACGCCACGGGGCAGACGCCGAGCGCAGAAGGTACACCCACCCTTGCCGCAGTGATGTTGGCCTGCTTCACCCTCCCTCACGAAGCAACATTCAACCAGGCCCCTGCCCTGACTTCAACAGCCGCTGCCGACCAGGGACACGCCTCTGCCATCTCCGCTGAGCCCGCCGCCGCCATCACCACTGAGCCCGCCGCTACCGATACTGCTGACCAGGGACCTGCCGCTGCTGCTGACAAAGGACACCCACACCCGCCACTGCTATTGACACTGCCGACCGGGGTCCCGCCACCACCTAGGCAGCCGACCAGGTACCCGCTGACACTACTGACCTTGTACCCACTGTCGCTACTGATGCTGCCGACCAAGGACACGCAGTCGTGACTGACCTGGTACCCACCGCCGACGACTGACCGCCCTACCGTCGACAGCAAGCAGCGACCCCCAGCACTTACCGTTGGCTGGCCGGCACCCCCAGGTTGCAGGCAGCAGCACCAATTCGTCAACGCTGACTGCTCCGGCCTGACTGTTTCTATGATGTCACCACGCACACGTTGCGTGACGTCATCATGTAGGACTCCACTGTCCCCATTACAAGTCACTGCATCAGTAACCCTAGACCAGGACTGCCCCCATCCCCCCACAAAAGCAATGGAACTGATTAAAGTGCATGGACACTGTACTAATTGCTTATTTGACTCGGGGTCAACTGACAGTTTTATCCGCCCAGACCTAGCCCACTGTTGCGGACTGGCTATTCTCCCCACTGCCCAGAGGATTTCATTGGCGACCAGATCACACTCGACCGGGGTAAAAGGGTATTGCATGGTGACCCTGAAAGTCCAGGGCATCACATTCACAGACTTCAAACTATTAATCCTTCCGCAACTGTGCGCACCTGTACTGCTGGGACTGGACTTTCAGTGCCAGTTTCAAATCATTTCCCTGCAGTTTGAGGGGGCCTCACGCTCTACTCTCTGTCTGTAACCACTCTACCCCAGAGCCTCCTGCCATCGGCAGCCCAAGCCACCCGCCCCTGTGCACCAGGGCCTCACCAGTAGCCTCTCCACCCTCCGAGTTGCTCCGCCAGCGCTCTTCGCAAACCTCACCCCTGGCTGGAAGCCTGTGGCCACCAAAAGCTGGCAATATAGTTATGAACACAGGAAATTTATCACAAGCGAGGTGCGCAGACTGCTAGACGAGGGCATTATTGAACCTAGCTCGAATGCCTGGAGGGCCCAGGTGGTGGTTGTTAAAAACGGGGAGAAGCCGTGGATGGTGGTTGACGACAGCCAGACAACTGCTTCATGCTTCTGGATGTGTACCCCCTTCCACGAATCACGGATGTGGTGAATCAGATTGCCCAATACTGTGTGTTCTCCACCATTGACTTACACCAGTCAATCCCGTTCCAAGTCAAGAGTGATGCACCCGACTTTGTACTGGTAGCCACTTTGAACCAGGACGGCTGGCCGGTAGCCTTCTTCTCCAGAACTCTCCAGGGTCCTGAGAGCCAACACTCCTCTGTCGAGAAGGAGGCCCAGGCCATAGTCGAAGCAGTACATCGTTGGAGACACTACTTCATTGGCAGGTGCTTTACACTGCTGACCGACCAATGTTTGGCAATATCCAGTGAGGTAAGATCAAAAATGACAAAATCGCCAGGTGGAGAATCGAACTCTCCACCTTTAATTATGACATACTGTATCAGCCTGGCAAACTCAACAACCCGGCAAATGCGCTCTCCAGGGGCACTTGCGCCAACATACAACTGGACAGGCTGCAGAGACACCACGAGGAGCTCTGTTATCCAGGGGTCACTAGGTTCGCGCACTTTGTCAAAGCTCGCAACCTGCCCTACACGGATGATGAGATTCGCTCCATGACCCGAGCCTGCCCGGTGTGCGCTGAGTGCAAGCCCCACTTCAATCCGGAGAACACCCACGTCATCAAAGCCACCCACCCCTTTGAGCATCTCAGCGTGGATTTCAAAGGGCCCCTACTGTCGACCAACCATAATACCTACATCCTTATGGCCATCGATGAGTACTCCCACTTCCCTTTCGCTGTGCCCTGCTCGGACATGACCGCCTCCTCAGTCATAGAGGCCCTGCATAGCATCTTCGGGTACCCCAGATACATCCACAGTGACATGGGGGGTCCTCGTTTATGAGCACAGAGCTGCGGCAGTACCAGCTATAACCACCAGCTATAACCCACGCGGTAATGGGCGAATCGAAAGAGAGATTGCCACCGTCTGGAAAGCAGTTACGCTTGCCCTCCGGTCCAAAGGTTTCCCCACCTCTCGCTGGCAGGACGTGCTCACTAGGGCCCTACACTCCATCCGCTTCCTCCTATGCACCGCGATCATTGCCACCTCCCACAAAAGGATGTTCTCTTTCCCGAGGAAATCTGAATTGGGAACAACCAAACCGGTGTGGCTCATGGTTTCCGGGCCGGTCCTACTACAACGCCACGTCCGATACTCAAAGAACGACCCCTTGGTTGACCGAGTGACTCTGCTCCATGTGAACCCACATTATGCCTACATTGAGTACCCGGACGGGCAGGAGGACACAGTCTCGGTAAGGGATCTAGCCCAAGCCAGATCAGGCCCAGGAGTGCTTACAACCCAACCTCCCACAAATCCTTCTCCCCTAGGTCATGTGCTTGAACAGAGGGACCAGCACCACCCCACCAGCTCAGGCCAGACTGTCGACAACCCCGTTGGGGAATTGAGCGAAGCAGTGGCCGCACCCAACGAGCCTGCCAGTGACTCGACTCCAGTGACCTTAATCCTGGCACGGCAGTCATGCCAGATGGTCAGGCCCCCTGACCGGTAGAGCCCCTAACCTCCACCAGGCCCTTTTTGTTTTACAACCCTCCATCCACTCTGGGGTCAGTTCTCAAAGAAGGGGTGAATGTGATAGTACAGATTCTATCACCACTGTGTATATGTACAGATTGTAGTGTAAGAGGACTGTGATTGGCTGAGAGCATAACCACGCCTACTGGCAGGTCTTAAAGGGATGCTCCTAGCCAGACCAGCTCATTCTGGACTGGTTGACCTCCATGTGATATGCTCCAGTCTTTTAGTTAATAAAACCCTTGGTTTGAATCAACAAGTCTTTGATTCTTTCAACGCGCTCTACATGCCCCAAATTCTTACTTGGTGCAGCCAATCACGAATCCACACACACTCAGTATCTGTGAAGCAACTATCTTTTGCTTCTCCTTCTCTTATTGTTAGGGGTGCCGGGCAATGCTCATGGTGACTTTTGCAACAGACAAAAGTTGTATTTATGACGTGACAATAAAAAGAACCGAACACTAAGATCTGGAATCTCCTCCCTAAACCTTCTTGTTGCACAACCTTGTGCTAATATTACTGAGCGTTAAATTTTGTGGAATAATCACCTCAGAGGAAGTTATTGGGAGTATTTTATATTACAAGCACTGTGCAAATTGAGGTTCTGCATGCTGCTTGCATACTTTATTACTGAAAATTAATTTTTTTCTCCATTGCATTGCAGTCAGTTAGTTCACATGTCTCTTTCTTGTATAAGCATCTTTCTTCTCGACTACACCTTACAGTTGCCGACAAGGAAAAAGAATCTCAGGGTTGTATGTGACGTCATGTACGTACTCTGATAATAAATTAAATGGTGAATAAGCTCATTGATAGGGGGACAGGGCAGAATGTGAGGTGAGGGATCAACTGGATTAGATTAGAATGATAAAGAAGCATTAATAATGTAAGAAGAATGTCTCTGTTTTTCATTGCTGCCTTCTGCTTTATGCAGGATGATGGGATGTTATGATGCATTGCAGAAGAAATACGTAAGTCGTTTGTTGACGATACTCTAGAAATTTAGAAATACCTCGCAGTTCATCCTGGCCACCAATGCTGCTTGCATGCAGATTCTCCCTGTAACTGCGTGGGTTCCTTCACCCCCCGACCCAAAAGCAACGGTTTCCAACCACGTCCCTGTCCCTATAATTTTCAGATAGGTGGGTTAATTGGCCCCAGTAAATCACCCCCCCCACCACCCTCTTCCTTCTCTAGTGTGCAGGTGAGTGGCGAGTGATGGAAAAGTGGGGAGAAATAGGTTGTAAGGGAATGAGATTGCTCTGCAGTTCAGCATCGGTTCATTGGGCTAAATGGCCTCCTTAAATGTCACAAGGAAAAGTGCATATTAGCCTAAAAATTATAAACACACCCATCATATCTTTAACATTGCATCATGACCTTTATCATATCGGATTAGGCAAGGCTTTTTACTGCACCTCCCTGCACACAGCTCTTAAGCAGACTCCTCGCAATCTGTTTGCAAAACCTAAAAACAAAACTGAAGGTGCCTCGTGCTCAGAAGATCACCTAACCTGTGGGCTGATGCTGCCGGCCAGGACACTAGCATTAGAGTTCCTGCCCTCTTCAGCCTTCTCAGGAAATGAAGTCACTGTTGCATCTTCCTGCAAAGGGAGGAGATGTGTATCCACGACAGGTCACTAGTTAAGTGGACTCCAAGGAACCTGGTGCTCTCCACTCTCTCAACTACAGAGTTGATGTGTAGTGCAGACCAATGGGTGGTGGTCTTGAAGAGAGGTTTTGAGGGCATATGGTAAGTCAGCAAGGACATTGTTTAATCTTGTCTTTTCTTTTAAACAGCTGCGGATGCTGATCCTTGCCGTAAGTGATTCACTAACATTGACAATATAGCTCATTCTCTCTCCCATTGATGTGATTATTTAAATCAGACTTTTACTTCCCTCACAGATCTACACGAGTGAGGAGGACTTCCAGGTATTTTACTGTTTTAATAGTCTAGGGTGGGGGTGAATTTCCACAAGTGTGTTCATGGTGCTGAATCAGTCTCACAGCAATGCACTTTGCATTTCAGAACGCCACAGAAAATCAGAATCGGGTTTATTGTCATGAACATGTATCATAACATTTGTTATTTGTGGCAGCCGTATTGTGCAGAATGAGGTGCAACATTGCTATAAATTGCAATTGCGTAAAAACAAGATTTAAAAGAAATAAGTAGTGCAAAAAAGAGAAAAAGTGAGGTAGTGTCTGTAGGTTCATTGTCCATTCTGACATCTCGTAGCAGAGGGTGTTTGCCTTCAGGCTCCTGTACCTCCTTCCTGATGGTAGCAACAAGAAAACAGCATGGCCTGATGATAGAGGTTGCTTCCTGAGGCACCACCTTAATGGGGTGAAGTCCGATGCTCATGATGGGGCTGGCCAAGTTCACAACCCTCTGTGGCCTTTTCCTGTTCTGTGCATTGGCACCTTGTAATGCACTGCTGCAGCAGTGAGCAGACACAAAACTCGAGAAAAGACCGTAGAATAGACTTTATTCAGTTAAAAGTCTCTGCTACAGTGGTAGCTGTACTGGTGGGTCCCGAGGGTCCAGCTCAGGATTATATCCCGGGCGATTGATTGACAGCCGGCCGGGTGGAGATAGGACTATTCAGGTCGGCTGATTGACAGCCAGCCAGGTGTGGTCTGTCCTCCGGTGATCTTCCTGCAGGTACAGAGATCGCCCCCTGCAGTAGGCTAGTGGTGTATCACAACACACCTCCATACTAGACAGTGATGCAACTGGTCAGAATGATCTGTAAAAATTTGCAAGAGTCTTTGGTGACGCACCAGATCTCCTCAAACTCCTAACGAGATATATAGCTACTGGCGGGCCTTCTTCATGATTGCATCGATATGATGGCCCCAGGATAGAGAGATGTTGACACCCAGAAATCTGGTTTCTTACCCTCTCCATTGCTGACCCCCTCGCTGAGGACTGGTTTGCGTTCTCCTGACTTCCCCTTTGCATCTGTTTTGCCCACTACTCCCAATGGCACTTCTGCTGCTCCTCCCTCTGCGGCAGGGAAGGAGTATGGTGTACTTCATTGCCCAAGGCACTGAGTTTTCATGTGAAATACAATATACGGTCCATGCTATCCGGCACCTATAGATGCCAGATAAGTGTATTTTCTGGTTGCTTGAGACTCATTCTTACACTATCTAACTAATAGACCTGCATTAAGAATAAACCATATAAAAGACAAAAATACTGAACAAACTTCACTTGCGTGAATATATAAACCTTAAAGCGTTTTACTTTATTTTCAGTCATATTCTTTGAAAACATTTAACCGTCGCTGCATCTGCAGGTTCCTCCCCACCCCCCCCCCCACAGAGCCACCCGAAAGATGAACAATAACATTAGAGATAATTAACCCCCACACCCCACAACATTATCCCTAATGCTCCTAAATTCCAATGAGTGCAGGTTAAGAGCTGTCAAACGCTCCTCATATGATAACCCTTTCATTCCTGGAATCATCCTTGTGAACCTCCTCTGAACCCTCCAACATCAGCACATCCTTCCTTAAATGAGGAGCCCAAAACTGCTCACAATATTTCAGGTGAGGTCTCTCCAGTGCCTTATAAAGCCTCAACATCACATCAAGTGGAATTCTTTTAGGAACACACGTTGATCAGCAGAGATCCAGTTGGTAGAAGCCTTAGACTACAAAAACATCCCTTTAGGACAGAGATGAGGAATTCCTTTACCCAGGGGGTGGTGAATCATTGCTGCCAACAGCTGTGGAGGTGGTCAAATTTAACACAGAAGAAGATAGGTTCTTGAGTAGAAAGGGAATCAAGAAGAGAATGGGGGTTTATAAAGGTTGTGCGTCAGCCATGAAGGACTGGTGGGGCAGACTCAATGGGCTGAACAGCCTCATTCCACTCCAATGGCCGAAGACCCTCCCACAAGGCTGCAGATGCAGGAGGCTTCCAGGGCACATGGAGGTCAGAAAGATGGGCTGTGAGGTGGGGTGGGGAGGGGCAGAGGCTAGATCAGTGTGGAATAGGTTTCCTTAGGTTGGCACAACATTGTGGGCCAAAGGGCCCACACCATGCCACCACTTTTCTTGAGGTCAAGGAGGCACGATGGAGAGCAGGCAGGGCAATCTTCCACCGCTCACTGTCTCTGAGGGGGACTTATTTCCTTGCAATTTTTCTTTTAAAAAAGGCACCGGTTTGGGAACTGCCAGCCTTAGAATGGCAAAAGAGAGCCCTTTGTGGTATCTCAATTCACAATAATAAATCAATAATGAGGGTCAGCAGGTCGAAACGCTCGAGTTAAATGCAAAAGCATGCAGACACCACGATTGAAGTATAAACATGATGCTGGAGAAACTCAGCAGGGCAAATGGTAACTTTTTAGCAAAGATAGATACATAACTAACATTTTGGGTTTAAGCCCTTCATCAAGGCAAAATGAGGCAGGTGCCTGAACAAAATGGTGGAGGGGGAGGAGCACAATCTCACAGGCAGGAGGTAAAGGGTTGATGGGGGTGGGGGCGGGGGCTCACCAGCAACAGGGAGGGGAGATTTTGTCCAGGCACCTGCCTAAATTTTGTTTGGGTGCCTGTGTACCATTTTGCTCATAAGCCTTCCCCTCTCCCCCCATTTACTGATGTCCCCTCCCTCCCTTATTCACCTGTTACCGCCAGCGTCCTGTCTGTGAGTCTGTGCCCCTCCCTTTGCCCCTCCCACCATTTTGTTCAAGCGCCTGCCAACATTGTGCTTGTACCTTGATGAAGGGCTCAAGCCCGAAACGATGGTTCTGTACCTTTATCTTTGCTACATAAAGTACACTGTTTGACCTGCTGAGATTCTCCAGCTGTTGTGTGTTTACCTTTATGTTGAAACTCTTGCTGTTTCCCAAGAAAAGCCAGAACATGGGTTGGGGGGGGAGAGTGAACTTTGATGGATTGCTCCATGCTTTGACACATTTCTCTCCTCCACTGTGTTTCCGTTTACAGTCAGTCACTGAATGTTACCAATTCAAGTTCAAGTATATGAAAGAAGGACCATTGATGGATTTTGCAAGGTAGTCTTCCCCCTTCAGCCGCCTTTTCTGAATAGCCACCCAGTTTACTCATCTTTGTATGCATGCAAGATAATATCATGTAGGTTCTGAAAAGGCTCCACGTTATTATTTTAAAATGTGTGCCTGACCTCTCAGATGTGTGTGTGTTTGCGTGTGAGTCCATTCTAACAGACATGAATTTGTGTCCTCACATGCATTTTTGCATGGGTTAGTTGAGTGCATGCATATGACTGCACTGAGGTGTACTCAGGTTTGATTAAGTCAGCGATGGCATGATGGATATCGGGGGTTGGGGGGGGTACGAGAAACTGGTGATGCAGGAGCACAAAGATCTCCAAGGGTTGTAGAGGTTCGCAGAGAGAGTGGATGATAATTCAGGAATGGAGGGAGATAGGGAGCCATTTTAGCTCAGAAAGTGGAGAGAGCAGTGGGTGTCAGGGTGACACTGGATGAGGCCAACGCTCATGCAACAAAAGGGAGATGTGTAGCTTTGGCAGTACCCCATAAATGTCCCTGGTGAATGTGCGTGCTTATGAGTACCTGTGAGTTCTTGATTATAGTTGAGTGTGCATCTATGTGTGTATTTAATGTGCTTATTCAGTTGTGTGTGGTGTTTAATGTGTGTGTGTGTGTTTAATTGCATATATTTAATAGGTATATTCAATGTGCAAGTATGTGCATTTAATGTGTGTATTTAATGTGTGCATATATTTAATGGGTGTATTTAATGTGTATGTGTGCATTTAATCTGTGTATTAAATGTGCGCATGTGTATTTAAAATTTCTGTATTTAATGTAAGTCTGCACTACTGTAGCCTGCAAATGTGCCAAAATCAAGAACAAATCTATTCTAGAAAATGAATCATGTCTAGATGAATAAAAAGAAAAGTCCTTTTCTGTCAGATTTATTCTCCTCCAAATTTCAACTAATGTAGGTCTTTAATATGTAGTGTGTGTGAATTTAATGTGTGTAAATATGTGTGTTTAATCTGTGTGCTGAGTGCGCATGTTTAATCTGTATTTAACGTGTAGAATTTATGTATTTAGTATGTATATAATGTGTGAATTTAATGTTAGCATGCATTTATTCTGAGTTTGTATTTAATGTGTGTGTTAATCTACGTGTGTATTTAATGAGTGTGTGTTTAACATGTGTTGATGTGTAATATATGTGCATGTATGTATTTAAAGTGTGCATGTGCATATTTAGTGGGTGTGCATGTGTTTTTAATGTGACAGTGCCGGATTTGAACTGGGCCACTTGCACCATAATAGCTAACTTTGCAGCCCAATGTGCCCAGTAGTGGCTTTGAACCTCCTTTAACCTTTGCCTCGTTGTTCTGCCCAGCAAGAACAGAAAGATCACCTCCAGTGTAAGCTGCACAGACACGAAGAAAACCAGCATCCTGCTCATCCGCAAACTCTACGTCCTAATGCAGAGCCTGGGGCCTCTTCCCAACGACATCTGCTTGAAGATGAAGCTGTCCTACTACGACGAAGGTACTTTGCTCACCAGCTGTGCAGGGCCTGGATGGGAGAGCAGGTTCAGGGGTGCGCGTGTGAGTCAGAAAATGGTGGTTGGCCCAGTCCTCGAGGGACCATTTACCCAACATCAAGCTGGCCATGCAGATGAGGCCAACGTAATGGGAAGATTGTACTGACAATAACCACACCAGCAGTGCGAATATAAGACAGCTTTAATAAACTAATATGTACACTAAGAGGTCTTGTCTCTCTGCAAGACGAACCTGGAAGGCTAGACTGTAGCTCTGGACTGCTTTATATACAAGGTCACCGGGATGACCCCTGGTGACCTACTGGTGTAATTACTTATCACCACATTCAACCCCCCACCTTAAAAAATTATTATTCCCCCCCCACCCCTGTCCTCCTTCCCTTGCTTGTAAGTTCATAAGTCCAAAATTTTTCATGGCTTCCATTACCTTCTGGACCTCCTCGGTAGTGGTATAGGAGTGGGGAGTGCGGTCTGCCTTTCGGCCTTTCTTGGTGGAGGTGTGGGAGTGGGAAGTACTAAGTGGCCGTGTGGGTTGGGGATCCTCTTGTATGGGATTAGGTCCTGCCATCAAGTCTAGGGTGGTGATATTTTGTGGGGCGGGCGTACCCAGGGTCCTGATTTCTGGGGTGGGTGGTATAGTCCTCTGGGGTGACTCGATGGACGACTGTTCTAGTGACTGCTGCTGCGCTCCTTGTTGACCCGTAGACATCTGTGTTTCCTCCGTGTTGTTCACACATCTGGCCAGCGCAAGATCCCTGGTGGCCACCGAGTCTTCTCTTCCATCTGGGAATGTGACGAAGGCGGACTGAGGGTTCGCGTGCCTCAACTCCACTTGATCCACCAGTGGGTCCACTTTGTGGGGTCTGCAGTGCTTTCGGAGGAGAACAGGTCCCGGTGTCATCATCCATTTAGGCAGCACTGAGCCCGTCGTGGCTTTCCTTGTGAAAGAAAAGATACGGTCATGTGGGGTCATGTTAGTGGCAGTACACAACAAAGAACATATAGTGTGTAGGGCTTCTGGCAACACTTCTTGCCATCTAGTAACAGGCAGGTCTTTTGCTTTTAAGGTCAAGAGGACCATTTTCTAGATAGTGGCATTTTCCCTTTTGACTTGTCCATTCCCCCTGGGATTGTAACTTGTAGTGCGGCTGGTAGCAATCCTTCTCTCGTGCAGGTACTGCTGTACTTCTGCGCTCATGAATGCAGCTCCCCTGTTTGTGTATATGTAGTTCAGGTACCCAAATATCCTGAAGATGGGTTGGAGGCATTTTATAACAGTAGCTGCTGATACATCAGAACACGGGATTGCGAAGGGGAAACGGGAATATTCATCTATTACGTTTAGGAAATAGACATTTCTATTATTGGACGGGAGCGGGCCTTTAAAATCAAGGCTGAGGCGCTCAAAAGATTTGGTTGCTTTTATCAGGGTGTCTTTGTCTGGCTGGTAAAATTGCGGTTTGCATTCCGCACAGGTGGGGCAGCTCTTGTTCTCTGACCTCACCTCCTCGACTGAAAATGGGAGATTTGGGTTTTAATGAAGTGAAACAGTTTAGCGACCCCTGGGTGGCCCAGCTCATTGTGCAAGCTCTGCAACTGGGACGTGTGGTTAAGGATGGCACAAGTGCCTCTGGACAGCGCGTCCGGGGGCTCGTTGAGTCTCCCAGGGCGGTACAGAATGTTATAATTAAATGTAGACAATTCTATCCGCCAGCGCAGGATTTTGTCGTTCTAGACCGTTGGTCCGTGACGAGGGTGAAGTGTTTGCACGGCAGATAATGTCGCCAGTGCCTTACTGCTTCCACAATGGCTAGGTCCTCCTTCTCTACTGCTGAGTGTCTTACCTCTGACCCCTGTAGGGTTTGCGAGAAAAAGGCCACCGGTCATCCGTCTTGGTTTAAGGTGGCTCCCAAAGCCACATCGGATGCATTCGTTTCTACTTGAAACGGGATCGACTCATCTATGGACCACATGGTAGCTTTAGCAATATGGTCCCTAATGTCCCTGAATCCTCTGGTGGCTGCTGGGTACAGTGGGAAAACTGAAGCTTTTATAAGTGGACGGGCCCATTGAGCGTAGTAAGTGAACAGTCCCAAACACCTTTTTAGTGCTTTCAGTGTGTGTGGTACTGGGAGGTCTAGGAGAGGGCGCATACGGGCTGGGTCTGGATTGATGTACTATGTACTGCACTATGTAGCCCAGGATTGGCAACTTCCTGGCGCTAAAGATGCATTTGTGCCTGTTGTATGTTAGGTTCCTTTCCTTGGCTGCCTGGAAGAAATGTTTTAAATTCGTGTCATGATCCTCCTGAGTGTGGCCACAGATTGTCACGTTGTCTAAGTAGGGGAACACCGCTTTCAGTTGGAACTCATCTACTATTTGGTCCATTTCTCTCTGAAACAGGGACACTCCATTGGTGATACCAAAGGGGAGTCGCAGAAATTGATGCAGCCTGCCGTCTGCCTCAAATGCTGTGTAAATGCGATCGCTGTTTCTAATGGGCTGTTGGTGTTATGCTGCCTTCAGGTCTATGGTAGAGAACACCTTATACTGTGCAATGTTGTTGACCATGTCTGCTATACGTGGCAGGGGGTAGGCATCTAGTTGTGTAGCAAGGGCAGACCTTGGGGTACTGTGAGCTGCTGGTAGAGCCTCTGTGGGGCTTGTGTCTGCTGGAGGAGTAACCTGGGTGCTTGGGGCTGTTGGCTGAGTCTCTGGCTTTGGGACATTTGTAGCGGGCTTAGGGGGGATCCCAGCGGTAGCATCAGGTCTCCGTGGTACTGGGGAAACTGCTGCTGGGGGAGTGACGGTAGCGGTGGCTGCTTTCCCTGGCTCTGGAGTGGTTGGAAATTCTGAACATACGTGGCGATCGGGAGCATGACTTGTGGAGATCCTTCCACCTGCGCTTGAGTGGCCCCTTTCTGATTGGACCGGGGTTTAGGGTCGGCGGCGCCTGTACCGGTGAACCCATGGGCAGGCAAGGCTTTCTGCCCTATCGTACTTCTATGGTCTTCCCCGCATTCCACCACGATTCCAGTACAGCGGTCCCTCGCTGTCTCTGTCCTCGGATGCACATGCGTGCTGGTCGTCCCCGGATTCCATTCCTCAGAAAGAGTCTCCAGGTGGTCGGAAATGCGCGCTGGAGCAGAATCAGTTTCCATCCTATTAGCTATGTTATTAGTTTATTAAATTGTACTGACAATAACCACACCAGCAGTGCGAGTATAAGACAGCTTTAATAAACTAATATGTACACTAAGAGGTCTTGTCTCTCTGCAAGATGAACCTGGAAGGCAAGACTGTAGCTCTGGACTGCTTTAGATACCCCTGGTGACCTAGTGGTATAATTACATCTCACCACAAAGATGCAGCCAAATGAAGCTCTAACCAGTGTAAGCCATGGACAGCTGGAACAGGGGAGGCCCAACAGAGTCTGGAACATGGAGCTGTTGGAGGGACTCAGTGGGCAATGATCATCCAACATTTGGAGCAGTGTGGGCAGAAGAAAAAGAATTGGTGGCATTTTGGTATTGACCCCCCTCATCGGGACCCCAACATTTTGGGTCTGACTCCTTATTGGGACCCTGACATTTTGGGTAGGTCACTCCATCTGGACCCTGATATTTTGGGTGTGACCTTGCATCAGGACTCCAACATTTTGGGTAGGACCCTACATTACGTCCCTGATGTTTTGGGAGGGACCCCTCCTTTGGGACCCCGACGTTTTGTGTCTGACCCCCTCCATTGGGACCCTGATATTTCAGGTGGGAACCCTCCATTTAGACCCTGACTGTAATGCCAGTGCTGCTGCTGGTGCAGACCTGGGAGAGCGTGGTGGAGACATAGCACTCCCCTGCAGGGTCCTCCTGCCCAGTCCAACTGCCAGTGGCTTCACACAGGCTTGTTAAAGGAGCTGATGATGGTTTATTTAAAATCCTGTGACCACAGGGTATTCAGTAGTGGCCATAAGGGGTTGCAGTCTCCAGGGAAGCAGTGGACTAGTGCAGAGCCCCTTTAACAGGGACAACACTCTTCATTGAGAGGAGAAGCAGAGGAGACAACCCAGAGGATGATGGCAATGGCAGCAAACCAGTGAGGAGCTCTGTGGCTAAAGGATGCACACACAGGTGGAGGCCCAAAATGCCAACACTTCTTTTTCTCCCACTCACGCTGCTCCAAATGTCAAATGTTCATTGCTCTGTCTGACCAGCTGGGTTCCAACCACAGCTCCATGTTCCAGGCTCTGCTGGCCTTCCTCTGTTACAATGGTCCCTGGCTTCCACAGGTTACAATGGTTGCAGCCTCATTGGCTACATCCCGTTAAGTTGGTGACTTGCAGTCGAGGGACTCACGCCAGGCTGCGGGAGACTACCTCATGTGATCCAGATGTTGGAACTGGGATTCGAGAGGGGACTAAGGGCAAGAAGGGCTTCGGGTGCTGAAGGCTTCCTCATCAAGTCGGAGGCTTGGATCTGGAGCTCGGGTGGCTGATAGTTAGAACTGAATTGGAGTCCTGTGTGGCTGCAGAGGCTAAGGGAGCACTGGAGGTGAATCCGAGGGGACTCTCCTTCTCTTTCTCTGGCTGGTGACTCTTTGATTTACGGCAGACTAAAGGCAATCTTGTGTATTATTACATTTCTGTTTTATTCTGGGTAATGATTCTCGCTTGGGATGCGAGAGGTCCCGGGTTCAAATCTCAGACAAGTCCCCATGAAATGTTACGAGCCCAGAGGACCCGTAAACCCAGCAGCAGTAGATATACACCACGACAAAGGGTTACTTAAACAAGAGTTTAAGTATTGACTTACTTAACCCCCCTCCAATTCTAAGTGCAGGTGTGTGTAATGTGTGTGTAAGTTTGTGTGTGACCTGCTCTAACAAATCTTTCCCAATTTATCTCCCAAACACCTCTATATACCCTGTCACACATAACAATAAATAGTATCAGATCTGATCTGATCTGATTATTGGTGTCTGCTTGCGGCACAAATATATCACCGTTACCCTTCTCCCCATAGTAACCCCACCTGACTACCAGCCTCCTGGCTTCAAGGAGGGCAGCTCGGAGAGCATGATGTTCGAAGGCGATCCTATTTTCCTGAGCGTGGGGGAGGTGGCCACCCCTTTCCACCTGCTGAAACTGAAGGTCACCACGGAGAGCGAGAGGATGGGTCAGGTGGAGAAGAACCTCCAGAAGGAAGCCAAGAGCAGCAGCTCGACCACCCAGGGCGTGGAGATGGACCGCAATGGCCAGGTCGAAATTAACGTAAGACACCTGCCCCCTGCATACACCTCCCCCATTCTGGGAGCAGAATCAGATGGTTCACAACCAAGGAGTTCTCGAGCAAGAACGTGATACCTAGTCTTTAAAGCAGCCATTCTCAACTTTTCTTTGACTATGGCTCCCTTGGAACTCTGCTCAGAGTTTCTGGGCCCCCTTCCATGTGAAGTAGTCACGTTTTGGTTTCTTCTGCAATTCTGCCTAAAAAACATAGAAAATATTGACCTTTATACAGGCACACAATCCTTGACCTGGAAGCCTTGGACAGTGTGTTCCGAATTTCGGATTTTTCCGGATTTCAGAACAAAAGCCAGCTGCCCCAGATTTAAGCCCACCCAAATTGTGCTGCCGTATCTGCCCACTTCCAGTCACGCTGGCATCTCTGTTCACCCCCCACCCGAGACACGCTGCCGTCTCTCCCCCCCCCCGCCCACCCGAGTCTCGTTGCCGATTCTCTCCCACCCGAGTCGCGCTGTTGTCTCTCCCCCCCCACCACCCGAGTCAGGCAGCCGTCTCTCTCCCTCCTCACCCACCTGAGTCACACTGCCGTCTCTCTCCCACCCCGCCCACCCAATTCACACTGCCATCTCTCTCTCCTCCCTCCCCCCGCCCACCCGAGTTGCGCTGCTGTCTCTCTCTCCCTCGACTGCCTGAGTGGCACTGCCATCTCTCGCCCACCCGAGTTGCACTGCTGTCTGTCTGTCTCTCTCTCTATCTCCATCTCCCCCCCTCCCCCTGCTGTACCAGCACCAGGAAAAAAATGCCTGTTTTTGGAGCTTTCAGGATTTTAGATGTCTGGATAAAGGATTGTATACTGTATAACAAAGGAAAAAAGAATACATGACCAATGTTTTGGGCTTGAGCCCTACGTCAGCGAATGGAAAAATGTAAGCAGGCATCTGAATAAAAGAGTGGAGGAGGAGGCATGGTCGCAAAGGCAGGAGGTAATAGGTGGAGGAGGGAGGGAGGGCCCAGCAGCGATCAAGGGATGGCTGGGTGAATAGAAAGGAAAAGGAGAAGAGCTGGAAGGGGGGGGAGATAGCTGGAAGGGGGAAGGGAAGAGGTGGGGGGGGGGGGGGGGGGGGAGAGAGCAAGTTAGCAGAAACCTGAAAAGTCCAAGATTAATGGCATCTGGTAGGAGAGTGCCCAGACGGAAAATCAAGTATTCCTTCAATTTACAGGTGGTATAGTACGTGTGAGTATGGGAGTGTGACACAGAACTGAAATGTTTGGCTACTGGGAGGACTCTGTCACTGGTGCAGTCAGAGCAAAGGTGCTCAGCAAAACGATCTCCCAGCCCGCGCCCAGAGTGGCCTTCTCTATAGTGTAGAGACTGGATGCAGAATGGGAGATCGCTTTGCTGAGCGCCTCAACCCCTCCAGTCCTGGCATCATCCCACGGTGACAGGTACAGATTAGGCCAAGCTGGGCTCGAAAGCTCTTTTCAGGGCAGGTGACAGAGGTGTAGGGATGCCATAGCATTATTGGATCATTCATCTCACTGAGTCCATGACCTGCCCTCTCCTATAGTAATCCTCCAGTTCCACTCACTGTACCCTTGCAAGCATGTCTGTCCAAGTGTCCCTCCTGCCGCCACTGGATGCCTTACGGTTTCCAGCTCTGTTATCAAGCCTCCCAGTTTGGATCCCACAAGGATCTCAAGCATCTACATGTCGACTTCTCCAGCTTCTATTAGGCCCATTTCCCCGTTTCTCTCTTTCCCTATCCCTCCGTCTCCTTTCCAGCTCTCCCACCCCTTCCCTCTCCATTCAGAGAGTTACCTGCTCCTCTATCACCTCAGCTTTATTTCTCCTGCCCTCCATTTAATATCCACCTATGACCTCTTCAAGTCAAGTGTATTGCCATCCGATTGGACAAGTACAACCCGACTAAACAGCCTTCTCCAGTCCAAAACATGCAGACCCTCAACCAGGCAAGCAATACATATGTAGAACAAGTATCCACAAATACAAATACATAAATAAATGTTGTTTTCAGTATATGCTGTTAAAAGGGTCATCCTATACAAAGGGTGTAAAATTCTTGATGACAAAGTCGCAACATTGCTGCCACCTTCCTGCTGGCTCTGATGCAATCTTGCACACGTTCCGTTAGTTATTTGCGAAATCTCAGCGCTCCTCCGTGGGGTCCATCTGCCTTGTCTGACTACTGTCAACTCTATACAGGCTTTATATGGCCTGTTATAGGAGCCAAAAGTGGCTTATCTTAAAATATCCAAATAAAATTTAAACCTTTAAATGATCATTTATTATTAGCCAGATTCGGGGGAAAGGGTCATCTTACACAAAGGGTATCACTCAAAACCAACACTTTAGGTAGAAATTTCGAGGGCTATCTTATATATAACTATAAAACGATATGTACAGTAGTGTGATAGTACAGATCTATCGCCAATGTACATAGTATATATAGTTACTGTATCTAGACTGTGCTTACAGCGATTGGCTGAGAGCTAAGCCATGCCTATTGTCTGGCCCTTAAAGGGTTGTGTCCCTAGCCAGGTCGGATCATTCCGGACTGGTCGGCCACCTGTGAAGAGCTCCTGTCTTTTGCTAATAAAAGCCTTGGTTTGGATCAACAAGTCTTTGATTCTTTCGACGAGCTCTACAAGTAGTAAATATTACTGTCCTAGATGGTTTGTATGAGCAGTTCCTTTGGTGGTTCACCATTCTTACTGCCTGCAGGAAGATTCCTCAGCCTATTGGTGCTGGCTCTGATCCTCCTGTATCTCTTTCCAGACGGGAGTAGCTGTAAGATACTGGGTGTGGGGTGGAAGGGGTCCTCAATGATTTTGCGTGCCCTCTTCCGACAACAGTCCCGGTAGATCACATCAATGGGGGGAGGGAGACTCCAGTGATCCTCTCTGCCCCTATTATGGTCCTGTGGATTAACCTCTGATCCTTTGCTCTGTACCACACTGTGATGCCAAGTCAGAAGAGATAACCATATACAGCACAGAAACAGGCAGAGTTTGGCCCTTCTTGTCCATGCCGAACAATTTCTCCCACCTCGTCCCACTGGCCAGCATTTGGCCCATAACCCTCCATATCTCTCCTGTCCATACACCTATCCAACTTTTCCTTAGACATTAACTTCTACCACTTCTGCTGGAAGTTCATTCCACACCCCCACCACCCTCTGCATGAAGAAATTCCCCTTCATATTTCCCCTAAACTTTTCCCCTTTTACTCTCAATCCATGCCCTCTTGTTTGAATCTTCCCCACTTTCAATGGAAAAAGCCTATCCACATTGATTCTATCTGTCCCCCTTATAATTTTGAATACCTCTATCAAATCACCCCTCACTCGTCTACGCTCCAGGGAATAAAGTCCCAGCCTGCTCAACCATTCCTTGTAACTCAAACCTTGAAACCCCGGCAACATTCTCGTAAACCTCTCCTCTCTATTCTGTTCATATCCTTCGTGTAATTCGGCAACCAAAACTGCATACATTATTCCAAATTTGGCCTCACCAATGCCTTATACAACTTCAACATAACATCCCAACTCTTGTATTCAATACTCTGATTTCTGAAAGCCAACCTACCTTCCTCAACACCCTATCTACTTGTGATTCAGGGAATTGTGTACCATGACTCCCAAATCCCTTTGTTCCACTGCACTTCTCAATAATAAATATTGAAGAGACCAATAAGTAATTATTTAATTTGCAAAACAAAAAGGGATGTTTCGGTCGTACAGATTTTTGATGGACCAGTCTTTGCTTTGCTGCAGGTAAGTGTTTTTAAAATTGAAAGAAGTTTTGAGTTTAGTAACTTCTGGCAATTTTCACCTCAATCCTTTGTTCCATATTCTTTAAATGAAGGATACCTTTCCAGAAGAAAGCCCAGCTGCATCCCAGACACTTGTACCCAAAAATGGTTTCACTGATGATCAAGACGCAGGTACGTTAACATTTCAGCACAGTGCAGGCCCTTTGGCCCACGGTGTTATGCTAACCCAATCTTGTGTTCTGAATAGGTTCAAAGAGAATCAAGGCTGGACTCATGTTATGAACAAGCATTGGTATTTATTTACACGCAGAGGAATTCACAAAGAGGGCACACACTGACAGAGTAGCATACACAGCGCACTGGCGCGGTATACCGAGAAACGAGGGTTTAGCTCTTCAGCACCCACAGACACAGTATACCAAGAAATGAGAGTTTAACTTCTTCACCACCCACAGGCACAGTATACTGAAAAACAAGAGTTTAACCTCTTCACCACCCATAGGCACAGTATACTGAGAAACAAGAGTTTAACCTCATCACCACCCATAGGCACAGTATACTGAGAAATGAGAGTTTAACTTCTTCACCACCCACCATATAACCATATACAGCACAGAACAGGCCAGTTTGGCCCTACTAGTCCTTGCCGGAACAAATCCCCACACTCCTAGTCCCACTGACCAGCACCTGGTCCATACCCTTCCAATCCTCTCCCCTCCACGTAATTATCCAGTCTTTCCTTAAATGTAAATAAAGTCCCTGCTTCAACCACCTCCGCCGGAAGTTTATTCCACATCCCAACCACCCTTTACGTGAAGAAATTTCCCCTCATGTTCCCCTTATAATTTTCCCCCTTCAATCTCAAACCATGGCTTCTGGTTTGAATATCCCCCACTCTTAATTGAAAAAGCCTATCCACATTGACTCTCTCTGTCCCTTTTAAAATCTTGAACACCTCCATCAAATCCCCCTTCAATCTTCTACGCTCCAGAGTTGTCAGTCCTGTCCCTCCTGTAACCAGGTCTCACTAATTGCCACAACATCATGATTCCAAGTGCCAATCCACAGGCACAGTATACCGAGAAGCGAGAGTTTAACCTCTTCACCCACAGGCACAGTATACCGAGAAACGAGAGTTTAACCTCTTCACCACTGTTAGGTCTGCTTTGTTCATGAATGAGTGAGACAAACACCAGACTGAGTCGAAATCAGGGTTCTTTGTTCTTTATTACCGGATTGTAACACTTGCGACTAACCATGTTAGTCGGAGAATGCATTCTGCCGTTATCAGCAAAATGGTGATTTTTTATACCCTTGGATATGTGCTTAGAACATCATCATATCATTACTTGTCCAATGACTAAAACTGTTGCTATCCTTTCCCTGCTAGCTTCCTGCCTCTCAATCCATCAATGTCTCTCTTATCTTGTAAGTACAAGGATGCATTCACATCTTGTTACAGCCCTGCACATTCCCATCTCATGATGTTTTACCTTACACCACCCACAGGCACAGTATACCGAGAAACGAGAGTTTAACCTCTTCACCACCCACCACCCACAGGCACAGTTATTGCATAACTAAACAAGTACATACACATGAACTTGATCTCCATTGTCGCCTCTGCTTGGGATCTGCTTCAGCAATGGTCATAACTAATGAACACATACACAACAATAATACACAAATAACTACACATCATGTGCATACAAATCACTGATAAACATTCCCAACTCCCAAGTGGAAAGGCAGTGTTAAACACACAGTACCCACCAACTCTCTTTATCTGTAGCAAGTGGCACACTCACAAACAATAAATTAATTACAACTAACGAGTATACCAAATGAACCTGGTCTCCAGCATTGTCCATGGCTTGGGATCCGGGACGGGCCCATTGCACTTAGCCCTACAGAGCTGCCCACGTCTCGCAGCTTGGAGTTCAGCAGCAAAAGCAGAGTGAGGGAGACAGACAGACAGACAGAAATGGCGCGTGCTCGCCCTTTGCAGTGAAGGACCTGTCCACGTGACCTGTGAGGACCATTCGTGCCTCCCATGTGGGCAGATTGACACCTGGAGGATCAATCACATGTCAGCTGCCAGGGCTAATCACAGGTGAGGAGATCTAACCCTTAATTAGCAGCTGAGGTGACTTGACCAGGTTCTAGCTGGAGAGGCCACATGACCCTCCAAAAATCCACACTATACCCATAACAAACATCTAAACCTTCCCTTCTTCTTCTTTGGCTTGGCTTTGCGGACGAAGATTTATGGAGGGGGTAAAAGTGTCCACGTCAGCTGCAGGCTCGTTTGTGGCTGACAAGTCCGATGCGGGACAGGCAGACACGGTTGCAGTGGTTGCAGGGGAAAATTGGTTGGTTGGGGTTGGGTGTTGGGTTTTTCCTCCTTTGTCTTTTGTCAGTGAGGTGGGCTCTGCGGTCTTCTTCAAAGGAGGTTGCTGCCCGCCGAACTGTGAGGCACCAAGATGCACGGTTTGAGGCGATATCAGCCCACTGGCGGTGGTCAATGTGGCAGGCACCAAGAGATTTCTTTAGGCAGTCCTTGTACCTCTTCTTTGGTGCACCTCTGTCACGGTGGCCAGTGGAGAGCTCATCATATAACACGATCTTGGGAAGGCGATGGTCCTCCATTCTGGAGATGTGACCTACCCAGCGCAGTTGGATCTTCAGCAGTGTGGATTCGATGCTGTCGGCCTCTGCCATCTCGAGTACTTCGATGTTAGGGATGAAGTTGCTCCAATGAATGTTGAGGATGGAGCGGAGACAACACTGGTAGAAGCGTTCTAGGAGCCGTAGGTGATGCCGGTAGAGGACCCATGATTCAGAGCTGAACAGGAGTGTGGGTATGACAACGGCTCTGTATACGCTTATCTTTGTGAGGTTTTTCAGTTGGTCGTTTTTCCAGACTCTTTTGTGTAGTCTTCCAAAGGCGCTATTTGCCTTGGCGAGTCTGTTGTCTATCTCGTTATCGATCCTTGCATCTGATGAAATGGTGCAGCCGAGATAGGTAAACTGGTTGACCGTTTTGAGTTTTGTGTGCCCGATGGAGATGTGGGGGGGCTGGTAGTCATGGTGGGGAGCTGGCTGATGGAGGACCTCAGTTTTCTTCAGGCTGACTTCCAGGCCAAACATTTTGGCAGTTTCCGCAAAACAGGACGTCAAGCACTGAAGAGCTGGCTCTGAATGGGCAACTAAAGCGGCATCGTCTGCAAAGAGTAGTTCACGGACAAGTTGCTCTTGTGTCTTGGTGTGAGCTTGCAGGTGCCTCAGATTGAAGAGACTGCCATCCGTGCGGTACCAGATGTAAACAGCGTCTTCATTGTTGAGGTCTTTCATGGCTTGGTTCAGCATCATGCTGAAGAAGATTGAAAAGAGGGTTGGTGCGAGAAAGCAGCCTTGCTTCACGCCATTGTTAATGGAGAAGGGTTCAGAGAGCTCATTGCTGTATCTGACCCGACCTTGTTAGTTTTCGTGCAGTTGGATAACCATGTTGAGGAACTTTGGGGGGCATCCGATGCGCTCTAGTATTTGCCAAAGCCATTTCCTGCTCATGGTGTCGAAGGCTTTGGTGAGGTCAACAAAGGTGATGTAGAGTCCTTTGTTTTGTTCTCTGCTCTTTTCTTGGAGCTGTCTGAGGGCAAAGACCATGTCAGTAGTTCCTCTGTTTGCGCGAAAGCCGCACTGAGATTCTGGGAGAACATTCTCGGCCACACTAGGTATTATTCTATTTAGGAGAATCCTAGCGAAGATTTTGCCTGCAATGGAGAGCAGCGTGATTCCCCTGTAGTTTGAGCAGTCTGATTTCTCACCTTTGTTTTTGTACAGGGTGATGATGATGGCATCACGAAGGTCCTGAGGCAGTTTTCCTTGGTCCCAGCAAAGCTTGAAAAACTCATGCAGTTTGATATGCAGAGTTTTGCCTAACTCACCCATAACCCTCTATTTTTCTTTCATACACATTCCTGTCGAATTGTCTCCTTTGTACCAGCCTCCACTACCAATCCATGCACCCACCACTCTCAGTAAAAAAAGTAACCCTGATGTCTTCCTTTATCTCCTCTGGTGTTTACTATTCTTTCCCCGGGAAAATGCCACTGGCTGTCCAATCTATCGAAAGCCCCTTTTCAATTGGCACCCTGTTCCAAGAATTAATTGGGAATTTACTGGACATGGTCTAGTGGAAAAGGATCATTGTCTGAATGCTGGCATCAAATGATGTCATTTCACTCCGGGGATTAACCACCTCTACCTCTACTCACGTCCCCGGCGTTTGATAAAACCAGTGGAAAAGGGGCAGCAGAAAGTCACCCGTTTCCAGTTGAAGGTGGAACAGTCCGATCCCCGGGGATGAGTGGGTTCAGTGGAAAAACATTTAGTGTCCCAGTTCAGGATGGCCCAGTGGAAACGGCACAAAGGACTTCCTATCCCAAGACACTGCATGGCCGATTAACTGGGATGCCAGTCGAAAAGCGCATATGCCTATCATAATGTTGTCGACCTCTATTAAGACTCTTCTCATCCTTCTTCACTACAAAGAGAAAAGTCCCAGCTCTGCTAATCTTCCCTCATAAGGCAGATTTTCCAATCCAGGCAACATCCTGGTAAATCTCCTGCTCCCTTTCCACAGCTTCCCCATCCTTCCTATAATGAGGCATCCAAAGATATTCCAGATGTGGTTTAACCAGAGTTTTACAGAGATGCAACATAATCTCTCGGCTCTAGAGCTCAATCCCTCGATTAATGAAGGCCTGCATCCAACAGGCCTTCTTAACTACCCTATCAATTTGCCCGGCATCCTTGAGAGATGCACGGATTTGGACTCCAAGTTGGCTCATTAAACCAACCCAGCTAGAGTTTGGCCTGGCGTTCCACCAAACTCGCCACTTCGACGGTGTGTTAAACTCTTTCCTTGCAGAAGCGAAGACGTCACCAGGGCCTGGAAAGGGGGCGAAGAATGCAAGTCCAAAAGACAACAGCCAGCCCATGTCACAGGTGAGCACAGACCCCTCCCCCACCACAAAAGCTCCCTCCTCAAGATTATCTGGGATTAGCTGCCATGGGTAGCAGGGTTTGCATAGTATTTAGCGTGACTTATTACAGCGCAAGCGACCTGGGTTCAAATGCGGTGCTGTCTATAAGGAGTTTTTATGTTCTCCCTGTGTCTGCGTGGGTAGAAGCCAATTCTGGATGTTTAAACCTGTGCCACCAATTTAACCTACAACCCCATATGTTTTGAATGGAGCGCCTGGAGAAAACCCACGCAGATGTGGAGAGAACATACAAACTCACTACAGACAGCGCTGAATTGGAACCCGGGACACTGGCACTGTAATAGTTTTACCCAAACCGCTGTGCTAACCATGCCACCCTTCCTACATCTGTTCGTGGGTGTTGTCTCTTTCCCCCTCTCCTGAAGTTAGTGATCACCTCCTTTGCCGTACTGACATTGAGAGAGAGGTGGTTATCTTGGCACCAGGCCACTGAACTTCCAGTTTCTTTCCTGTACTCTTGCTTGTCACCTTGTGTGAAACAGGGTGTAGGGGCTAAGGTCAGAGCAGCCCTGATCTTAGACCATAAGCCATCCAGCCCATCAAGTCTGCCCCTCCATTCAGTTATGAGCGGATCCATTTTCCCACTCAGCACCACTGCCCGGCCTTATCCTTTGATGCCCTGGCTAATTGAGAACCAATCAATCTCTGCTTTAATGACTTGGCCTCTAAAACTGCCTGTATTCCAAATCTCATTGAATGGTGGAAGAGCTCTGGGACCAGCTCCTCTTGACCCTTGCCCTTGTCTGGCACTTGGCCTTCTCAATGTCGAGACAGGACATCTACCCGCTGATGTAATCTGGACCAAGTCAATACTCCAACCTTTTGCCCCTTTGCACCATCCGTTTTCCTCATGCGGGCACACAGAGAAACGCCCTTTAACTCCCTTCTTCCCGGTTGCAGATGGAGAACTTAGTGAGCAAGACATCAGAACTGGAGCTATCTGGCAGAAGGACACGAAGCGGAAAGCTTTTTGATGCAAATCTGGTGAGTTTCCATGCTGTGTCCTACATTGGAAGTAGTGATGATGAGTTTATCATCATACATCATAATTACAATGTACAAAATTCTTGCTTGCTGATGGAGCTGTGGCCCCAATCCCCATCCATCTGACACATGAGACATCGTGGGACAGAGGTAACTCATTCCGAACATCTAGTCCTGATTGTAATCCAGTGTCCTTTTGTGATTCACTCAGACATCAAGACCAGAAACACTCAGCTTCACAAACAAATGACACTGGCTTGAGTGAGGGCTTCAAGGATTCCTTTTATTGTCACCTAAAGATATAATAAATATGATATGTCGTAAAGCAAACAGCGGCATGAGAATTGCCTGGCAAAAGAGAGATCTTTCAGCAACACCGAGTGTCCGTGGATTCGCCTCCAGTGCTCCTGCAGCCACACAGACCCCTGTTCAATCCGTCAGTGATTCGAGCTCCAGATCCAAACCTCTGACATGATAAAGAAGCCTTCAGCGCTCGAGCCACTTCTTGCCCTCAAATCCCAGTTCCAGTACCTGTTTCCCCCTGAACAACTCGGTGCG
The DNA here is from genome assembly GCF_036971445.1 of Narcine bancroftii. Lineage (NCBI taxonomy): Eukaryota > Metazoa > Chordata > Chondrichthyes > Torpediniformes > Narcinidae > Narcine > Narcine bancroftii. The sequence continues at coordinate 187,290,195 of NC_091473.1, forward strand.
AGTTCTTCGACCGCAGGTCGTGAACCGCCCGCAACCAGCCTGGGCCTTTCAGCTATTGTCACCAGTCCGCTGCCATGGGTCACCATTCTGTGCCTCTCCTCAAAACGGGGAGCGTCCTCTCCATTTTGGGTACCCTGCCGCACCATGGAGCTTGATTAGACGGGTGGGTGGCCAGGGCAAGATTCCGTGGTCAAGGAGTTGGGAACTTGGACAGGTGGGCGGCCGGGACCTTGGCAAGATTTTGCGGTTTGGGTATTGGGAGCTCTGGTGGGCGAGTGGTCGGAGCCAAAAATGGAAGGGGGGGGGGGTCGACTTTTACATGGTATCAACTATTACACACGTGTATATGGTATATTGTCGAATGTACTGAGAAAGCATTTTGCGAGATGTCCAGGCACTCAACCCATAGGTAGCATAGCAGTTAAAAAAAAATAGCAGAGATCAGAGCAAAGACAGCATCATTTTGCTGGTGTTAAACAGGAAATTCTGCAGACACTGGGATTATAGTGTAATACACGAACATGCTGGAGAAATTCAGAGGTATGGAGTGTCAGAGGTATGGAGGTATGGAGAAATTCAGAGCAAAGGGATATAACCAATGTTTTGAGCCTGAACCCTTCATTAAGATCTGAACAAAAAGGCAAGCACTTGAATAAATGAATGGGGAGAGCAGAAGGGGCAGGGTAGGTGTACAGGCCTGAGATTCTTTTTCCTGTGGGCTAGGCACAATTTCTACTTATCGGTAACTAAACTGTATTCGAAAGAAAAAGAGAAATGCAAACAAATGGCCTTTCACTCTGTGTGGTTCTGTAAAAGGTTGGGAGGGAAGGAAGGCAAACGTTGCTAACGGAAACCTGTAAATTGCTTCTTCAAAACATTTCAAGGGAACTGTGGAGCATAAGGACAGAAAGCAAGCAGAGAACTCCCAGGGAAAAGCAGCGGGAAAGAAGAGAACTAGTTTGGAAAAGACAAAAACAGTAAGTTAAAGAAAAGTCAACTGTTGTGGATCCTTTTTGAGGGGTGGGGGTGAGGAATCCGACTGCCGCGGGGTGGGAATCTGTCCCTAGTACCCTGGATCCCGCTTGAATCCACGTTGCCCTGTTACCCAGCTTCCTACCATTTGCAGGAAATAATCTGGAGGTTTTGGAACATGCGTGCGTCTTTGTTGCGGAGACCTTGCTGAATTAGTATTTTGTACCTGGATTTTATTTTCATAAAACCGCCTGCAGTTTGGTAGTTGACTTGAAAGAGGCCCAGTCAGCCATTGTTTCTAACGATACCTGGATTCTGGGGCCATTACTTACCCACAACCACTGAGAATAGTTGTTTAGAGACTCGTGCAGCAAGGAACAGGCCTTTTGGCCCAACTTGTCCATTCTGACGTCATCCTGGACCAGTCCCATTTGCCTGCATTTGTCCCATATCATAGACTACTACAGCACAGTACAGGCCTTCAGCCCTCAATGTTGTGCTGACCTATATGTCCTACTAGAAAAAAACCTCCCTATCTCATAACCCTCAATTTTTCTTTCATCCATGTGTCAGTCTTGGAATCTCTTAAATGTCCTTATTGTTCCAGATTCCACCACCACTCCTGGCAAGGCATTCCAGGCACCCACAACTCACCGTGTTTAAAAAAAAACTTTCTCCTGTTGTCTCCCCTAAACTTTCTACAGGTGTCCTCTGGTTTGGCTACCCCTGGGAAAAAGACACCGGCTGTCCCCCTTACCTATGCCTCTCAGAATCTTGTAGACCTTGACTGAGTCACCTTTCATCCTTCTGTGATCCAAAGAGAAAAGCCCTAGTTCTGATAACCTTGCCTTACTTTCCAGTCCAACGTGGTAAATCTCCTCTGCTTTCACGCCCTTCCTATAATGAGGTGATCAGAACTGAACACAGTGTGGTCTCACCAGAGATTTGTAGAGCTGCAATATGACCTCTTGACTCTTGTACTTAATTTCCCCAACTCAGAAGCCCAGCGTCCCATAGGCTTTTTAACCATCCTCTCAACCTTGATAGACATGTGGATTTGGACCTCAAGGTCTTCCACACTGTTAAGTATCCAACCATTAACCCTATACTCAGCCTTCTGGTTTGACTTCCTCACATTGAATTCCTCAGATTGAATTCCATCTGCCATTTTTTCATCCAACTCTGCATGTATCCTTTTGTAACCTTCGGCACCATCCACAACTTACTGACCCATCCTTCCACTTCTTCATATAGGTCATTGGCAAAAATCACAAAGATCAGGGGGTCCCGGAACAGATCCCTGCAGAACTCCACTTGTCACTGACCTCCAGGCAGAATACTTTCCGTCCACCACTACTCTGCTTTCTATAGGCGAGTTTATTCTGAATTCAAGATTCCCTGAATCCCATGCCTTATGACTTTCTGAGTGAGCCTCTAATGGGAGACCTTAGTAAAATCCATATATACCGCATCTACCAACTTACCTTCATCAATTTCTTTTGTTGCCTCCCCAATTGGGATCACGAAACACAACTTTCCCTTCACAAAGCCATTCTGACTATCCCTGAGAACACTGTCCTCCAAATGCTCATAAATCCTGTACTTAAGAACCCTCTCCAATCGTTTGTGCATCACTGATGTAAGGCTCCCTGGTCTATAACTCCTGGGATTCTCCCTATTACCTTTTTTTAGACAAGGGAACCCCATTTGCCCCTTCGGCACCTCCAAGGGGTCCCAGGGAGGACGCAAGGATCAATGCCCCAGGAATCTCTTCCCATAAAAAATTATGAGATCACCACACATATTCAACGTGAGAGGGAGATGTGCAGGGGACATCACACAGCAAAGGGTGCCAGGAGCAACAGTGGAAGCTGGTACAACAGTAGCATGAAAGAGGCTTCTGGATAGACACGTGACTACAAAAGGGATATTGGATGCAAGCAGTTTGATTTGGGCACCTTGCTTGACACAGACATGCACTATTCTGTATTCAACACCTTTCAAAAGAAGCGCAGGACACCCCTGAAATTAAACAGTGGCCCACATGAGAGTGTTAGTGGAACCTATCTTCATGGTTTGTATCTGCTCCACCAGGTGCATCAGTTTGAAATCCCTTGCAGCCAGGACGAAGTCTCAATCAAGAGAAGAAAGAAGTTCAGTGAGCCGAAAGAACGGTTTCGTTAGCTGTTGGGTCAGCCTCCGTCCGCTCCTCAGTTTCATTGTTTTTTTCCCCTCGACACCTGCACTCCCTTCCTCGGTGGTGTCCTTTCTATTAGCAGGATGCTGGCGTATAGTCTAGGGGAGGGAAGGAGCCAGGGCAGCAGCTTTTCTCCGAGATGCAGCAGAGCAGGCGTGACATAAAGTGCCCCCCACCGCCACCCCGATCCTTGCCCCACATTCTTCCCTGACTCTGCCACGATAGACTGCTCAGTCCGATCACTGCTCGGCCACTCAGTCCGATCACTGCTGCACGGAGGTCATCCTTCACCGTTGGCAGAATCGAGCAGCCCACAGCCTTTGCACTCAGAAACTATTTTGCCCTCTCCGATGGTGTCATGCGAACCTACAAGCAGATTATGAAGCAAACAGTCTCCTCCCCTATTCCGTCGCACTCTCATCAATGACACCCCCTCATTCTATTAAATTCCACTGCGATCTCCTCAGCAGATTGACTCTCCCGCCTCAGAAATTATTCTTGTGAGCCTTTGATGCTGGCCCTTTTAAATAAAGAGAAGCTAAAGGGACTCAGAGGGGCCAGGCAGCATCGACGGAGAGAAATGGTCAGTCAGCGTATAGAGCCTCGATAAAGGGCATTGGCCCAAAATGTTGACCGATCACGGGCGCTGCCTGACTTGCAGAATCCCTTCAGCTTCTCTTCGCTTGAGATTCCACCATCTGCAGGGGTTTTCTTTTGCTTCTCTGCCCTCCCAACTAAATTTGTGGGAAGGGAACAAAATCCAGTTGCTTGAGGACATTGTTCAAAAGGGGTTAAGGCAGGTGAAGCCCCACACCAGAACATGGCTGGCACTGAGATCCAAAAGGACCACAGCTGCTGGAAATCCAAAGCAAAAACAGCGCATGAGCCAAACCCGCGGCAGGTCAGGCTGCATTTGTGGGCCACGAGGAAGAGCCAAGGGTCCTTGACCCTGAAACACCAGCTCCCTTCCTCTTCTCACACGTGCTGCCCGACCTGTCGCCTATTCACTGCGTGTGTGCCCTGCCATTAATTTTACATTGCCGCGATGTCAGAGGGTGGCAACTTTCTCGAGAACCGTGATCCCGCGGAACTCTCCCGGCTGGCGGGGCTTTAAGGGATTCGCCGGCTCTGAGTTCAGGGCAACCAGGTGGTCAGACCGCAGACTCCAATGATCTACTCTAGCTTCTGTTTACATACTGAAGAAGAGGAGCCGACCGGCTGGTGGCTCGTTATGCATCTCATGGGGGCAGCTGTTCATAATGTGTCTGCAAGTAATTCGTGGCAGTGAGGTCTCAAGCAGTGGTACTGCAAAAAATATGTGCCCTGTTTACATGGGCTGGAGAGTTGAATATTGTTTCGTTTCACACTGTACGACTTGGATTACATTTTTCCCTGAAAGTCACCATTTTTGTTGTGTGCTGGCCTTCTTTTCACCTCTGGTGGAGTGGTTGCGTTTTCCAATGGCTTCGGTTAGCTCAATCCTACTTTGGTGCCAGCGACACTAGCACAAATCCGGCACTTTCTGCGAGGAGCTTGAACATTCTTCCTGTGTCCCACAGAGGGTTCCTCCAACATTCCTAAGACGTGCAGGGACGGAAGGTTAATAGGTCACGTGGGTGCATTTAGGTGGCTTGGGCTCGTAGGCCAGAAGGGCTAGTTACTGCACCATATCTCCAAATTTAAAAAAAATTAAATTACTTAGTGGTTGGTTATGAGACTAATTCCCATCCCTCTCCGTATCTCCCATTTGCGTCTCATTCCATCTCTCGCCTTCTGGTGCACATTAAAAAGGTCGAAACTCAGAAATGCTGGAGGAACTCAGCCGGTCTCGCAGCACCCATAGGAGTGAAAAAATACAGGTGTCCAAATGAAAAGCTGGGGGAAGAGTCCAGACCGACAGATAAGAGAAGAGGGGTCAGGGCAGATGTGCAGGTGAGGGCTGAATTGATGGAGGTAGAGGGAAAGAAGGAGGAGAACATCTCTGATGGTCTGGCATGGAAGACCTCGTCCTGGGAGCAGATGCGACGGAGATGGGGGAATTGAGACTCCTTACCCGGGAGGGCAGGATGTGAACGCGTGTCTTCAAAGTAGCTGTGGGAGTGGGCGGGCTTGTTGAAGGTGTCTGTGGAGAGTTTGTCTCCGAAGATGGAGAAAAGGGAGAGTGTCGTGGTCAAAGTGAATTTGAATCAAACATGAAAGTCTGCAGAAACCATGGTCGAAGTAAAAGCACGAGGCTGAAGAAACTCAGCAAGTCAAACAGTGTTCTTTATACAGCAAAGATAAAGATACAGAACCAATGTTTCGGGCCTGAGCCCTTCAAGGTAAGTGAATTTGAGGTCAGGTGCTAGGGACGGACCAAGTGAATTTGATAACTACAATCACAAAGTTTGCAGACCCTCATATTTCAATCCAGAAGGTCAAGTCTGGCTCTGCTATTCTCAACCACTCCCCCAGGAGAGATCCAGGAGCAAAATACTGCTGGATATCTGTCTGTGGTCTCATGCCCTGCAACACTAAGACCACCTGCAAACTGGAGGAACAACACCTCATCTTCCATCTGGGCACCCTCCAACTGGATGCCATTAATATCAACCTCTCCAGTTTCTGTCAAACCCCCCTCCCCTTCTTTATGTCTCCTTTCCTCCTGTTCTCTCTCCTCCCTGACTCCTTTCCCCCAGCTCTGCTTCCACAGAGCCACAAAGATCCCCCACTCCCCCAATCATTTCCCATCTTTCCTCCCTCCTTTGTCCCATCCATATCTAACACCATTTGTCTATTGGTCTGTACTTCTCCCCAACCTTTTAATTCACGCACCTGCCTGCTTTTCACATGAGGAAGGGCTCAGGCCTGAAATGTCAGTAATCTATCTACCTCCCATGGATGCTGTGAGTTCCTCCAGCAGTTCTGTGCTTTTTTTGTCAAGAGTGCTGAAAACATTGGCCGATAGGTTGACCTGCCTGGATAGTGCGCAGAACAGTTTGTCTCAGTCCCTGTGACTCAATTCACTCAGCATCTGTGGAGAGAGAGATAAACAAGAATCAGCACTTTGTGGAAAGATCATTACACTGCAACATGAACTGCTTCTCCCTTTTCAGATGCTGACTGATCCATTGAGTCTCCCCTGCGGAATCCATCCAACCAAACCAACTACTGTGGGCTCCGTATCGGCTCTAAATGGCCTGTTAATAAGAGCCTACGGTGGTTTAAAATCCTATGACTGCAGGGTCTGGGCCCAATAGAGCAGCATCTACGATCGGCAGCAACTACGAGGGGTTGCAGACTCCGGGGAAGCAGAGGACTAGCACGGCACCAGAAAACAGGGAGACCAAGCCCACCCACCCGTTTGAGAATCTCAGGGTTGCACATCATGTACATACTCTGATAATAAATCTGAATTTAAAGTGTCCCTCCATCTTTGTTAAAATCGGTGGTTTTTAAAAAAGTTTTACAGAGGAGATACAGTGGCAGACTGGTGAGGGGTTCTGAGACTGAAGAACACATAGGTGGTGGGCTGTTGGTGACTGCGGTCAAAGGACTCGCACCACACCATGGCATCCCCCCCCCCCCACCATTGGAGAAGGAGGGGAGATGACCCACAGAATGGTGATCGTTACTTCTAAACTTTTGCCTCTTAACTCATGACCTCTTGTTTCAATCTCTCCTACCCTCAAAGGAAAAAGCCTATCCACATCAGCTTTATCCCCTCATAATCTTTAATACCTCTATCAAATCCCCCCCTCAACCTTCTACACTGTTAGGAATAAAGATCTAATCTGCTCAATCTTCATTCTGAAACTCAGGTAACATTTTTGTAAATCTTCTCTGCACTCTCTCTACCTTGTTGATATCCTTCCTATAATTCGGTGACCAGAACTGCACACGATATTCCAAATTTGGCCTCATCAATGCCTTGAACCGTTTCAACATCACTTCCCAACTACTATATTCTATGCTTTGATTTATAAAGGCCAGCAGACTAAAAGCCTTCTTCACCACCCTATCCACATGAGATTCTACCTTCAGGAAATGATGAACCATTCATTATTCCTATGTTCTCTGACAGTAAATCTGAAGTGTGAGAAAAGGAGGTGTACAGGGAAGACGAGGGGGTTACAGAGACAGAGGGGTGTAGGGGACCTCAGGGTGTTACAGAAACAGGAAGGGATGTATGGTTACAGGAGGGGGTTACAGAGACAGAGAGGGGTGTAGGGGACTGGAGGGGGTTACAGAGATGGAAGGGTGTAGGGGACTGGAGGGGATTTTTACAGAGACAGGGAGGGGTATAGGGGACTGGAGGGGATTTAAGAGATGAGGGGTGTAAGGGACCAGAAGGGGGTTACAGAGATGAGGAAGGGTGTTGGGGACTGGAAGGGTTACATTACCAATTCTGCCTGGCCCACAGGAAGAAGAATCTCAGGGTTGCACATCATGTATGTACTCTGATAATAAATCTGAATTTAAAGTGCCCCTGCATCTTTGTTAAAATCGGTGTTTTTTTTTTGAAAAGTTTTACAGAACTCCCTGCAAATGACACCCATTCCAGGGACTGCAAATGTTGCAATCTCAAGCTCACCTCACTGCTGGTGGACCTCACCAGATCCCTAAGGCTGAATCACTCCTGCTTCATCTGCAGAGTGTTCCACCAGCAGCCTGTGTTTTGTGTGAAACACAAAAGTCTGCAGGCGCTGTAATTGTAGTAGACACACCAAAATGCAGGAGGAACCCAGCCAGTCTTTTCAGCGTCTATAGGAGACAAAGATAGATTGCCGACGTTTTGGGCCTGAGCCCTTCTTCAGGGAATAAGCCAGAAGCATGAGATCTCAGAAAGCATCAGAATTCAAATCATGGGGGAGGAATGCAGACCAACAAAAGGTATTGGCTACAATGAGGGACAAGGTAAGAATTGATCACGTTTGTCCAAATAGAGAGAGAGATAGGCAATGGGGGCGGGGGGGGGGGGGTGGGGGGTGGGGTGGGATGTTTAATGAAAGGCAGAAAAGTCGATATTAATCCCATCTGGTTAGAGGGAGCCCAGTTGGAAGATGAGGTGTTCCTCCAATTTGCAGGAAGTCTCAGTCTGGCCGTGCATGAGGCCAATTTCTTCCCTTTTCCCTCCTCTCTCTCTGCCCCTTCCTCCCTCCTTTTCTCCCTCTGCTCCTTCCTCCCTCTCCCTGCCCCTTCCTGCCTCCCCCTGCCCATTCCTCCTCCCCCACCCCTTCCTCTCCCTCCTCTCCAATGTTCCATCTAATTTTTAATAGACAGCATGTGCAAAAATCTTGTTGTGCAAATTTTTTTTCTGAGACAAAAGTCTGTGCCCACAGAATGTTTGTGCAAATATAAACTTGAAATTGTTTCGAGATAATTTTGGCACAGCCTATTGTACGATATTAAAACATTGACATATTTTAATATAACACAAATATGATTGCATTCTATGAAGTAATGTCTTTGGCTTGGCTTCGCGGACGAAGATTTATGGAGGGGGGTAAAAAGTCCACGTCAGCTGCAGGCTCGTTTGTGGCTGACAAGTCCGATGCGGGACAGGCAGACACGATTGCAGCGGTTGCAGGGGAAAATTGGTGGGTTGGGGTTGGGTGTTGGGTTTTTCCTCCTTTGCCTTTTGTCAGTGAGGTAGGCTCTGCGGTCTTCTTCAAAGGAGGTTGCTGCCCGCCAAACTGTGAGGCGCCAAGATGCACGGTTTGAGGCGATATCAGCCCACTGGCGGTGGTCAATGTGGCAGGCACCAAGAGATTTCTTTAGGCAGTCCTTGTACCTTTTCTTTGGTGCACCTCTGTCACGGTGGCCAGTGCAGAGCTCGCCATATAACACGATCTTGGGAAGGCGATGGTCCTCCATTCTGGAGACGTGACCCATCCAGCGCAGCTGGATCTTCAGCAGCGTGGACTCGATGCTGTCGACCTCTGCCATCTCGAGTACTTCGACGTTAGGGATGTAAGCGCTCCAATGGATGTTGAGGATGGAGCGGAGACAACGCTGGTGGAAGCGTTCTAGGAGCCGTAGGTGGTGCCGGTAGAGGACCCATGATTCGGAGCCGAACAGGAGTGTGGGTATGACAACGGCTCTGTATACGCTTATCTTTGTGAGGTTTTTCAGTTGGTTGTTTTTCCAGACTCTTTTGTGTAGTCTTCCAAAGGTGCTATTTGCCTTGGCGAGTCTGTTGTCTATCTCATTGTCGATCCTTGCATCTGATGAAATGGTGCAGCCGAGATAGGTGAACTGGTTGACCGTTTTGAGTTTTGTGTGCCCGATGGAGATGTGGGGGGGCTGGTAATCATGGTGGGGAGCTGGCTGATGGAGGACCTCAGTTTTCTTCAGGCTGACTTCCAGGCCAAACATTTTGGCAGTTTCCGCAAAGCAGGACGTCAAGCGCTGAAGAGCTGGCTCTGAATGGGCAACTAAAGCGGCATCGTCTGCAAAGAGTAGTTCACGGACAAGTTTCTCTTGTGTCTTGGTGTGAGCTTGCAGGCGCCTCAGATTGAAGAGACTGCCATCCGTGCGGTATTTGTATTTAGTTAAGATTCTATTCTATTTTGTTCAGTTTATGCACACATTAATCTCCTTCACGCTCTGGTTGCAAAACATGTGCATGTGTGCCCAGCTTAGAGGGAACAGTGCTTCCTCCCCCTGCCCTTTCCTTCCTCCTGTCTACCCTCCCCCCCCAGTTTTTTATTCAGGTGCCTGTCTGTTTTTTGCCTGTACCTTGACGAAGGGCTTGGGCCCCGAGACATCGGTCACTCTGCTACCTGCTGATGCTGCATCCCTCCAGCACTTGCGCGCCACTGCACCACAGTCATGGCGTACTCAGGCCCTCCTGTTTTAACGCAGGTTCCTGCCTAGCCAGCTTCTTGCAAGACACAAGCCCACCAGTCAAGCCAGCTACATTTTTTCCAGTTTAATTCATCCTTTTTTCAATTTTTTAAATTAGTTTTAACATCTGCAACATACATTAGTAGATCTAGTAATAATAATAAAGTAAGTGAATATCAAATTACAAGTAGGGATGGGGGTGGAGAGCTGAGGGAAAGGAGACAGTGGGGGGGAAGGAGAGCAGGTGAGCAGAAACTGGAGAATTCGATGGTGATACCAGCTGGAGAGCATCCAGACAGAAAATTAGGAGGTGTTCCTCCAATGTATGGGTGGTCCTGGTGGGATAGTTCATGAGGCCGTGGACAGGCATGGGAGTGGGGAGCAGAACTGAATTGGTTGGCCACTGGGAAGTTCCTGACGCTCCAAAGTAGAGAAAGCCACAAAGGGAGCACCGGATTCAGTAAATTAATCCTGCGGATGCACAAGTGGAGTGTTGCTTCACTTGGAACAGCCATTTGAGGCCCCAAATGGTGGTTAGGAAGGAGGTGTGGTACCTCCTGCAGCCACAGGGGAAGGTGTCGGAGTGGGGGGGGGGGGGTGGTGGAATTGGTAGGGAAGGATGAGTGTGCTCAAGGGAGTCACGCAGGGAGTGGTCCCTCAGGATGGCAGAGATGTTCTAGTAGTGGGATCACTTTGTAAGTGCTGGAAATTCCAGAGGATAATCTGTTGGATGTGACGGGTGGCAGGTAAGGACATGTTTTTGTTACATCTAAGGGCAAGAGGGGGGCCAAGGCAGACAAGCAGAAAATGGAGGAGATGCAGGTGAGGGCTGAGTCGAGGGTGGTGGAGGGGAAGCCACCTTTGTGGAACAAGGCAGACAGTTTCAGATGATAACCATATAACCACTTACAGCACAGGACAGACCAGTTTGGCCCTACTAGTCCATGCCGTAACAAATCCCCACCCTCCCAGTCCCACTGACCAGCACCCGGTCCATACCCCTCCAGTCCTCTCCATGTAACTATCCAGTCTTTCCTTAAATGTAACCAATGAGGGGGAAGTCACGTGATGGAGTAGTGGCCGGACGGTGAACTCCAGCCCTCTCCAGAAAAGTTGAAAAAAATAAAGGAAAGCACAAAGGCACAAAAATAAAAATTAAAGTAAAGTGAATATAAAGGTGGAAAGAAGATGGCGACGAAAAAAGAAAAGTCGAAACCAACGGTAAGAAGAGAGGAAGAGTAGAAAATGGAAGAAGAAGGAGAAGGCCTTACCTGTTCAAAGAGGCCCGCGGTGGAGAGAGAAACCCGCTCCCTCAGGTCGGTAGAAAGTGGACTACAAAAATGGCTCGCTGAGCCGAGTAAAAATGCGCAACCGCGCATGCGTGACTCCTCGCGCATGCGCGATGCGCATGCAAAAAAACACACTGACGGGAGGGGCGACCAGCTGGGGATTCGATCTCCACAGCCAGCAATGACAGCTACAGAACAGCAGCAGCAAGAGGAGAACATGGAAGACAACGAAAACAAGAAAGAAGAGAAGAAAAAGAAAACAAAGAAATAACAGATGGCCAACCCAGAGGAAGAAGAAGAGGAAGAGTACAGTGAAATGGAAGAAGAAGGGAAAGGCAAGACAATGGATATATTTTCTCTTATTAAAGAATACATGGATTCATTTAAAGAATGGCAAGCGCAAGAATTTAGTGATTTAAGAAGAAGAATAAACAGTACAGAAGAGAAAGTGAATAAAATAGATATGACCAGATCAGAAATAGGAAAAAGAATGGACAAGGTGGAAGAACGAGAAGCAGCAGTAGAAATGGAGGTAGAGGACTTAAAAAAGAAATTAGAAGAATCTAATAAAAAAGTTAAAGAGACACAAGAACTGTTAGCTCAGAAAATAGATATAATGAAAAATTATAACAGAAGAAATAATATAAAGATAGTGGGCCTTAAGGAAGATGAAGAAGGCAAGAATATGAGAGAGTTTATAAAAGATTGGATCCCCAGGATCTTAGGATGTCCAGAACTACAGCAAGAAATGGAAATAGAAAGGGCACATAGAGCATTGGCCTTTAAACCACAACCACAACAAAAGCCAAGATCCATTTTAGTAAAATTCCTAAGATATACTACAAGAGAAAAGATACTGGAGAAAACAATGGGGAAAGTAAGAGAGGACAACAAGCCATTGGAGTACAGAGGGCAAAAAAATTTTATTTATCCAGATATAAGTTTTGAACTCCTGAAGAAGAGAAAGGAGTTCAATACAGCAAAGGCGATTTTATGGAAGAAAGGGTATAAATTTATACTAAACCATCCAGCGGTATTGAAAATATTTATTCCAGGACAGCAAAACAGACTATTCTCGGATCCAGAGGAAGCACGAAAATTTGCAGAACAATTACAAAATAGACTGAGAGATGAAGACGTGTAACGAGAGTACAAAAGACTGCGAACTAAAAAGACGTGTGTATAGGACTATATACATATATAATACATATATTACATAAGTGTATGTGCATTTAAAAGAAAATATATAGTGTATAGAGAAGAATTAATGAGGGAAAAAAAGGGGAAGAGAGAGCGACCTTTGTTGTATATAAAAATTGAAATCTTTTCTGGGGGGGGCTGGGTAGGGAGAAATTACAGTCACTGCAAAATCAGTTGACGCTTGCGAGTGAATTCGCAAATCCAAATGGAGAGGGGAGATGTGGTTGCCCGACAAGGGATAATGGGCAACTCAGGAAGGGGAGGGGACAATGGGGTTAAAGAAATATTAGGTAGGAGAATAAGGGGAATGTTTGATGTGTTAAAAATGTTGTCTTATAAACTGTTCAAAGAAAGAAAGCAGAAATGGATGAGAAGGAAAGGTGATGATGAGGAAACAGAAGGGAAAGATAAACAAAGTATAAAATGGTTACATTAAACTATATGACTTTAAATATCAATGGAATACATAACCAAATCAAAAGGAAGAGACTGCTAAATTTACTGAAAAAAGAAAAAATTGAGATTGCATTTGTGCAAGAAACACACTTAACTGAAGTGGAGCACAAGAAATTAAAGAGAGATTGGATAGGACATGTAACGGCAGCGTCATATAACTCAAAAGCTAGAGGAGTGGCTATATTAATCAGTAAAAATGTACCAATTAAAATAGAAGAGGAAATAATAGATCCAGCAGGAAGATATGTAATGATAAAATGTCAGATATATTCGGAGTTTTGGAATTTACTTAATATATATTCGCCTAATGAAGAAGATCAAAAATTTGTGCAGGATATTTTTCTGAAGATAGCAGATACACAAGGGAATATATTAATAGGAGGGGATTTCAATCTCAATTTGGATTCAAACATAGATAAAACCGGGAAAAAAATTAACAGAAAGAATAAAGTAACCAAATTTATAATTAAATCGATGCAAGAAATGCAACTTTTGGATATATGGAGGAAACAACACCCAAAGGAAAAGGAATATTCATATTATTCGGATAGACATAAAACATATTCAAGAATAGATTTATTCCTGTTATCAGCTTGTATACAAGATAGAGTTAGGAAAACAGAATATAAAGCTAGAATATTATCGGACCATTCACCCTTGATATTGACAATAGAGTTAGAGGATATCCCTCCAAAAATGTATAGATGGAGATTAAACCCCATGCTACTTAAAAGACAGGATTTTAGAGAATTCATAGAAAGACAAATTAAAATATATTTTGAAATAAATACGGAATCAGTGAAGGATAAGTTTATATTATGGGATGCAATGAAAGCGTTCATCAGAGGGCAAATAATAAGTTACGTAACTAAGATGAAGAAGGATTACAATCAGGAAACAGAACAGTTGGAAAAGGAAATAGCAGATATAGAGAAATAATTAGCAAGGAAGGAAGACACTACTAAAAGAAGGGAATTGGTAGATAAAAAAATAAAATATGAAACATTTCAAACATATAAGGTGGAGAAAAATATAATGAAGACAAAGCAGAAATATTACGAACTAGGAGAAAAAACGCACAAAATTCTAGCGTGGCAGCTTAAGACAGAACAAACTAAAAGAATGGTATTGGCATCAAGGAAAAAAGACAAACAAATCACATATAATCCAACGGAAATTAATGAAAATTTCAGAGAATTCTACGAACAATTATACCAAACTGAAAACGAAAGGAAAGAAGGCAAAATAGATGAATTCTTAACTAAAATTGAACTACCGAAATTACAAATAGAGGAACAAAATAAATTAATAGAACCATTTGAAATAGTAGAAATACAAGAGACAATAAAAAAATCTGCCGAATAATAAAACACCAGGAGAGGATGGTCTCCCAATAGAATTCTATAAAACATTTAAAGATTTATTAATTCCTCCCCTCCTGGAAGTAATCAACCAGATTGATAAAACACAAAGCTTACCAGATTCATGCAAAACAGCAATAATTACAGTAATACCAAAGGCAGGGAAAGATCCACTTGCACCAGCATCATATCGACCAATATCTCTACTTAACACAGATTACAAGATAATAGCTAAATTATTAGCAAACAGATTAGCTGATTATGTACCAAAAATAGTAAGTCTAGACCAAACTGGATTCATAAAAAAAAGACAAACAACAGATAATATTTGTAAGTTTATTAACTTAATTCATGCAGTAGAAGGAAATAAAACTCCAACAGTAGTGGTTCCTTTAGACGCAGAGAAGGCCTTCGACAGAGTAGAATGGAATTATTTATTCAAGGTACTACAAAAATTTAGTTTACCAGAGAAATATATTAATTGGATTAAAGCATTATATAAGGGGCCATTGGCAAGAGTGACAGTAAATGGATATGTATCAAAACATTTTAACTTAAGCAGATCAACAAGACAGGGATGCCCACTATCATCCTTATTGTTCGCGTTAGCCATAGAACCACTTGCTGAACTGATAAGAACAGAAAATAAAATAAAAGGGATAAAAATAAAAGGCAAGGAATACAAAATCAGTCTATTTGCAGATGACATTATAATATACTTAGCAGAACCAGAAATATCAATAAAAGAATTACATAGGAAATTGAAAGAATATGGAGAAGTGTCGGGGTACAAGATTAGCGCAAATAAAAGTGAAGCAATGCCAATGAATAATGAGGATTTCTCAAAATTTAAGAAAGAATCACCATTCAGATGGCAAACGCAAGCAATGCGATATCAAGGTATACAAATAAATAAAAACCTCGGCCATCTATATAAACTCAATTATTATCCACTAATGAAAAAATTATTATCCTTTGAACAAATGAAGGATAAATATAATATAACTCAAGATACAGTGCTGGCATATTACCAATTGAAATCCTATTTAAAGGATAAATTGGGAAGTAGTCTGAAGTTACCAGAAGGAAGCAATTTTGAATATCTGATTACAGACACAATGATAATTAAAAAATTTATAACAAACATGTATATCAAATTACAAGAAAAGGAGAATGAGGAAATAAATGATAAAACTAAACAAAAGTGGGAACAAGATCTAAACATAAAGATAAAAAAGGAAACATGGGAGAGGTTATGTTTAGGAACTATGAGAAATACAATAAATACGAGATTACGTTTGATACAATATAATTGGATACATAGGTTATATATCACTCCTCAAAAGTTAAATAAATGGGATCCAACAGTATCTGACAGATGTTTTCGTTGTAAAAAAGAAATAGGAACAACAATTCATGCAATCTGGACTTGTGAAAAGGTGAAAAAAATTTGGGAAGATCTAAACCAGATATTAAATAAAATTACAGAAAGCAATATACCAAAAAACACAGAGATCTTCCTCCTAAGTAACATAAAAAATAAAGAATTTGGACTTGATTTGGAGGGTGTACAAAAAAGATTTGTTAAGATAGCCCTAGCTGTAGCAAAAAAAATATTATGTCAAACTGGAAATTAGAAGATAATTTGAAAATACAGCAATGGTATATAGAAATGAATAAATGTATTCCATTAGAAAAAATAACATATAGTTTAAGAAATAATATAACATTATTTGAACAAATATGGGAGCCGTACATGGAATATAATAGAGAAAACCTACCGGGACATCTATCACCTAAAATGACAAAAGGGAAAGAGAATGGAAAGAATTGACTCAGTGGAAGTTTTTGTTCGTTAATGTTGAGTGACAACATTGTTTGATGGGTTTGATGTATCTTGGACTCAGAGTTTTGAATGGATGGAGGGGGAGGTGGGGGGGGGAGGGGAGGAGGGATGGGGGGAGAAAATGACACTGTATATATTTGAAAGGAGAAATGTGTATATCTTGAATAATGTGATCTATAGTGTGAAAAATAAAAAATTTAAAAAAAAATAACCAATGATCCCGCCTCAACCACGTCTGCCAGAAGCTCATTCCATATCCCTACCACCCTTTGCGTAAAGAAATTTCCCCTCATGTTTCCCTTATAATTTTCCCCTTTCAATCTTAAACCATGCCCTCTAGTTTGAATCTCCCCCACTCTTAATTGAAAAAGCATATCCACATTTATTCTGTCAGTCCCTTTTAAAATCTTAAACGCCTCGATCAAGCCCCCCCTCAATCTTCTACACTCCAGAGAAAAAGCCATAGTCTGCACAACCTTTCCCTGTAACTCAAACCTTGAAATCCTGTCAACATTCTCGTGAACCTTCTTTGCACTCTCTCTATTTTGTTTATATCTTTCCTATAATTTGGTGACCAAAACTGTACACAGTACTCCAAATTTGGCCTCACCAATGCCTTGTACAATTTCATCATAACCTCCCTACTCTTGAATTCAATACTCCGATTTATGAAGGCAGGCATTCCAAATGCCTTCTTCACCACACCATCTACCCGAGTATCAGCCTTGAGGGTACTATTTACCATAACTCCTAAATCCCTTTGTTGTTCTGCACATCTCAATAGCCTACCATTTAATGCATATGACCTATTAGATTTGCCTTTCCATAATGTAACACCTCACACTTATCTGTATTAAATTCCATCAGCCATTTCTCAGCCCACACCTCCAGCCTTCCTAAATCACCTTTTAATCTACGGTAATCTTCCTCACTGTCCACAACATCACCAATCTTTGTATCATCCGCAAACTTGCTTATCCAATTCTCCACCCCTTCTTCCAGATTGTTAATTTATATAACAAACAATAGTGGACCCAGGACCAATCCCTGAGGAACTCCACTAGTCACCGGCCTCCAATTGGACAAACAATTTTCTACCACAACTCTCTGACACCTCCCATCCAACCATTGCTGAATCCATTTCACTACCTCCTTATTTATACCTAATGCCTCCACCTTTTTTCCTAACCTCCTGTGGGGAACTTTGTCAAAAGCTTTACTAAAGTCTAAATAGACAACATCCACAGACTTCCCTTTATCAATCTTTTTTGTAACCCCCTCGAAAAACTCAATCAGGTTTGTCAAGCATGATCTACCCCTGACAAAACCATGCTGACTACTCCCTATCAATCCCTGTACCTCGAAATATTTGTAAATACCATCCTTCAGAACACTTTCCATCAACTTGCCCACCACAGATGTCAGACTCACGGGCCTATAATTTCCAGGTTTACATTTGGACTCTTTCTTAAACAGCCGAACCACATGCGCCACCCTCCAATCCTTTGGCACTACCCCCCGTGGCCAGTGACATCCTAAATACCTCTGTTAATGGCCCCACTATCTGTCCACAAGCCTCCTTGAGTGCCCTTGGGAATATTTTGTCCGGTCCCGGAGATTTATCCACCTTTATCTTTTTCAACACAGACATCACTACCTCCTCGGTTATCCTTATATGCTTCATGACCTCCCCACTATATTTCTTTACTTCAACTGGATCAATATTTTTTTCCCTAGTGAGGCAAAGAAATCATTCAAAATTTCCCCCATTTCCTCTGACTTCTCACTCAGCCTACCCTCGCTATCTACAAGGGGTCCAATTTTATCCCTCACTTATCTTTTACTTTTAATGTATCGAAAGAAATCCTTTGGATTTATTTTTACTCTGTCTGCCAAAGCCTCTTTGTGCCTTTTTTTGGCTTTTCTAATTTCTTTCTTAAGATTCCTTCTACACTCTTTGTAGTCCTCCTTCAAATTCTCAGCTTCCTGCTCTTTATACCTCTTGTACACCTCCCTTTTTCTCCTAACCAAATTTCCAATGTTCCTCGAAAACCAAGGCTCCCTATGACTTCCAGCCTTTCCTTTGAGCCTCACTGGGACATATCTACTCTGTACCCACAAAATTTCTTTTTTGAATATCCTCCATTTTTCATTTACATCCTTTTTTTTAAATTTTTTTATTTTTCACACTATAAACCACATTGATCAAGATACATACATTTTCCTTTTCAAATATATACAGTGTTGTTTTCTCCCCCCCCTTCCCCTCCCACCCTCCCTACCTCCCCTCCCATTCATTTAAAGTTCAGAATCTAAGATACATTAAACCCATCAAACAATGTTGTCACTCAATAAAAATAAACAAGAAATTCCACTGAGTCAGTTCTTTTCATTCTCTTCTCCTTCTGTCATTTTAGGTGGTAGATGTCCCTGGTAGTTTATGTTTCATGTATAGCTCCCATATTTGTTCAAATATTGTAATATTATTTCTTAAATTATATGTTATTTTTTCTAATGGAATACATTTATTCATTTCTATATACCATTGTTGTATTCTCAAGTTATCCTCTAATTTCCAGGCTGACATAATACATTTTTTTGCTACAGCTAGGGCTATCTTAACAAATCTTTTTTCTGCACCATCCAAATCAAGTCCAAATTCTTTGTTTTTTATGTTACTTAGGAGGAAGATCTCTGGGTTTTTTGGTATATTGCGTTTTGTGATTTTATTTAATATCTGGTTTAGATCTTCCCAAAATTTTTCCACTTTCTCACATGTCCAGATTGCATGAATTGTTCTTCCCATTTCCTTTTTACAGCGAAAACATCTGTCAGATACTGTTGGGTCCCATTTATTTAACTTTTGAGGTGTAATATATAGCCTGTGTATCCAGTTATATTGTATCATACGTAACCTCGTATTTATTGTATTTCTCATAGTTCCTGAGCATAACTTCTCCCATGTTTCCTTCTTTATCTTTATATTTAGATCTTGTTCCCATTTTTGTTTAGTTTTACCATTTGTTTCCTCATTCTCCTTTTCTTGTAGTTTAATATACATGTTTGTTATAAATTTTTTGATTATCATTGTGTCTGTAATCACATATTCAAAATTACTTCCCTCTGGTAACCTCAGAGTGCTTCCCAATTTGTCCTTCAAGTAGGATTTCAGTTCGTAGTATGCCAACACTGTATCATGAGTTATATTATATTTATCCTTCATTTGTTCAAAGGATAATGATTTATTTCCCAAAAAGCAATTTTCTATTCTTTTGATCGCTTTTTTCTCCCATTCTCTAAAGGAAAGGTTATCTATTGTAAAAGGGATTAGCTGATTTTGCATCAGTATTAGTTTTGGTAATTGGTAATTTGTTTTATTACTTTCTACATGAATCTTATTCCAAATATTGAGCAGATGATGTAATACTGGAGAATTCCTGCGTTGTACCAATTTTTCATCCCATTTATATAATATATGTTCAGGTATCTTCTCCCCTATTTTATCAAGTTCTAATCTAGTCCAATCTGGCTTTTCCCTTGTTTGATAGAAATCTGATAGGTATCTTAATTGTGTGGCTCTATAATAATTTTTAAAGTTTGGCAGTTGTAAACCTCCTTGTTTATACCATTCTGTTAATTTATCTAGTGCTATCCTCAGTTTCCCCCCTTTCCATAAAAATTTCCTTATTATTTTCTTTAATTCCTTGAAGAATTTCTCCATCAAGTGCATTGGCAATGCCTGAAATAGGTAGTGTATCCTTGGGAAAATGTTCATTTTAATACAGTTTATCCTTCCTATTAGTGTTAGTGGTAAGTCTTTTCAATGCTCTAAGTCGTCCTGTAATTTTTTCATTAGTGGATAATAATTGAGTTTATATAGATGGCCGAGGTTTTTATTTATTTGTATACCTAGGTATCGCATTGCTTGCATTTGCCATCTGAATGGTGATTCTTTCTTAAATTTTGAGAAATCCGCATTATTCATTGGCATTGCTTCACTTTTATTTGCGTTAATCTTGTATCCCGACACTTCTCCATATTCCTTCAATTTCTTATGTAATTCTTTTATTGATATTTCTGGTTCTGTTAAGTATACTATAACGTCATCTGCAAATAAACTGATTTTATATTCCTTGTCTTCTATTTTTATCCCTTTTATTTTATTTTCTGTTCTTATCAGTTCTGCTAGTGGTTCTATGGCTAACGCGAACAATAAGGGCGATAGTGGGCATCCCTGCCTTGTTGATCTGCTTAAGTTAAATTGTTTTGATATATATGCATTTACTGTCACTTTCGCCAATGGCGCCTTATATAATGCTTTAATCCAATTAATACATTTCTCTGGTAAGCTGAATTTTTGTAGTACTTTGAATAAATAATTCCATTCTACTCTGTCAAAGGCCTTCTCTGTGTCTAAAGCCACCGCTACTGTTGGAGCTTTATTTCCTTCTACTGCATGATTTAAGTTAATAGATTTACAAATATTGTCTGTTGTTCATCTTTTTTTAATAAATACAGTTTGGTCTAGATTTACCATTTTAGGTACATAATCTGCTGATCTGTTTGCTAATAGTTTAGCTATTATCTTATAATCTGTGTTAAGTAAAGATATTGGTCTATATGACGCTGGTGCGAGTGGATCTTTCCCTGTCTTTGGTATTACTGTGATTATTGCTGTTTTGCATGAATCTGGTAAGCTTTGTGCTTTATCAATCTGGTTGATTACTTCCAGGAGGGGAGGAATTAATAAATCTTTAAATGTTTTATAGAATGCAATTGGGAATCCATCCTCTCCTGGTGTTTTATTACTTGGTAGTTTTTTTATTATCTCTTGTATTTCTACTATTTCAAATAGTTCTGTTAATTTATTTTGTTCCTCTGTTTGTAATTTCGGTAGTTCAATATTAGTTAAAAATTCATCTATTCTGTCTTCTTTCCCTTCGTTTTCAGTTTGGTATAATTGTTCGTAGAATTCTCTGAAGTTTTCATTAATCTCCGTTGGATTATATGTGATTTGTTTGTCTTTTTTCCTTGATGCCAATACCATTCTCTTAGTTTGTTCTGTCTTAAGCTGCCACGCTAGAATTTTGTGTGTTTTTTCTCCTAGTTCATAATATTTCTGTTTTGTCTTCATTATTTTCTTCTCCACCTTATATGTTTGTAGTGTTTCATATTTTATTTTTTTATCTGCCAATTCTCTTCTTTTAGTTGTGTCTTCCTTCATTGCTAATTCTTTTTCTATATTTGCTATTTCCCTTTCCAACTGCTCTGTTTCCTAATTGTAGTCCTTTTTCATCTTGGTTACATAACTTATTATTTGCCCTCTGATGAACGCTTTCATTGCGTCCTATAATATAAACTTATCTTTCACTGATTCCGTATTTATTTCAAAATACATTTTAATCTCTCGTTCAATTAATTCTCTAAAATCCTGCCTTTTAAGTAGCATGGAGTTTAATCTCCATCTATACATTCTTGGAGGGATGTCCTCTAAGTCTATTGTCAATATCAGGGGTGAGTGGCCCGATAATATTCTAGCTTTATATTCTGTTTTTCTAACTCTGTCTTGTATGTGAGCTGATAACAGGAATAGGTCTATTCTTGAGTATGTTTTATGTCTACCCGAATAATATGAATATTCCTTTTCCTTTGGGTGTTGTTTCCTCCATATATCCAAAAGTTACATTTCTTGCATCGATTTAATTATAAATTTGGTTACTTTGTTCTTTCTGTTAATTTTTTTCCCAGTTTTATCCATGTTTGAATCCAAATCAAGGTTGAAATCCCCTCCTATTAGTATGTTCCCTTGCGTGTCTGCTATCTTCAAAAAAATATCTTGCATAAATTTTTGATCTTCTACGTTAGGTGTATATACATTGAGTAAATTCCAAAACTCCGAATATATCTGACATTTTATCATTACATATCTCCCTGCTGGATCTATTATTTCCTGTTCTATTTTAATTGGTACATTTTTACTGATTAATATAGCTACTCCTCTAGCTTTTGAATTATATGACGCTGCTGTTACATGTCTTAGCCAATCTCTCTTTAATTTCCACTTCAGTTAAGTATGTTTCTTACACGAATGCTATATCAATTTTTTCTTTTTTCAGTAAATTTAGATTTGGTTATGTATTCCGTTAATATTTAAAGTCATATAGTTCAACATATCCATTTCATACTTTGTTTGTCTTTCCTTTCCGTTTCCTCATCATCACCTTTCCTTCTTATCCGTTTCTGCTTTCTTTTTTTGAACACTTTATAAGACAACATTTCTAAAACATCAAACATTCCCCTTATTCTCCTATCTAAAATTTCTTTAACCCCACTATCCCCTCCCCTTCCTGAGTTGCCCTTTATCCCTTGTCAGGCAACCACATCTCCCCTCTCCATTTGGATTTTGAATTCACTCGCAAGCGTCAACTGATTTCACAGTGACCGTATCTCCTCCCCACCCCAGAAAAGATTTTAATTTTCATGTACAACAAAGGTCACTCTCTTAATTCCCTCCTTATTTCCTCTCTTCCCTTTCTTTCCCTTATTAATTCTTATCTATACTCTATATATTTTCTTTTAAATACACATACACATGTACACACATATATACATACACACATACATATAGTTCGTGGTCATTTTTGCTCTCGTTACATGTTTTCATCTCTCTGTCTGTTTTGTAGTTGTTCTGCAAATTTTCGTGCTTCCTCCGGATCCGAGAATAGTCTGTTTTGCTGCCCTGGAATAACTATTTTAAGTACTGCTGGGTACTTTAACATAAATTTATATCCTTTTTTCCATAAGATCATTTTTGCTGTATTGAACTATTTCCTCTTCTTCAGGAGTTCAAAACTTATGACTGGATGGAAAATTTTTTTTTGACCTTTATATTCCAGGGGCTTTTTGTCTTCTCTTATTTTCTTCATTGCTTTCTCCAATATATTTTCTCTTGTTGTATATCTTAGGAATTTTACTAAAATGGATCTTGGTTTTTGTTGTGGCTGTGGTTTAGGGGCTAATGTTCTGTGTGCCCTTTCTATTTCCATTTCTTCCTGTAATTCTGGTCTTCCTAGGACCCTGGGGATCCAATCTTTTATAAATTCTCTCATATTCTTCCCTTCTTCATCTTCCTTAAGGCCCACTATCTTTATATTATTTCTTCTATTATAATTTTCCATTATATCTATCTTCTGAGCTAACAGCTCTTGTGTCTCTTTAACTTTTTTATTAGATTCTTCTAATTTATTTTTAAAGTCCTCTACTTCCATTTCTATGACTGTTTCTCGTTCTTCCACCTTGTCCACTCTTTTTCCTATATCTGACATGACCATCTCAAATCTATTCATTTTTCTTCTGTACTTTTTATTCTCCTTTTTATTTCACTAAATTCTTGTGATTGCCATTCTTTTACTGATTCCATATATTCTTTAAAAAAATATATCCATTGTCTTGCCTTTCTCTTCTTCCATTTCTCTGTCTTCTTCTTCTTCTTCTTCTTCCTCTGGGTTGGTCATCTGCTGTTTCTTTGATTTCTTTTTACTCTCTTCTTTCTTGTTCTCGTTATTTTCTATGTTCTCCTCTTGTTGTTGTGTTGTGGCTGTCATTCTCAGCTGTGGAGATCTACTCTTCAGCTGGTCCCCCCTCCCGTCAGTGTTTTTTTGTCTTGCGCACTTTTGCTTGGCTCCGCGAGCCATTTTTGTAGTCCCGAGCTCGGGACTTCGAATGACCTGAGGGAGCGGGCTTCTCTCTCCACAGCTGGCCTCCTCGGACAGGTAAGGCCTTCACCTTCTTCTTCCGATGTCTTTTCTTCTTCTCTTCTTCCCGTTGCTTTCGACTTTTCTTTCTTCGTTGCCATTTTCTTCCCACCTTTACTTTCACTTTATTTTAATTTTCGTGTTTGTGTCTTTCCGTTTTCTCTGTTTTTTTTAAACTTTTCCGGAGAGGGCTGGAGTTCCCCAACCAGCCACTACTCCATCACATGACTCCTCCTTTCATTTACATCCTTACCTGAAAATATCCTGTCCCCAAATCCCTTCTTATTCCTTCAAAATTTGCTCTTCTCCAATCCAGAACCTCAACTTTAAGCCCCTCCTTGCTCTTCCCTAAAACTAACAGAGTTATGATCACTAGATCCAATTTGTTCTCCAACATTTATGTCCGATTCCAGACCTAGCTCGTTCCCTAACAGGAGATCCAGTATTACAACGTCTCGAGTCGGTTCCTCTACTAATTGATTTAGAAAACAATCTTGAACACATTTAACAAACTCTAGCCCATCCAGCCCTCTAACTGTATGGGTATCCCAATCAATGTGAGGGAAGTTAAAATCTCCCATGATCACTACCTTATGATTCTCACACATATACGTTATCTCCCTACAAATTTGTTCCTCTAATCTTCTTGGCCCATTTGGTGGTCTGTAATACACCCCTATTAGCACCCTCATGCCTCCTTCACCCCTCAATTCCACCCAAACAGCCTCACTGGACGATCCCTCCAGACCATCCTGCCACCTCACGGCAGTAATGTCCTCCTTAACAAGCAGAGCAATTCCTCCCCCTTTTTTTTACCCCCTGATCTATCACATCTAAAACAAATATATCCTGGAATATTAAGTTGCCAGTCCTGCCCCTCCTGTAGCCAGGTCTCACTAATTGCCACAATATCATGACGCCAAGTATCTGTCCATGTTCTAAACTCATCTACCTTGTTCACTATGCTTCTTGCATTAAAATATATGCATTTCAGAGAATGACCCTCACATATATTCTCTTTTCTACCTTTTACCCTAATCTCCATCCTACCTTTGTTATTATTATTCCTATCTAGGTGGCCATCTGGACTGGGAACAGGGGATGGAGAAATTGCGAGAAGAGCTCCAGAGAGATCACAGGCACCAGTCATCACTCCATTGAGGATGCCTTAAGACAGCACCCTCTATTTCCTCAAGGACCCCCACCACCCAGGCCACTCAGGGAGGAGGTGCAGGAGCCTAAAGACGAGCACCCAGCGGCAC
The DNA here is from genome assembly GCF_036971445.1 of Narcine bancroftii. NCBI lineage: Eukaryota > Metazoa > Chordata > Chondrichthyes > Torpediniformes > Narcinidae > Narcine > Narcine bancroftii. The sequence goes on from NC_091473.1 coordinate 187,315,360, forward strand.
ATCAGACAATCTGCCATCAGATTCTTGGATGAGCAATGGACCAAAGACCCTGTCTTGCTCTGACTTTTTCCTGCACTATATTTATTTTGTAAGGTGTTTTTTTAGAAAAATATTTGGACTGTGATGCTGCAAAACAACAAATTTCATGAAATGTTCATGAAAATAAACGCTGATTGTGTTTTTAACTTAAATTCCAGTGTCTGCGGACTCACGTGTTTTAATTTTGCAATTTTAATTGTTTGCTAAACATGCTTGTCAGCTTGCAACGCCACATGTATAGATAAAATAAATATATTCAAGTGCATTCCCCGGAACTTGGACCCGACGGAGCCAAACGGTGGTGTTTTTGGTGACGTGTTCTGGCCTGTGCTCCGCCCCTTGTCCTGGTTGCCGAAACGATGGGCGAACACGGTAATGCAGGGCGATCGGGATTGGCGGCATTGACCAATGGTCAGGCTGGGGATTGGTTCCTAGCCCCTGTCGATCAAGGCAGCTCGCTCGCCTCACGGAAACCGACGTTTGACGGAGGGGTGCTTGGCTCCGATTGGTAGCTCGGTGTGTCTGTCACAGCCCTTGCGGCAGCGCCCCGTGCCCGGGGTTAGCTGATTGGTCGGTTACGCCATCCAACCTCACCTAGATACGGGAGGCGTGCGGCATGGTCCCGCCTACCCCCCTCTCGCCGTGTGATTCGATTGGACAGCAGTGGGCGCTGCCCGACGTCGATTGGTTGGGGTTGTTGCCAGTCGCGTTGGTAGCAGTGACGGGAAGGAGGTAAGCGGTGCAGGGTCGGTCGGCGGTGGAGGATTCGGGGGCCTGGAGGCCATGTCCGTGCTGACCCGCAGGTCCCGGCGGGCCGAGGCGTCCCGGGAGGCCGAGCGTTGGCGGGACGTGCTGGAAGCCGAGGACGGGGAGCAGGCCGAGCGGCCGGAGGAGGACGAGGAGGAGCGGGCCGACTCGAAGGAGCTCCGGCTCACCCTGATGGAGGAGGTGCTGCTGCTCGGCATCAAGGACCGGGAGGTGAGGCGTCGCCGGGGTCCTGGGGCGTCCGGGGAAGGGCTGGGGCAACTGAATCCCCCAAACTCCTGGGGGAGATGGATCCCCCGAACTGATACAGATGAATTCCTCTTTGGGGAACGGGATTCCCCTGAAGCAACTGGATCTATCATTGGGGCAGATGGATCCCTCCCTGGGAACTAAATTCTCCCGAAGCAACTGGGGATCCCTCTCTGGGGCAACTGGATCTCCTGGGGGTAAGGGTGGGCAAATGGGTCCTTGATTACTGATAAGCCCTCATGTGGAGACTGTGTACAGTTTTGGGTGCCTTATTTGTGAAAAGATGTGCTGGTGTGGGGAGAGGGTTCAGAGAAGATTTACTAGAATGACACCAGGAATGGAAGGGTTGGAATATGAATGATGGTTGGCTCTTGGACTGTATTCGTTGGAGTACAGAAGGATGAGAGGGGACCTCGTTAAGGCCTTTGGAATGCTGAAAGGCCTGGACAGAGTAGATGTGGCAAAGTTCTTTCCCATGGACGGGGAGTCTAGAACAAGAGGGCACAACTTCAAGATAAAAGGATGTAAGTTTAAAACAGATGTGGGAAAAAAATGTCTTTACGTAGAGGGTCAGGCGTCTGTGGAACTTGCAGCTGTGGATGCGAGGTCGTTGGATGTATTTAAGGCAGAGATTGACAGGCATTTGATTAGTCAGGGCACTGAGGGTTACGGGGGGAAAGTCGGGGAGTGGGGCTGAGAGGGAGGATAGATTAGAATGGTGGGGCAGACTCTATGGGCTTCTGCTCCTATATCTTTTGGTTCATCCCGACTGGGCCATGGGTGGGCAACTGGATCTCCCTTGGACAGCAACGGATCACTGGGTCCCCCTGCAGATCAAGGCAAGTGTGGGCTACTGGAACACCCTGGATAAGACCTGGCAGCTGGGCCATGGGAACCAAGCCGCAAGGCAGTCATTTGCAGTCATCTGCATCCCCAGCCTCCCATTTGGTAGTGTATAATTAGTTTACATCTTGTAGACCAAGACACTGGCCTGTGACCCCTGGGATCACAGTGGTCTGTCTGCTGGCTGAATTACTGTTGGATCTCTTGTTCCTAAAGCGTGCGGTTATAACACAATTGGATCGTGTCATGAGTGCATACATTCAGTGTAAAAGAGCAGCAATTTAAAACAGAGATGCAGAAAAAATTCTTTAGTCCGAGGGTCATGAGTCTGTGGAACTTGTTGCCACAAGCAGCTGTGGGAGCGAGGTCATTGGGTGTATTTAAGGCAGAGGTTGACAGGTATTTGATAAGGGTTATGGGGAGAAAGTTGGGGAGTGGTGCTGAGTGGGAGGGAGGATCAGCTCATAATTAGAATGGAACAGCAAACTCAATGGGCCCCAACTTCTGTGGATCCACTCACGGTGGGCAAGTCAGAATCTGAATTTATTGTCGTGAACATGTCACGAAATTCGTTGTTTTGTGGCAGCATCCCAGTTTATATAAGCCACCGTACAAAAATGGTGCAAGAAAAAGTCAAAATAAGTCTTTGGTTCATTATTCCTTCTGCACCCAGCCAGAAGTCTTTCCACGGTACACCTGTAAAAGTTCTCGGGTCTTCGGCGACGTACCGAACCTCCTCAAACACCTCACAAAGTATAGCCGCTGGCGAGCCTTTTCGGTGATGGAGCTGACATGGAGGCTCCAGCAAGGATCCTCGGAGATGTCGACAGCCAGGAGTTTGAAGTTCATGGCTGTCTCCACTGCTGAGCCCCTCGACGAGGACTGGGCCATGTTCTGACTCACTCCTGAAATCAGGAAAACACGAGACAAGGGTGCACTCCTTGTTTGCTGCTGGCCCACAGATGGCTTGATGTTTACTCTGGGCGTGTTGATCCTCTGTGAACAGAATCAGGTTTATTGTCATGAACATGTGACAGGAAATTTTTTGTCTTGCAGCAACAGTAATTTTTTAAAAATTATTTTTTAAAAATGTAGACATGCGGCTCGGTAACAGGCCATTTTGGCCCTGCTGCCCTGTTAACTTACAATCCCCGGTATAGTTTTGAACGGTGGGAGGAAACCGGAGCCCCTGGAGGAAACCCACACAGAACGTACAAACTCCTTACAGACAGCACAGCACAGGTCCGGTCCAGATGACTGTTGCTGTAAAGGCATTGCGCTAAGAGAAGTATGCCCCCGTCCTGTGCAAGTGCAAAGTTGCTATAAATTGTTTCCATAAATACAATATTTTTTTAAAATTAGTGCAAAAAAGAGAAATTGTGGTCGTGTCTATAGGTTCATTACTCAGAGAGAGAGAGAATGAGCTTCATTTGCTCACACTGGTGGTCACACAGGCCATAATCTAGGCTTGCACTAGATTCCTTTAACGTGGAATCCTCTGAGGAAATGTTGGGCTCTGGTTAGACTGAGGATAGGCTGGAACTGTGGTGCAGTGGGTACAGACACTGCCTCTCAGCGTCGGTGACCTGGGTTCGATCCCGAGCGCCACTCTGTGCATGTGGAATTTGGTGGTTTTCCATGTCCAACTCCAGTTTACTGTCATCCAGTTGCATAAGTACAACCCAATGAAACAGCATTCTCTGATCCTCAGTGCAAAACATGCAGGCACACAACCAGGACAACCATTCAAATAAATAAATATTGTTTTGTGAATATGAGAGTCTCAGATGGTCAGTGTAAATGGTTCCTTTGGTTGTTCCACATTCTGTGGGAAGAAGCTGTTCCTCGGCCTGGTGGGTGCTGGCTCTGATCCTCCCATATCTCTTCCCTGACGGGAACAGCTGGGAGATGATGCGCGCAGGGTGGATGAGATCCTTAATGATTTTGAGGACCACCTTCAGACAGTGGCCTCAGTTAATCATCTGCTATATGTAGCCTCTGGCCGGTCTGAGGGGAGGCGCTGACTGTAGGGGCTTGACGTTCAGCAAACTCGGTGGGCCACGGGGGCATCTGGTCAGGAGTTTGAGTTAGGTATGCCACCTAAGAATCCGGCAAATTTCTCCAGGTGTCCCATGGAGAGCGTTCTGTGGGTTGCATCGCTGGTATGGAGACGCCAACATGCAGAGTTGTGAACTCGGCCAGCACCATCATGGGCACCAGTCTTTGCTCCCTCGAGGCGGTGTCTTAAAGCAGCCTTAAGGACCCCCACCACCTAGGCCATGCCCTCTTCACACTGCTACCATCAGTGAAGAGAAATAGGAGCCTGAAGACAAACAGTGCTTCTTTCCCTCCACCGTCAGATTTCTGCATGGTCAATGAACCACAGACACCACCTCATTTAGTGGTTTATTTATTTTTAAATGTATGGCAATGTTTCCACTGAAATGGTACTGCAAAACACTGAATTCTGTGACACGTTCATGACAATAAATTTAGATCCTGACTACAAAAAGATCTTCATAGCTGGTCACTCTGTGCATTTTGATCCCCAAATAGCAGCATTTCACTTTCCACTTCCCTCTCCAAGATCAGAACCATTGAACCATGTGCCCCAGCTGAAGGCTGTGTTTAAAGGTTCCTTTTATTGTTGCATAATAAGACATAAAAATGTAACGTACACCATATACTTTGCCTCCCATAGGGCAAACAGAGAAATCACGAGCACTGTCCAATAGGAGAAAGAGAGTCGCTTCAGAGACACTGAAGGTCAATGGATTCACATCCTGCAGCCGCACCGATTCCTGTTTACGTTATCAGCGACCCGAGCTCCTGGTCCAAACTTCCAAAATTTGATCAGGAAGCCTTCAGGAGCCCTTCTTGCCTTCAACCCCTTCTCGATACTTGGTCCCCACAGGCTGTGTGGGTCCTTCAGCCGCTGATCGTCGCCCCCCTCGCTGCCTTTGTCATCTTCGCTTGTCTCCCGCACTCCTCCTACTCAATGGGGTCCTCCTGGAGCCCTACACTAGTCCGCTGCTACTTGAGAGTCTGAAACCCTGGTGGTTTCAGAATGGGTACCACCCTCTTGGGCACAGCCCCCTTGTGCCTGCAGGATTAAAATTAAAACTCCGCCTGCACCTCTAACCAGCCGTTTTAAAGCCAGTGCGGAACTGTTGGGGTGCCCGCCTCCCTGTGGAGCAGTGCTGCATTTCGAATCCCAGCTCTCCCCAGGCCCATGGCAGCCTTTCTTCAGAACCCCGGCCTCCACTTGAAGAAGAGCTGCGGGAAATTTCCCCAATCCTTGATTGTCATGGGAAAACGGGGGAAAGCCGATCCCATGTTGGGATCTTGCTGTGTAGAACGGGCTGCTGGCCTTTCCTACTTTGCAGCGGCAACTGCTCCTAGATGTTCTGTGTTGTGCAGGGACAAGAATATATATTTTATAATTTCAGTCTGTGGCCCCCGTTGAGAATGGCTGAGTGAGTGGATTTGCGCGGTGTGGCCTGTTTCTGCACCATGCGACTCTGATGTGAAGGGTCTGGGGGAAATATTTTCTTTTTTTCTGCTTGCTCTTTCAATAAACGCATCCTACTTCACCTACCTGCCTGAGCTGATGAACATGTAATTCCTCTGTTGTCTTGGCAACTCTCTGGCCCTTGTCCCAGGCTGCACTTTTAAAAAAAAAAAAATTCATCCCACACCTGTCACGAAAATTGTTGTTCTGTGGCCGCAGTATTGTGCATTAGAGGTGCAAAAATGACTAGTTTCTTTAAAAAAAAATTAGTGCTAAAAAGAGCAAGGCCGTGTCTGGGGTTCATTGTCCATTCGGGAATCTGATGGTGGAGGGGAAGGAGCTGTTTCTGTACCTTTGAGTGTTCGTCTTCGGGCTCCTGCACCTCCTTCCTGATGGTAGCAGTGAGAAGAGGGCTTGGCCTGGGTGGTGAGGGGTCCTTGAGGAATTAGAGGCTGCTTTCTTGAGTCATCGCCTCTTGAGGATGTCCTAAATGGAGTGAGGTCTGGTGCCCGTGAAGGTGCTGTCTGAGTTCACAACTCTCTAGCTTGTTCCTGTCCTGTGCAATGGCACCTCCATACCAACCAGTCAGAATGTTCTCCACGGTACACTGTAAGAAATTTGGTGACGTACCGAATCTCCGCAAAATCCTAATGACATAATGGCCCCAGGATGGGTTTTCAGAGATGCGGACGCCCAGGAATCTTGAAGTTTCTTACCCCTCGATGAGGGTTCTTGGCTTTCCCTTCCTGAAGTCCACGACTAATCCCCTAGTCTCACTGGCACCACTCAACGAGATGATCCTGTTCGCTTCTTTGTTGCTGTCTGTGATTCCACCGACAGCCGTGGGATCCCGGGCAAATTGTGCCTTCTCACTCAGCCCTGCGTGTGGGTAGAATCCGCATTTTACAAAAGAACTGGTTCAGCTGGCTTTTGGGTGCCTTGTCGAACATGGAATTTGTGCATTTTCCCTGGGTGCTCTGGTTCCCCAGCCCACCAAAACGTGTGATTACGGAAGGTGGTGCAGGTTTCATGGTGGGGGGCCTTTTACCGTGTTGTATCGTTAAAATGGAAAAAATGTGATGTTTTTATAGTGTGCACCAGGGTTGGTCCTCGAGCAGTTTATTGGTTAGGGTGGTACGCGGAGGCTTGACAGCCATGGGGGGGGATAAAACAACTGTTCTTGATGCCATCCAGTTGATACAGAAGTACTGGACATGCAAAAAGTAATTTTTTTGAATGTCTTTGGGGTGTTAATAAAGTCCAACAGGAAAATCTACCGGAGTCTTAATGGTGCTGGATTATTAGAGTTTAAATTTCAACCATACAGCATGGAAGTGGCCCTTTCCGGCCATTGAATATTGTCGTGTTTCCCGCTCACCCCCCCAACCCACATACACACACAATTAACCTCCAACCTCTGTTCTTTTTGGTGGGTGGGAGGAACACTGGAGCGCCCGGAGGAAACCCATGCAGGTCACGGGGAGAACATGCAAACTACTTACGGTCAACGCCGGATTCAGCGCTGTAATAATGTTGCGCCAACCTTGTCACCCTTTTTTTTTTAAAAAGCCGTGAGGGCCTCAAGATCCCTTTATTACCCTGCACGCAAAATACACAAATGGCCTTTGTAAAGGCGTGCACAGGGGCACCAGGGCACTAAAGAGCAGCTTCGGTGACACAGGAGCTCCACCTTCCTACAGTTGCACATGCCTTTGCAGCTCATTTCTTCATCAGTTCCAGAACTCTCGTACGCCTTGCCTCTCCCAACCTGCCAAACCAGCCAGGCTGGTTTCCACCTCGGCTCTGCCTCAAACGCCAAGCCTTGGCTGCACCCAGTCCGTGGGAATGACATGGCTTAGCCTCCAGCAAGCATGAATGTACAGAGGGGTGGGGGGGAGGACCCACAAAGAATTATTCAGCGACCCTGCTCAGGTAGACAAAACCCCAAGCCTGCAGACCCGTCATTTCTTCCTGTCCACTGGAGACCTTTATGTGAGGCACTGCCCATACCATAAAGGACCCCTGGTCTCTACTACCTTTAGTTGAAAGTTCAAGAATAGTTTTCAATCTAACCTAACTCTAGATTACAGAAGGACGACAAAAATAAATGCTTTTATCCTTCCATTATTTATTATCTATCTTTTACATTGACTATTAATTTAATAGAAACACACAGTAAATTCTGGGGGATCTCAGCCAATCTCGCATCGTCCACAGGAGGTAAAGATGTATTACTGACGTTTCAGACCTGAGGTAGAAGCAAAAAAGCCGGCAGGCATCTCAATAGAGACGGGGAGGGAAAGGGGGAAGAATTGGAGGGGGAGGAGTCTGTGGTGATCCCTGGTATTGGATGCATGTATATAGGATGTAGTTGCTCGCTGCTGGCCTGTATGGAGGACCGACACTACAGGCTGACCAGGGGGAAGTAGCCCCCTTGCTTGCACATGTGCTCCTGTCCACCGTCCTCAGCTCTGATTGGGACGAGCCTCGTAGGTGGATAACGCTTCCCTGTCCTTGCTAATAAAAGCCTATGTTACCTGCATTTACTCCAGCCTCGTGAACTATTGACCGCGGTTCAGAGTCCAGATCAACCAAAGATGTTAATTGGACAAGAGGAGAGATGAGAATTGATCTTGGCTATGTGAAAGGAGACCAAGGATGAAGATGAGGGGGAGGGGGGTTTTAACAGAAATCGGAGAAGTCGATGGTTGGAGGGTGCCCAGGCCGAAGATGAGGTGTTGCTCCTCCAGTTTGCGGGTGGTCTTGATGTAGCGGTGCTTGAGACTGTGGGCAGACATGTCAGTGAGGGAAAGGGAGCACCCATGCAGACACAGGGGGAGCGTCCTAACCTCTTAAAGACAGTGCTGGATTCAAACACAGGGTCTTTGTCATTCTCTTCTGCCTGCTGCAAGGCAGAGAGTCACCGTTACTGTCGCCCAGCATACAGTCAGAGAGAAAGAGAAGCAAAAGAGGGTCTCTTCAGAGTCGTTGAGTGTCCATGGTTTCACCTCCAGCCACTCCCACAGCCTCTGCAGCCGCACTGACTCCTGTTCGATCCAACCCAAGCTCCAGTTCCGAACTTCAGACGCGATGAGGAAACCTTCGGGAGCTCTTCCTGGCTTCAGCGCCCTCTCAAATCCATGATCCCTATGATCCAGCCTCCAGCAGCCCGTGCAAGTCCTCAGAGAGCAAGTAGCCCCCAGCCTGTGTGCTCCCCTCTGCCCCAGTGGTCCCCGTCTTGTCGTGCCTCCTCTGCTTCTCCTTCTCACACAGGGGTGTCCTCCCCACGTTCTGGTGCCCTGCGCCAGCCCGCTGCTCCCTCAAGATTGTGCAACCCCTCGTGGTCTGGTGCCGAGCACAGGCACTGCCATCTTGGGCACCGGGTGTAGGGTTTAAAGCAGAACGCCATCTGCTTCTTTTGCAGTCCGTTTAAAGCCTATTCAGAGCTGTCAGCATTCGGACTGGGCAGTTGAACCCTACGGAGCAGCGTCGTGTCTCCGCTCCCTGTTCTCCCAGTGCCACCATTTTGCATGTTATTCAGTGAACTCCACCTTTTTAATCCTGATAAGTGTGAGGTGATTTGGGAGGATTAACAAGGCTGGGGCACAGCAGAATCCGATTTTATTGTCATGAACACGTCATGAAATTTGTTGTTTTGCAAATATTGCTATAAATTACATTTTTAAATAAATAGCGCAAAAGAGGAGAAAGTGAGGTGGTGTCTCTGGTGCATTGACCTCGATGTAGTGCATTGTCCTCGATGGAGGGAAGACTGATGCCCATAATGGCACTGGCCGAGATCACAACCCTCTGTAGTCTTTTCCTGTCTTGTGCATTGGCGCCTCCACACCAGACAGTGACGTAACCAGTCAGAATGCTCTCCACGGTACGCCTGTAAAAGTTTGCAAGCATTTTTGTTAACATCCCAAAACTCCTCGAGCTGTCATGCAGTACAGCCGTTGGCAAGCCTTCTTTGTGATTGCATCGACATGGGGGCTCGAGGAGAGGTCTTCAGAGAAGACCCTGGGGAGAATTGATGTTCAGGTTTCTCGTCATGTACTGAGGTGCAAGTAGAAAGTTTGTTTTCTATGCAATCCAGCTGGTGAACTTGAACATAGAACAGTAGAGGAAGGGAAACATTTGACTAATATGAGGTTCGTTCAGGAGCCTGATAACAGCAGGAAAAAAGCTGTCCTTGAATCTGTTGTTGCGTGATCTCACAATTGGGGATCTTTTTTATCCCACAAAGGGAAAATTGTGGGAGAGCGAGACCAAGGCCGGGATTTGTTTTTGACATGTTACCTGTGTGACCGAGGCAGCAGGAAGTGTCGATTATTGGGGGGGGTGGGTGGAAGATTTGGCACGATCATTTGAGCTGTATTCGCAGCCCTGCCCCGCCCCCATGCACTTCCTTCCGATCTTGGGCAGAGCAGTTCCTGTCCCATGCAGTGATGCTCTCTGAAGTCTGACACCCTTGGCGGGAAGCGGGAGGAGGCACAGGGCATTCAAATTTCTCTGGCATCTGAGGAAGTAGAGGCGCGGATGAAACCTCTTGGCCAATTGGTTTACAGGTGCAGCAGGCTATCAAGAAGGCAAATAGAACTTTGGCCTTCATTGCTGGAGGGGTTGAGTTTACGAGCAGGGAGATTCTGCTGCAACTGGACAAGGTCCTGATGAGGCCGCATCTGAAGAAATGAGTGCAGTTCTAGTCTCCTTACTTGAGGAAGGATGGACTGGCTTTGGAAGCAGCACAGAAGAGGTTCACCAGGTTGATCCCAGAGATGGGGTGGGGGGGGGGAGGGTCGGCCTATGAGGAGAGATTGAGTTGTCTGGGACTGTACTCGCTGGAATTTGGAAGAATGAGAGGGGATCTGAGAGAAACATTTAAAATTATGAAAGGCGCAGATAAGATGGAAATCGGTAAGTTCCCATTTGTGGGGGAGACCAGAATGAGGGGACATTGCCTCGAGATCCAGGGTAGTAGATTTAGGATGGAGATGAGGAGGAGCTGCTTTTCCTGGAGGGTGGGGAATCTGTGGAATTTGCTGCCCGTTGAAGCAGTGGAGGCGACTTCAGTAAATAGATTGGATAGATATTTTCATACTAGGGGTAAAGCAGGTGGGTAGAGATGTGCCGATCATCATTGAGGGGCGGAGCAGGCTCAACGGGCCGGATGGCCGACTCCCGCTCTTATTTCTGATGTTCGTGCGTCACCTCAGTGCAGTACTGAGGGAGCTCGGTTGTACAAGTTCAAGGGTTTACCCAAAGGCTGTTGCAGAGGTAGCATATGGACACTTGCTTCCATTAGAAGAGCAGAGGTGTTAAGATGCACACGGGGAACCAGTGCTGTGGTTGGAACTTGAGGGAGTTGTTTTGAGAGGGCGCTGAAGGCCAGAAGGAGCCTCAGGCGCTGAAGGCTTCCCGATCGTGTCGGAGATTCGGATCTGGAGCTCGGGTTGAACAGGGGTCTGTGGGGCTCCAGGAGGCGAATCCACGGACACTCATTGTCTCTGAGGGTACTCTCTTTTGCTTCTCTTTCTCCTATTGTTAGGGCACCGGGCAATGCTCGCAGCGACCTTGTTTGCTTTATGGAAGTTGAAGTATATCTTGTATATTACATTTTTATGTATTATGGTGTGACAATAAAAGGGCCCGTGAACCACAACTTCAAAGCCATACTACATGCTAGACATAGACGCAGTGGGTTGAAGGGCCGGACCGTGCTCTATTGTCGTGTCGGGTTCAAAACCTTTCAGTTAAGTCACGTCAGACCTGGCAGGATCTGTCTGGAGAAGGACAGAGAGTACAGAACCACAGTCCTGCAACCGCTTTGGACCGAGATGGCGAATCTCCGGGATTGTCCGTCCCTTGTCACACTCTGGTTGGTGGGGGGGGCAGTAGATTCAAGGAGAGAAACGGACAGTCGAAATTTTGAGCCTCTATCTCGGAAGCTTTTTCTTGTATGGGTAAGAGGGACACCGGGATTAGGTGGGGGGTAGTGAGTATGCTTGTCAGGGATGCATTTATGGGTGACATTAAAACTGAGGACCATACAATTGAGAAAGATGTTGGAGGGTTGGGTCACCTTCTGGCCATGTAGCTCCTTCACGTTCATTTCTCGGTTTTGCAGTCAGTGTGTGAAGAGCAGCCTCCTTTAAATGTGTTTGCTTAAGGGCAGAAAGGTGCAATAAAATGTCTTACCTTATCTAGCATTGTAAAGAACATAATGCAGATACGAAGGTGTGGACAGGAGTGATCATGATCTGTAGAGATCCTGGTAATAGTAAGCATTTCTTTCTCCATCTTCTTTGTGACGTGAAAGGAGGCCATTCGGCCCAATGACTTGGCCTCCGTGGCAACTGATTCCACAGATTTGCCTCAGAGTGAAAAGATTCCTCCTATTCTCCGCTCTAAAGGAACCTTTTCGTATTCTGAAGCAGTGCCCTCAGGTCCCAAACCCTTCCCCGCCCACCACCACAGGAAATCTCCCCACGTCCACTCTAGCCAGTCCTTTCGGTATTCGGTCGGTTCAAATGGAATTCCTCCCCCCACCACCGCTTCATTCATTGAAACTCACAGGACAATCCGCTCCTCTCGTTGTGGTCTCTACTTCAGAGAGACTGGACTCAGACTGGGAGTTCGCTTCGGTGGGCACCTTCACTCCGATCACGTCAGAGGTGGGGAGCTCCCAGTGTCCGGTCACTTCAGGTCTGTGCCCCACTCCCGTGCCGACGTGTCTGATCGTGCGCCATCGAACCAAGACCACCTGTAAATTAGAGGAGCGACACCTAATGTTCCGTCCGGGCTCGCTCCAGCCAGACATCGAATTCCCGGGTGACCGCTAGCCCACTCCCTGTTCTTCCCCCATCCCTCTGTCTTCTTTCCTCTAGCTCCCAGTCCCCTTCCCTCTCCATTCACAGGGCCATCTCTTCCCCTCCCCTTCCGTTTGCTGGTGTGCCCTCCCTCCCTTATCCACCTATTACCTCCAGTCTGTGCTCCACCCCTGCCCCTCCCCCACCACCATTTTGTTCAGGCGCCTGACTTCATTTTGCTCATACCTTGATGAAGGGTTCAAGCCTGAAACATTGGTTATGTATCTTTACCTTTGCTCTATCGAGTGCACTATTTGACCTGCTGAGTTTCTGACTCCAGTGTTGTGTTTTTACTTCAAATCACTGTGTCTGCAGACTTCCGAGCTTTACTCTCAATCTTATGCCTCACTATTTTCCATTGATAAACTGTTTCTCTCTGCTCCAGATTCCATCCCTCATCTTCACGACAAAGGGCAATGGCTGTGTCCCGTTGACCCACCAACCTGCACGTTGCAGGGGGGTGGGAGGGAACTGGATCCACTGGGGCTGTGGAGAACAGGGAGCATGTAAAAACACAATGCTGGAGAAACTCAGCATACCCCTCTCTTCCCGCCCACCCCCTGGATAGACCACCAGTCCATCTTTCTGCCCCAGGATAGAGCACTGGTCCATCTCTTCCGCTTCCCCCCCCCCCCACCCCCCACGTGGCATGGTACCACAACACCATCTACAAATTCGCTGACGATACCACTGTCGTGGGTTGTTTAAAAAGGGGCGATGAGTTGGCATCCAGGAGAGAGGTTGAAAACTTGGCTGAATGGTGCACACTCAATGTCACCAAAACCAAGGATCTGATTGTAGACTTCAGAAAGGGAAAACTAGAGGTGGACGATCCAGTAGGGGGATCAGAGGTGGAGAGCGTGAGCAAATTTAAGTTATTGGGAGTCACCATCTCGGATGATTTTCCTGGACCCAACACACCCAACGGCATCGTGAAGAAAGCACGTCAGCGCCTTGACTTCCTTCAGGAACCTGCGGGGGTTCGGTACAACTTCAGAAACCCTGGCAAATCTTTATTGAGGTGTGGTGAGAATTGCGCCGACCCGGCTACATCAGAGTCTGGTACAGAAACACCAATTCCCCTGAGCATGAAGCCCCGCAAAAAAGGTAGCGGGCACAGCCCAGGACATCACAGGCCAAACCTTCCCCCCACTCTCGGAGGGCAGCAGCGATCGTCAAAGACCCACACCGCCCAGCACACGCTGCTGCCGACAGGAAAGGGGTATCCATGCCACAAGACTCGCACCCACCAGGTTCAGGAACGGATGCTACCCTCCACCATCAGACTCCTCAATGACAATCTCAGAGACTCATTTAAGGACTTTTGCATTTCTTTAGTTTTTATTTCCTCTCTATATTTCAGTTTGTTTACGTGTGTCAATAAGTAGGAATTCTTCCTCTGTTCCAAGGAAAAAAAAATCTCGGGGTTGTATGTGATGTCGTGTATATTCTCTGAAAATAAATCTGAAATTTGTATGCACAACCAATCTCTCTCTCTCTCTTCTCTCAGGGCTACACCTCCTTCTGGAATGACTGCATCTCTGCCGGCCTGCGCGGGTGCATTCTGGTGGAGCTGGCCCTCCGGGGGCGCATACAGCTGGAACCCGCAACCATGCGCCGGAAGAGCCTGCTGAATCGCAAGGTGCGCCCTCTGAGCCTTGGGGAGGGATGGGAAATGAGAGGTGGCAACGGGAAGAAAGTAGCCTCTGGGTGGACACCCTCTCCGCTCCTCGAGGAGGGACTGAGACTGCCTGGGCACCCCTGAGAGTACATGGATGAGGGGGGAGGGGGGCTACAGTCTGGGCACAGGTCAATGGAACCAGGCAGAGTCATGGTTTGGCAAAGACTGGATGGGCTGAATGGCGTTTCTGTGCTGCAGCACGACCGTTCTCAACACTCACCCACTGCCGGGCACCGATCAAAATCATAAAATATTTTTATGTAGTCAGTCATAGAGTAAGATGGAAGAAACCAACTCGTCCTGCTTCACAGGGAAGGGGAGTCAATAAACTTTGAGCAAATTCCTAAGGGGGTCATGGGCAAAAAAAATGGTTGAGAATGGCTGCTGTGGTGTTCATTCACCACCTTCCATAGCCTGCCCACGGGCAGCGAGAATGCTGAACGACCAAAGGAACTGCTCACACTAACCACCTGAGACGTTCATATTCATGAAGCAATATTTATTTGCATAGATGAATATTTTCTGTGTGTTTGATCTGGGTGTGTGTCTGCGTGTTTTGCACCGAGGACCGGAGAACGCTGTTTCATCCAATTGTACCCGAGCAATCGAATGTCAATAAACTTGACTTAACTTGCCCAGAGACTCGCTCGCTTGGGTCAGTGACTGCTCCCCTCCCCTCCCGTTACAGGTTCTCATCAAGTCTGAGGCCCCAACTGGAGATGTCCTTCTGGATGAGGCCTTGAAGCACATCAAAGCCACCGAACCCATGGAGACGGTGCAGAGCTGGATCGAGCTCCTGACCGGTAAGGGGGGGTGGGGTGGGGAGGGGACTGGATCGTCCGAGGGTCTGGGGCAGTGTGCGTGTACCCCGCCCCCCACTGGGAGCAAGAGGGCTGGCCTCTGTTACTCTGCTCCATGACTCCCAGGAGGGACGTAGACCTACTCTGATCCACGTCTGGTTCTTTCTGCTCCCAGAGTGGATGTTCCTCCACTGGCATCCACCTAAAGAATCTGGCCAATCCTTTTGGCTGCTCGCCCCTCCACAACAGGGTGCAGAGGAGGTTTACCCAGAGTGGACAGCACATCCTTAAATTTATAAATTTAGGCATGGATCGCAGTAACAGGCCCTTTCGGCCAATTACATTTGTACGTTTAGGAGGGTGAGAAAAAAACCACAGTACCCGGAGGAAGCTCACGCAGACAGGGAGAGAACATGCAAACTCCTTGCAGACGGCACAGGATTCGAACCTGGGTGGCTGGCACTGTAACAGTGTGGTACTAACCACCACTTTGGCATAGCTAGGGCTTTTCTCTTGGGAGCGACAGAGGCATTTCCTTTAGCACCAGCCACCCAGGTTTGCATCCTGTGTCTGTGAGGAGTTTGTACATCCTCCAGGTGCTCTGGTTTTCTCCCTCCCTTCAGAAGTGTGCAGGGGTTGTAGGTTAATCCGGGCATCTGAGCACACCAGCTTGTGGTGTGCCCATTACAAATTTCACTTTGTAAGATTATTGAGGGGCTCAGATAGGGTGGACGGCCGACGCCTTTCTACCCCCCCCCCCCCCCCCCCACCAAGGTTACAGTAGCAATGCCAGAGGATGTCGGTTCAAGGCGAGTGGGGGAAAGTTTGGGGAGTGCACGGCACAAAGACACTGGAGAGACCCGACGGCTCTCGCAGCGTAACTATGGGAAGGGCAGCCGACGTCTTGGGCCTGAGCCCTTCATTGAGGCATGAGCAGAAAGCAGGCAGGGAGGGGCCTGAATAAAATGTAGGTGGGGAGGGGGAGGAGCAGATACCTATGGGTGGGAGGGTAGAAGAGAAAAAAAGCTGGAGGTGATGGGGGAGGGCCAGTGTCGGTGCTGCATGACTGGTCAGCAAATGAAGGTGTCAGGCGCTCCTTCCGTCTGAGAACCTACAGATCACCCTCGGGCAGGGGGTAGGACCTGCTTCACCTCCCAATCAGGGTCACGTGAAGCCACGGATTGCAGATGGTGGATGGTTTTTACAATTTGGAATTCATGGCTGTCAAAGTAAAAATGCTGGGCAGATGATCGATGGCTAGAGTTACCTGCCCAGTACGGACCCTGCATCTGAAGAAGGCAACAGGAAACCCCTTCAGTATTCTTCCCCTGAACTCAACGTCTTAGCTCAAAGATGGATGGGATCCTGTTACACAGAAATCCCACATAATTGGCATGTGAACGACCCGTCTATAAAGCCAGGTCGGGTCATTAGCACTAAGAAAATCCGGGTCAGTGCGCCCTTTTACATAACGACCCGGTTCGGCTCTGATACTACTACCTTGGTGGGTAATGTATGGGATGAAAATGACCCCCCCCCCCTCCCCACATCCTGTTTTCATTGCATTTACACAAGTAAGTGAAGCAGTTAAAAGATGGTTAATTCCTGTCTTTCAACGGCTCTGCAAAGGGTTTAAGAGTCTTTTAAATACTCCAGCCTCCTCTACCAGCCCTGGCAAGGCATTTCAGGCACCCAAAAAAAAAATCACTGATTTGTTCCCTAAACTTTCCTCCCTTCACTATGTACACATATACTCTGGTGTTTGCTACTGGAAAAAAGGTGTTGGGTGTTCACCCTGTCTATGCCTCTCATAATCCTGTTGACTTCTGGTAAGTCACCTCTCATCTTTCGCTCCAAAGAGAAAAGCTCCTTGCTCTGTTAACCTTGAGTGAAGGGCAACATGTATTGAGTTGACTTAGCTGGAGAGCACAGTCTAAAACTAACGATAGTGTATTACCAGAGTTTCACAGCCCCCACCCCCGCCCCCCCACCCCAGTCCAGTTCCCACCCCACCCTGCCCCCATGGAGATAGATCATCTGACCAGGAAATCCTGCTGGAGGTGGATTCTTGAAAAGGGTAGCCAACCTTGTCCCACATTTCTCTTCCCCCACCCCCCACCAGACTGTTTTTATTTTAAACCGCCTGCCTTCACTTGCCAACCTCTTTGCTGCTAACCGACTCTATCTGATCTTTTCTGAAATGCAAGTGTGAGATCTCTCTCCCCCCAGGGTAATGGGCGTAACCAACGTTTCAGACCAAGGCAACCTCTGCAGCGGGAGACCAGCCTTCTAATTTAGACATACAGCACGGTAACAGGCCATTTCGGCCCATGAGTCCAACCCGGAGGGTGGGGGGGGGGCGGGGTGGGGGTGGGTGGAGGGTGTAGGTTAATTGGGTGGTGCAGACTCATGGGCCAAAATGGCCTGTTACCGTGCTGTATGTCTAAATTAAAAGGTTGCCCACCCCTGCTCAACAGCTCTCTTGGGCAGAGAGAACCGTAGATTCGCTCCTCTCAGGGAGAAGTTGTTCCTCCTCATCTCCATCATTGATCTGCTTCCCTGAATCCTGAGGCCATGCTCTCTAGTCCCAGTGCCTGCCTGCTTTCGATCTAATCCACTTCCTTGCATCATTTTGAATGTGTTCTCCCTCATCTATTGGAATCCCAGCGAGTACAGTCCCAGCAACCCGACCTCTCCTCATAGGTGAACCCCCTTTGTCTCTGGAATCAAACTGGTGGACCTCCTCTGCACCATTTCCAAAGCCAAAATTATGCTATCTCGAGTTAGGAGACCAGAACTGCCCACAGTGCTCCAGAGTCATTTTGTAAAAAAAAAAGCCTGAAACTGTTGCCTGGGATCAGACGCAGGGTTGGGATGGATTTTGAGATCTCCCAGTCGAGTAAGACAAACGGGAATGTGTGCAAGACTTCCCTCAGCATGGAGGCTCAAGGGAGGCATCGGGGAAGAAAGAAATAATTTGGATTCATAGTTGCACAGCAATGTCTCCTTCGGCGCCCCCCCACTGGCCAAGCTGACCCAGACACAGATCTGATCTGAGACCACATGCATGTTGGAGGAGTAACATCCCAGATTCTGCCTGGCATTCATGTTGACCTCCATTTTCTGTTAAGTGTCCCCCCCCCCCTCCAATCTTTCCCTATGTCTCCTTTCCTCCAGCGCACACCCACTTTCTCTCTCACGCTCTCTCTTCCTTGCAAGTCAAACACACACACTTCCCCTCGACTTCTGTGACAAAGTGTTCATTTTCCCACTGTGTCCAAAATTTTCGGCACTCCCTTGCTATTTTCTGTATTTTCGGTTCTACTGTGTTTAATCAACTGAGGTTTAAAAAAAGTTTAACTGAGATATGCATTTTCATCGCTGTGTCACATTTCAACGGTCGGTCTAGTGTTTGTTCAAAATGGCAGTGACATCAAGTGTTGAAACTAAGAAGTGCAATGCACATACAGTGCAAGTTAATGTTAGAGCCTATATTCTAATGGGGCATATTCCATTTTATTTTTAAAATCCACCCTTTGCCACTTAAAGATGGGCGATGGGCTACAGTTGGCCTGGGGGCCGTTGTTTGGCCACTCCTGCAGTCGGGTCTTAGTTGTAACGGGACATCCCAGCGTTGTTTAATACCCTGACCTCCACCTGTGTGTCCATTTTTGTCGGGCAATGGCATCCCTGCGCCCTGAGGTCTGTCCTGTTGCTCTCTTTTGCTGCTTTGCTAATCTTGTTCCATCTCTTTCTGCCTCGGGGACCAGGGGAGACGTGGAACCCCCTCAAGCTGAACTACCAGATCCGGAACGTGCGAGAACGCTTGGCCAAGAGCCTGGTGGAGAAAGGGGTGCTGACCACAGAGAAGCAGAACTTCCTGCTGTTCGACATGACCACCCACCCGGTGACGAACGACACGCTGAAGCAGCGGCTTATCAAGAAGCTACAGGCTGCCTTCCTGGACAAGTGGGTGAAGGAGCCGCAGCGCATGGACAAGCGGCTTCTCGCCCTGGTTCTCCTGGCCCACAGCTCGGACGTTTTGGAGAATGCCTTCATTGCGCTGCCCGACGAGCAGTACGACCTGGCCACCAGCCGCTCGCGGGAGCTGCTGGACCTGAACCCAGATGCAGAATGCGCCAAGTCCAGTGCCAGCGAGATGATTTGGGCTGTCATGGCCGCCTTCACCAAGTAGTGCCAGTGCGGCTGTTAGTTTCCAGCGGGATGAGAAGTGGTGTTCTCTGCAGGTCCTTCATACCCTCCTCCACTCCCCTTCAGTGGACCAGATGACCTGTGCTCCAGGGAAAGGCTGGCATTGTTCCCCACTCTCCCTCCTCTCAATCCTTCTGAAGCTTCCCACCAGCAACTGGGCCTGGATAGGGTGGGTGGGGGGGAGTGGTCCTTTCACTGGATGGTTGATCACATTGCTGTACCCATTCATCCCAGCCTCCAGGTGGCAGCACTGCTTGTGGCAAGAGTTATCAACGTGAGCATTGGTGACCATGGATCCTCACTATGTCAAAGTGTACTTTCAAGCCCCGGTCCCTGACCTCCTGGAAGCCCCATCTTGTACCTTGATGTCAAGGCCCTGCCTTGTTCCCTGATGGGTCACTGCGATGTCATGGCCCTGCTTTGTTCTCATTGGGTCATTAGGATAGCAGTGACATCATCATGATGTGATTCTTGGTGTTTTTTTCAATCCCCAGCCCTTGACCTGAGATCTTGCCCTGTTCCCAGTGGGTCATCATCATGTCACTGATGTCAAGGCCCTGGTGTCTCCTTGCAATGTCATAATTACATCATTGTGATGTCATCAATCAGTAATTTTCAAGCCCCAAACTCCTGAAGGCCACACCTTTATCCCAGTAGGTTATCATGATGTCATGACCCTGCCGTTGCTTCTGATGGGTCATGATGATGTCACTGAGATGTCAAGGCCTCACCTTGTCCCTGATGGGTTATCATGATGTCAGGGTCCTGCCTTGTTCCTGATAGGCCAGCATGATGTCACTATGATGGCACAGCTCTGACTTCTTTCCGATAGGTCACTGTGATGTTAGGGCCTTGCCTTGTTCCTGATAGGCCATGATGATGTCACTGCAATGTCACAGCCCCGCCTTCTTTCCAATAGGTCACCATGATGTCACTGTGATGTCAGGGCCTTGCCTTGTTTCTGATAGGCCATGATGATCTCACTGCAATGGCACAGCCCCACCATGTCACTGTGATGTCATGACTCTGGCTTGTTCCCAGTGGATCATCATGATATCACCATGACATCATTCTTCCATATGTGGATTCAGCAGGTGTGACGCAATTCCCTTACTATGCACTGGGTTGGGGGTGGTGGGCAGAGGTGACCATGACCTCCCTGATCACCATCCAAGCATAATAGGGGGGAGGGGAGCGGCCACCATCCTCTTGCGTGCAGCTAACGCGAGGAGCGAAACGTCACGGGGAGTGGTGCCTCCCATCCCTCCAACTGCCCCTGATTACCACTCCCTTTGGTCAGTCCAGGCTCGTCCCCAGCCCCCTTTCCCAGCACGGGTCTGCGTGAGACCGGTTCCACTCCACAAAGCCCTGGGGCAGACCAGGGACCAGCCAGAGCAACCTCTCCTGGTTTTTGGGGAGAGTAGAAACCTTGTAACCTAGTGTGTGTGGCAAGAGGGGGTTCAGTTTTCTTGGTGATTGGTTCGTTTTTCATTTATCTCCTCCGGATTTCCCCCTCCCACCTCCACGATAGGCTAACAGCTGGGGTATCTGTCCGCGGTGTCCAATCAATCCAAGGGAATTGGGGGAGGGGGATTGGGGGAGAGGACCAGGCAAGGAATCCCCTTCACAGTCACATCAGAGGGTGGACTCTACATCTCCAGCCCTTCCACAAGGGAGTGGGTCAGTGGACAGTCATTAAATTCCATTCTGAAGCCTCCTGTGTTCCAGGCACGAATCAAGTCCAACGTTTGTAATTTGGTGAGGTTGGTGGTTCACATCGTTAGAGTTTTTTTTGTTCTTCCAGTTCTATGTAATCAACGATGCTGTAAAATAAATTTAAAACTAGTTTAACAGAAAAGAAAGTGATAACTTCTTAACCCGAGGGATTTTGAAGTGTGAGTTGGTAAGGTTTATTACACTGTAGAGATGGACAGCGTGCAAACAGGCCCTCCAGTCTGCGCTGGTCCATTTACACCCACGTTCGTTCACCCCGCAACATTGTGCCAACTAACCCCCCCCCCCACCCACAGAGCACTGGGGTAAATTCAAAACCCACCCACACCCCCAGTCCCCATAGGTGTATGCCCACAAACCATCACACACCCGTGCCCACACAGACACCCACACCAACCCACAGACAGGTGGGTTAGACACATGCCTCCACATACGCACGACCCCCATGCAAGCTTGCCCACACAGACACGTATGCACACACACCCACACATGCATGCCGCCACACAAACGTATAACCACACCCAACACAGGCGCACAGACACACCCCCAACCAGACGTACCCTCAAATGTGTGCACGCACACTCGTACGCCCACCCACGTGCGCACACACCCCCGTGCCGGTGGTTCTCTTGACCATTCTGCCCGTCAAGCCTGCAAATCACCCCCCCTCCCCATTGAGTGAGATTCTGGCCAATCTGGCCATGGACTCCGCTCCACTTACCCGCCCATTCCCCATCACCCTTAATCGCCCCACTGCAACACTGTATCTGTAGCTTAAGCACATCTAATGAAGCAGCCTCTACTGCTTCCTTGGGCAGGAAATTCCACAGATTCCCCCCACCCCCCATTTCTGTGAGAAGCTGTCCCTCCTCATCTCTGACCTAAGTCCACTCCCCCTGAATCTTGAGGCTGTGTCCCCTTGTTCTAGACTCACCCACCAGTGGAAACAGCCTCCTGCTTCTATCCATATAGCTCAATACAGTCCGTCCCCAGGTTACGAACGAGATCTGTCCCTAAGTCTGTCTTTAAGTTGAATTTGTAGTTAAGTCAGGACAAGTACATGTGGTTCTGATTTAACGTCAATGAGATTTTCGGCTAAATATATATATATTTGACATCTGTATGCATATAGAACTATTGGAGTCAATTTCTTGAAGTAGGCACTCTCAACACAGTGTATGTGATCCAACTTAAAATGGCAGACAGCACCCTCCTTCCTTGAAGCGACGCGTAGTCTGTTCGTAAGTACGTGTTGACTGTTCGTCAGGCGTTCATAACCTGGGGACTGCCTGTACTTGTTTTATCTATAGGGGCCCCCTTGCCCTCCTAGAGTTCTGAATTGAATCCATCTCTCAGCAGCCTTGGCACAATGGGACTGTCCAATGTGTCACTCTCTCACCTGGAACTGCCTGAAAGCTGTGGATTTCCTTCAAAACCGAGGGCGTCTCGAAGACCTCTGGTATCCAGGGCCTGCGGGGATTGGTAGATGCCAGATAGGTGGGTTTTTTCCCGTTGTTTGAGACTCAGTCTTGCAATGGCCTAACTAATGCACCTGCATTTAAAAGCCAAAAATACTGTACTGAACACGGTGGCGTAATTAGCACAACGCTGTTCCAGAGTCAGCGACTGGATTTCTGACTCAATGCGCAGACCAGCCGACGAGAGGAGAGGCTGAACTGGACCTGGTTCTGGGAATGAACCTGGTTAGATGACGGACCTTTTGGTGGGGGAGCATTTTGTCAAGGACCACACAACTCCCTGAGCTTTAGCGCAGCCACAGACAGGGATAAAAACAGTGGGGGAGTGTTTAAATGGGGAAGGGGTCATTCTGTTTGGATGAGGCAGGAACTAGGGAGAGCAAATATTCTCAGGGTGAAACCACTGAGGAAATGTGGAGGATGTTGCGGGTTCACAATAGGGTTTGTCCCACAGAGACCGGGTAGGAAAAGGGAACTGCGGTTGACGAGACAGACGAGGCAGCCAGTGAACAAGAAGAAGGAAGCGCACATTGGATTTAAGAAGTGGGAAACTGGAAGGAATCATGAGAATTATATGGCAGCCAGGAAGGAAGGACTTGGGAGAGGTCAAAGGGGGCACGAGAAGGCCTTGGCCGATAGGATTAAGAGCACCCCAAGGCGTTCTCTGTGTACGTGAAGAACAGAAGGATGATGGGAGTGAAGATGGGGGCTGCTAAAGGAGGCAACATGTGTCTGGAGGTTGGGGATGTCCTAAATGAACACTCCAGAGAAAAGGACCTTGATCAAGGTGGGGACAGGAGAGAACGGGGCCTGCGCGCTGGACCGTGATCAGATTAAGGAAGTTCTGAATCTTCATAAAGATTGACAAGTCCCTGGGAACGGACGAGATACACCCCAGGCTGCTGTGGGGAGGGAGGGAAGAGATTGGTGGGGTTTTGGCGATGATCTTTACACCTTCCTCGCCCACGGGGGAGGTGCCAGAGGATTGGAGAACGGCAAATGTGGTCCCCCTTGCTTACAAAAGGTGATAGGGAAAATCTGGGGAATTCTAGACTGGGGAGTCTTACTTCAGTGGTCCATAAAACGATTGGAGAGGGTCCTTAAGGACAGGATCTATGAGCATTTGGAGAAATCCAGTCTTCTCAGGGAGAGTCGTCATGGCTTTGTGAGGGAAGGTCGTGTCAGGGAAGGTCGTGTCTCACAGACTTTTGAGGAGCAGGAAAAGAAATTGATGAAGGTTGGGGCATTAGATGTGGCCTCCATGGCTTTTAGTAAGGCAGAAAGTCATGAGGCATGGGGTCCATGGAACCTTGGCCGTGTGGATGCCTGTCGAAGGCAGAGAGTAGTAGTGATGGGGTGGCTCTGCCTGGAGGTTGATGACCAGTGGATTCCGCAGGAATCTGTTCTGGCACCCCCTGCTCTTTGCGATTTTTATAAATGAGCTGGATGAAGAGACAGACGGACGGGTCAGTGAGTTGCAGATGATACGAAGGTTGGAGGAGTTGTGGATGGAGCTGAAGGTCGTCGTAGGTTACAACAGGATACAGACAGGACGCAGAGTTGGATGAAAAAGTGGCAGATCTCTCAAGGTCGCAGCACAGGTTGATAGGATGAGCAAGAAGGCCCATGGGAGGGCTTCATTATGCAGGGGACAGAGTTCAGGAGTGGTGAGGTCATGTTGCACCTCTGTAAATCTCTGGTGACACCACACTCAGGAGTATTGTGTTCAGTTCCGGTCACTTCATTACAGGATGGATATGAAAGCTACGGAGAGGGGGCAGAGGAGATTTGTTGCCCGGATTTGGAGAACAAGGTCTTATGGTTAGCAGAACTGGGCCTTTCTTCTGGAGTGAAGAAGGAGACATAATAGAGGTCAACAAGAGGGGCATCAGACACCAGAGAATGTTTGTACAAAGTGAAGGGAGGGGAGCTTAGGGGAGAAGGTTGGGGGGAGGTTTTTTTTTACACAGAAAGTTGTGGGGGCTTGGAATGCTTTGCTGGGGTGGCAGTAGAGACTGGAAATGTAGGGGGATTTATTATGAGATTCTTAGACAGGCACAGGGATGAAAGAAAAATAGAGGGTTATGAAGTAGGAATGGTTTTTTAAATTTTTTTTTGTTAGGAATATATAGGTCAGTACAACATTGAGGGTAGGCAAGTCAAATCTGCGTCCTCCCAGCCAAGGTTATATGGACCCCAAGCCTCATGATGTTCTGAACGAGTCTCCCATGGGGAAATGCCTTATTAAAATCCATACACACCACCACATCTTCATCGATATTATTGTGGAACCCCCTGGCTGTCCAAGACTCTCCTATTCACGCAACAATATTTATTTATACGATAACTCGTCCAGCTTCTCTGTGTTTGTGCATGTTGTGTCCAGCTGTGTGTCTACAGGTTTTGCAGCGAGGACCAGAGGACGCTGTTTCGTCGCAATGCACTTGTGAAATCACATGACAATAAACTCGAGCCACATGGAGAGGCCAGGACTTCTCTCTCTGGACCATCAGAAGCTGAAGGTGAGGTGAGGGGGGGTGGGGGTTGGAGGAGAGACATTATAGGGGTTTATAAAGTCATGGTGGCCTGGATAAGGTTCACTGTTTCCCCCCCCACCCCAGAACACTGGAAAGATGGAAGAGGGGACCTGAGGTGGTGGGGACGCGGAACGAGCTGCCATGGGATGTGCTAGAGGTGGGGCAAAGACGGCGCATGAAAGACATCGCCAGGGTGTAGCGGGGACAGGGGTCGGACACAGGCCAACGGGACCAGCTGGGGATGACTATTGGGTACCAGCATGAAGCAGTTGGGCTGAAGGGCTTGTTTCCATGCTGTATAATTCTAGGTAGATGGGCACAGTAGCACCAGTACCAGTTCCCTCTCTCCCTTATATTCCCCTTTATTCTCTCTCTCTCTCTCCCCCCTTATTATTTCCCCCATTCTCTCCCATATGAAAATAGTTGCCTCTCCCATGGAAGAACAGAGGGATCTTGAACAGAGTCTAAATCCATACATCTCTCAAGGTCACCGCGCAGGTTGATAGTAGTTAAGAAGGCCTGCTGGGCTTAATTCATTGGGGGTTGCATGGTGGAAAGTGGGCTGACCGGCTGCATCATGGTCTGGTATGGAGGCACCAATGCCCCTGAGCGTAAGCCCCTGCAAAAGGTAGTGGACACATCCCAGGACATCTCAGGCAAAACCTTCCCCATCATCAAGAACATCTACGGGGAGTGCTGCCGTCGGAGGGCAGTAGCGATCACCGAGGATTCACACCACCCAGCCCATGCTCTGTTCTCGCCACTGCCATCAAGGAAGAGGTATCAGTGCCACAAGACTCACACCCACCAGGCTCAGGAACCGCTGCTTCCCCCTCCACCGTCAGACTCCTCAACAACAAACTCAATCACTGACTCGTTTAAGGACTCTTACTTGTGCACCTTATTGATTTGTTTTTCTGTATTGCCTAGTTTCTTTACATTTCATACAGTTTTTTTTTTGCACTGCCAATAAGTGGTAATTCTGCCTGGGTGCAGGTAAAAGGATCTCAGGGTTGTATGTGGTGATGTCATGTATATCCTCTAGCTGAGTTTCTGTTCTTCATTCATTTAGAGATCATTTGGAACTTCTGCTACCAAAATGATATTTTGGATTCTAGCCCTTAGAAGTATCCATGTAAGGGTTTTAAATTAACATTAAAAATGGTCTACAAAAGTTGCCTTTTAGACGAGTGTATATGGTATGTGTGTATGTCTGGTTGTGTTTTACACTGAGAACCAGAGGACGCTGTTTTGTCAGGTGGTACCTGTACAATCAGGTTGTTATATAGAGAATTTAGGTTAAAATGACTTAAGTTAAAATGTGATGATTAATCATAAAAAGGGAAGCCAGAACAGACAGGGAGCTTACTAGCAGCCAAGGACAAAAGGTTCAGCTGGATATGTTTTTTTTTAAACCTATCTTTTCATGGTCATAGTGAGAGACATGCAGGAGACAAAGGATTGATAAGAAGGGTGAGAAACAGAATTTAGTGTATGTAGAGTTCGCAGCGTACGTAACGAACGTGATAATTAAAAATGCAGTTGTACTTAGAATGCTTTTGCAATACTAACCAATTAAAACAGTATTAATAAGAAGGGGAAGGGCAAACAACAAGGGTATAAAAATGAATGCACTGTATGTATCGGGGCTTAACTGGTGAGAAGCCAGTTGAGTCCAACTCTGCAGACTTGTAAATAAAGCTTGTCGTGTCATCAGTTTTAAAGAGACTCATGTGTGAGAAGTTTTATTTCTGACAAATGGGGGCTCGTCCGGGATCTACACTCCGGCCGTGAGGGGAGGCGAGAAGAGGGACATCGGAGGTGGTGCACCCCGCTGAGTTCAGCGGCTCCTAGTCCCTTGCTCGTCGCTTCGGGCGGCTTGAGCGAGTGGTATCCGGACAAGGTGACACGACAAGACGGAGAGGAGAAGGGTGACGGTTCAATCCCCGAGAAGACACCGGTAAGTGACGACTTACGATTGAGGTGTGGGGATTGGGTAACAGGTGTAACGGGATACACCTGTTTGGATAAAAAAACCTAACGTAATAGATCAGGTATAGAGCTTTTGTCGTGGCGTGAGGACCCTGTCGTGGGACTCTAGGATAGACCCCAGGGAAACCTCGGCGGTAACTGAAGGAGGGACAGCACCTCCGACGAAGTGCCGAGAAGAGAGGGGTCGACCCCAGGGAAACCTCAGCGGTAACCGAAGGAGGGACAGTACCTCCGACGAGGCGTCTGAGAAGAAGGGAGTAGGGTCCAGAACGAGAGGGTCCTCAGCAACGATAAACGGATCTAGGTGGGAAAATGGGAGGATCAAAATCTAAGGGCTCGTCTGAAAATTCAGAACAATTCCTGGGAGTTCCCCTTGACAGCCCTTTGGGGAGAATGTTTGAAAATTGGGATAGTAAAAGATATCGAGACAAAAACAAGAAAAAGATGGTTCAATATTGTCTCCTTTGGTCGAAACAACCTATTAAAGGTTCCTCGGTCTGGTGGCCGAAATTTGGATCTGATGAGGATTGGGTTAGACAAGCATTAAACATATATGTAAATTCGAGACCAAAGGTGAATCAAGAAGAGTCAGCATATGCATTTTGTTGGATTCCCTGGCCAGGATCCTTAACAAAATGTTTTAAATTGAGGGTAGCGGGAGAAAAGAAGTGGGAACCTCTGGACAACCTTCCCCCTCCTTATATTCCCCCGGTGCCTACTGCGCCCGAGGAAAGCTCATTACCGGAGGGGAAAGGTGATGAATCTGATTGCCCCGAAAGGGGCCGGGATAAAAAGAATGAATTAAGGGAGTCGGACCCTAAACTTCCACCGGTAAACCGACCCTGGACAAGATCCCAGACTGGTCCAGGACCATCAAAGTTTTCAGTAAGCTTAAATCCCCTCAGGGAAGTTCCTATGGGAGGACCGGGAGGGGGAACGGGATATGTGAATGTTCCCCTAACTAGTACAGAGGTGCGGGGATTTAAGAAAGAAATGAAAAAGTTATTGGAAGATCCTATAGGACTGGCCGAACAGCTCGACCAATTCCTGGGACCCAACACATATACGTGGGAAGAGATGCAGGCAATAATGGGAATATTATTCTCACCCCAGGAGAGGCAGATGATTCGACGGGCTGCCCTCCTCATGTGGGAATATGAACAACCTGGGGACCCCAGACCCCATGAACAAAAATATCCCTTAAATGAACCCAGGTGGGACAAACGAACACCCGAGGGATTGGCAAGTATGAGACAATATAGAGAGTGGACAATTAACGGGATACGGGAGGCTGTGCCAAAGGGTCACAATTTCACCAAGGCATTTGGGAACCACCAGGGGAAAGACGAGTCCCCTACTGATTTCTTGGAGAGGGTGAGAAAGAATGTCCAACAGTATGCAGGCGTGGACCCTAGTACACCAATGGGTGAACAGCTTATTCGAATTGAATTTGTTTCCAAATCATGGCAGGACAATAGAAAAAAACTAGAAAAGGAGGAGGACTGGAGCGAAAAACCCCTAAGCGACCTGTTAAAAAAGGCGCAAAAAGTATATGTGCAGAGAGAAGAAGAAGATCAAAAGAGGGCGACAAAGGTTATGGTACAGACTATCCGACAGATGAATGCCGAATCCAGAGGGGAAAGAAAACAAAACCTTCCTCTAAACAATCCAAGATATCCAAGAGAGGGAAGACCCCGGAGGTTCGTTAAGTGCTATTACTGCAATGAGGAAGGACACTTTAAGAGGGAATGCCCCCGATACAAGAGGGAATTGCGTGCCCTCGAACTTATGGAAGAAGATTAGGGGGGTTAGGGGTTCCAAATGTTAGGGACCAAGTATAAGAGGGAACCCCTGGTAAAATTAAAAATTGGTCCCAAGGGAGAAGAGGTGGTGTTTATGGTGGACACAGGAGCGGAACGAAGTAGTGTAATAACTGTGCCAATCGGAACTGAACCTGTAAAAAGTAATTTGACAATTTCTGGGATAGAAGGGGCTCCCAGAATGGTATCAATAATTCCCCAAGTAACAGTGAAACTGGAAGAAAGAGAAGGGGTACAAGACCTCTTGTTGTTACCGTCGGCTGGATTTAACTTCCTAGGAAGGGACTTACAGGCTCTCCTAGGTTTGGGTGCTCTCCCTGTAGACGGAGAAGTGAGAGTCCACCTCTGTGCTTTAAAGGAAGAGGATGAACGGCAGATTGACGAGAGAGTCTGGTATAAGGAGGGAAATCGAGGAGGTCTGGACATCCCACCTTTACATGTCACATTAATACCAGGTCATCAGCCGGTAAGGAAACGTCAGTATCCTATTTCTTTGGAAGGGAGAAAAGGGCTACAGCCGGTAATTGAGACTCTAATATGAGACGGACTATTAGAAGAATGTATGTCACCTTATAACACCCCTATACTCCCAGTGAAAAAGTCAGATGGATCCTATCGCCTAGTTCAGGATCTAAGAAGTTTGAATGCTATTGTTCAGACCCGCCACCCAGTGGTGCCTAATCCCTATACTATTATGAGTCGGATTCCCCCAGACCATGAGTGGTTTAGTGTTATCGACTTGAAGGATGCCTTCTGGACGTGTCCATTAGAAGAGGAAAGTAGAGATATGTTTGCGTTTGAATGGGAAAATCCATGGACAGGTAGACGGAGACAGCTTCGGTGGACTGTATTGCCCCAAGGGTTCACTGAATCTCCGAACCTGTTTGGACAAATGCTAGAACAAATCCTGGTGGACTATCCACAATCTGATGATTCCCAACTAATGCAGTATGTGGACGATTTACTATTATCAGGACCCAAGGAACAAGAAATGAGGGGAGATACAATTAGACTCTTGAATTATCTGGGGAAAAAGGGTCTACGGGTGTCCAGGAACAAGTTACAGTTCGTTGAAAGAACTGTGGTATATCTGGGACACCAGATAAGTAAAGGACAGAAACGGATTACCCCTGAACGGATTGTGGGAATCACTAGAATGCCGTTACCCCGTAATAAGAAGGAAATAAGACAATTCCTGGGACTCTTAGGTTACTGTAGGTTATGGATAGAGGACTACTCAGCTTTGGTGAAGTTTATGTATGAAAAGCTGACAAATGAAAATGAATATCCATTGAAATGGACCCAGGAGGAGGAGGGATGGTTTGAGGACTTGAAGCATCACCTGACACGAGCCCCAGTACTCACTCTGCCCTCTTTAAAACAGCCCTTCCAGCTATTTGTCACTCATAACCAAGGAACAGCTGTGGGAGTTTTAACACAGGAAAAAGGCGGTCAGCGACACCCAGTGGCTTTCCTTTCCAAAATGATGGACCCAGTGTCTCGCGGATGGCCGACGTGTATCCAGGGAGTAGCGGCTGCTGCTCTGTTGGTAGAGGAAGCACGTAAACTTACTTTTGGAGGAAAGATGACTGTGTACACCTCCCATTCTGTGAGTGTTTTATTAACACAAACTGCCCATTAATGGCTGACTGATTCTCGCATATTAAAGTATGAAACCATTTTAATGGTCGGAGAAGATCTACAGTTTGCAAAGATTAATAGCTGCAACCCAGCTCAGTTTTTATACGGCAGTGAAACAGAGAGAGAGGTGGAGCACGACTGTGTCGAGTTGACGGATCTTCAGACCAAGACCCGAGAAGACCTTTGCGATACTCCGCTGGGAGAAGGATATGAATTCTACATTGACGGCTCCGCCAGATGTGTTAACGGAATGAGAAGAAGTGGGTATGCTATAATAGAAGGAAATACTTGGAAAGTAGTAGAATCCACGAGACTACCCGGAAGCTGGTCAGCACAATCCTGTGAACTATATGCCTTGCAGAGAGCCCTCAGAATACTGGCAAAGAAAATTGGAACGATTTACACTGATTCCAAATACGCATACGGGGTAGTGCATACCTTTGGTAAGATCTGGAAGGAGCGTGGTCTAATTACATCAAGAGGAAAGGAATTGGCACACGAACAGATGATTACTCTGACTTTAGAAGCCTTGACATTACCCCAGGAAATAGCAGTGGTCTACATACCAGGCCATCAGAGGGGAGATACCCCGACAGCAATTGGAAACAGACTGGCTGATGAAGAAGCCAAAAGGGCAACCATGCAACAAGAAGTCCGTTTGCTGACCTTAATCCCAATAAGACAAGGCATAAAGAAGGCTCCCATTTTCACTGCTAAGGAAGAAAAGGACATGGCTCAGCTGGGCGCAAACCAGCTGCCTGATGGAACATGGAAGACACCAGATGGAAGAATGGTTCTAAATAAAGAAATAACTCGCAATATTTTAAAACACCTGCATCATCAGAGCCACTGGGGCACCCAAGCCTTATGTGACACAGTGCTTCGAGAATATGTGTGTAAAGGAATCTACACCTTGGCCCAACAGGAGGTGCAGAATTGTCACCTATGCACGAAAATTAATAAGAAAGTAATGAGGACAAGGACCATGGGAGGTCAACCATTAGCCATACGCCCTTTTCAACGTATCCAGATCGACTTCACAGAGTTACCTCAAGTCCAAAGATGGAAATATCTGTTGGTGGTAATAGATCACTTTACCCGATGGGTGGAAGCCTTCCCAACAGTAAATGCTACAGCCTCTACAGTAGCTCGCCTCCTCCTAGAGTAGATAATCCCCAGATATGGTATAATGGATTCTATAGACTCAGACAGGGGTCCACATTTTTCTTCAAAAATCCAGCAATTGATTTGTAATACATTACAGGTCTCTTGGAAATTGCATACCCCTTGGCATCCACAAAGCTCAGGGAGGGTTGAACGTATGAATGGAACCCTAAAAATGCAATTGACAAAATTAATGGTGGAAACTAAAATGCCTTGGATAAAGTGTCTGCCTCTGGCTTTATTGTGAATTCGTACTGCCCCACGAAAAGATGTAGGGTTGTCCCCTTATGAAATGATGTTTGGGCTTCCCTTCTGGAGTACAGTTGAGGGGTGTCCCACCTTGGGGAAAGGGGATATATTTGTTAGGAACTATTTACAGGCACTGTCACGCTCTCTTGCAGATTTACGAAAGAGAGGACTATTGGCACAAACACCGCCTCTAGACTTTTCTTTACATAAAGTGGAACCAGGAGATTGGATTCTCATCAAGACCTGGAAAACTGAAAAACTCCAGCCCCAGTGGGAAGGTCCATACCAAGTTCTCTTAACTACAGAGGCTGCAGCACAAACAAGAGAGAAGGGGTGGACGCACGCATCCAGATTTAAGGGACCTGTAGAGGCGCCTCAGGACCCTGATACGAACTCAGACTGGACTTGTGTTCCTGGAGAAAAACCTCTTACTTTGCGATTTCGCAGAAAGACTTGATTCACAATGTTATTGTTATGTTCTTTGATTTTTCTCAGTTTGCCTATGTCTTTATCAGGTGTGAAATGTAAGAAATGCAGAGACACAGTGGTCCTGTTTCAGGACCACATTTGGGGAAGAAAGGAGGGTAATTTTATTTCCCATACCTCAGTTCCTGAGAAATGCTGGGCAGAAAATACCACCCAACATCCATATACCCCTTGTGTGGAAAAATAAGGAAATAATATGGGTCATTATATACAGATTCCTAATAGCACTCCTTTCCCTCTTAACGGTTGGAAGGGTGACTCAGGCCCACCATGCCCTGATGGACTCTGGTTTTGCATACACCAGCGTACTGTTCCAATGAAAAGTTCCACTCCACACTCGAAAATGCCTGCCCCTTTAAGACAGCCGGACTTAGTTCGAGTCCATCCAAATAACCATGAAAGTTTCGGTAATGCAGTTGGGGGAGATAACCTTTTTGTAGATCTTGCAACTAAAATTGCAGGAACTTTTAATGTAACCAATTGTTGGGTCTGCGGGGGTCCACGGATGTCAGAGCAATGGCCTTGGTGGGGGGAGTCCCTCAATTCATTGACCATGATTTCCCGAATTTGGACAACTAACCGAACGAGATCAAGAGAAACTTGGTCTCTCTCTAACGTCCCCTCTGGTTTTTATTGTCTCTCACGAATCGGCAAATACCCAGTAGGAAAAAGTCCCTGCAAGGCTGTATGGATTCGCATTTCGCCTGGTAATTTCATTTGGTTTCCTAAACCCCTGACTTGGTTCTTATCCACTGTTTTTAAAACTAATTGCCTACCCCTGTCTAATAGCAGTATTCAGCTTTGGAATTGTACCAGTTCCACCATCACAGGACCATACCAATCAAACCCCACTCTTAAAAGAGTTTGGGAACGGGGATATGGAGTATCCCCAAATGGATTATTCTGGGTATGTGGTAATAAAGCTTATACTCGTCTCCCCTTACAGTGGAGTGGAACTTGTTTCCTAGGAATAATCCGCCCAGAATTTTTCCTCCTACCCCACGATCACGGTCATAAATTAGGAGTGAAGATTTTTGATACATTACACCGTCAGCCCCGCTCTAGCACGGTACATTTGGGACAATGGGGAGATGATTGGTCTCCAGAACGCATAATTCAATATTTTGGTCCCGCTACATGGGCTCAAGATGGATCCTGGGGTTATCGTACTCCTATTTATATGTTAAATCGCATTATTCGCTTGCAAGCAGTCCTTGAAATTGTTACAAATCAAACAGCTTTAGCCCTGCAATTACTTGCATCCCAGCAAGGTCAAATGTGCTCTGCTATATATCAGAACCGTCTGGCCCTAGACTATCTCCTAGCCACAGAAGGAGGTGTATGTGGAAAGCTTAATTTGACTAATTGCTGCTTACAGATTGATGATAATGGCCAAGCCATTCGAAAAATCGCTGATAATATTCGTACTTTGTCCCATGTACCGGTTCAAACCTGGCATCCTTTTGCAAAATTAAATTGGATGGACAAATGGTTTGGAGGAACCTGGTGGCGTACCTTATTGTGGGTCATCGGAGGTATTTTATTCCTCCTACTTATTTTGCCCTGTATTATTCCCTGTCTACGCAGCCTGGTGATTTCCATGGTCCAACAAGCTATGCAACCAGGGGGACTGGGAGACCCCGTTAGAATTTTACTTCAGCACGAGATTAATGTATCATGAAACGTTTCTCTTCCCCAGGTTAAAATCCCCATTCATATCTATATATAATACACACATTTTAAAGAGAGAAAGGGGTGGATTGTTATATAGAGAATTTAGGTTAAAATGACTTAAGTTAAAATGTGATGATTAATCATAAAAAGGGAAGCCAGAACGGACAGGGAGCTTACTAGCAGCCAAGGACAAAAGGTTCAGCTGGATATGTTTTTTTTTAAACCTATCTTTTCATGGTCATAGTGAGAGACATGCAGGAGACAAAGGATTGATAAGAAGGGTGAGAAACAGAATTTAGTGTATGTAGAGTTCGCAGCGTACGTAACGAACGTGATAATTAAAAATGCAGTTGTACTTAGAATGCTTTTGCAATACTAACCAATTAAAACAGTATTAATAAGAAGGGGAAGGGCAAACAACAAGGGTATAAAAATGAATGCACTGTATGTATCGGGGCTTAACTGGTGAGAAGCCAGTTGAGTCCAACTCTGCAGACTTGTAAATAAAGCTTGTCGTGTCATCAGTTTTAAAGAGACTCATGTGTGAGAAGTTTTATTTCTGACAAGGTGACAGTGAACTTGACTTGTACACGTGTAATACGATCTCCCATCTCCTGAACTCGCTGCCCTCGCCGATGAGCCCTCGGAACCGACGCCCTCCACTGCTGGTCTCATCCCTGGGCACTCTGACGGCATAATTGGGCGACCAGGAAGTCCAAGAACAGTTGGACCTACACCTTCGGCATGAGGTCCCTGCTCCTGTACACACAGCCCGTCTGATTGAAGGTAAATGTGGCAAATGCCTTTTTCACCGCCCTGACACGAGGTGGGACTCTCTGCTGGTGACCAGATGAACCCCACCCTCCGCTCCTTCGCGTACGATATAATGTTGGGCTTCTGTTCCGCTGGGAAAGACAGCGACAGGAGACTTGAGGCTTTGGTCAAGGAGGGTGGGAATTTTACACAATGAAGCTGAGGGAGAGGAGGCAGCTCCAGTAAATCCCCATCCCCTACTTAGTGCATCATACTCCCCCCTCAATCCTGTTGCACGGTGCTCCCTCTGCCACCCCTTCCCTCTTCACTGTTCCCTCCCTCTTCACTCCCTTCCCCTCACCTAGGACTTCTTCCTCAATGCCCCCCTCGCTGCCCCCTCCTATTGCTTCACCCCTCACCACCCCCTCCCCCTTATGGTCTCCTCCCTCCTCACCCCCTGCCCCCACCACCCCTTCCCTCCTCACTGCCCGCTTGCTGCCCCATCCTATTGCTCCAACCCCTCCCTCCTCACCACCCCTCCCTCCTCACCACCCCTCCCTCCTCACCTCCCGCTGCTCCAATGTATTTGAGGACCCACTCCCTGATGTCCGGTCACACTGAGAGGGGACAATAGGATTGGCTAACCACGAAGACAATGATGATGACATATTGTCATAGCCATGAGTGCAGCGAACAGATGCTCTGAAATTCCAACGCTGCTGCCACATGGGGCGGGGAGGTGTACCCACGACAGTCGTGTGCCACAACACAACGCTCTGTACCTCAGAGCCTGGAGGGTCAGCCAGTCATCTGATACTGTTGCTACTTCATTGTGTGTATCGGGTTCACTGATTGGTGCCAATTGGCTGTTTCCATGACAACAACTTGGATAGTCAAGTTCATTGTCATCCGACAAAACAGTGTTCTCTGGTCCTCAGTGCAAAACACACAGACACACAACCAGACATAATATACGTGCAGATAAACAGTGCATATGCAGGACAAGTATTCACATAGACAAATAAATATTGTTTCTTAAATAGGAGGATCAGTCCAAGCGGTTTCTTTGGTCATTCAGCATCTCACTGCCCATGGGAAGAAGCTGCTCCTCAGCCTGGTGGTGCTGGCTCTGATCCTCCTGGATCTCTTACCCTGACAGGAGCAGCTGAAAGATGGTGTGTGCGGGGGTGGAAGGGGGTTCTCGACGATGTTACGCGCTCCCTGCAGACAACAATCCCGGTCGATTCACGACGATGGGGAGGGGAAATGGGAGACTCCAGTAATATCCTCTCTGCCACCCTTATGATCCTGTGGGTTGATCTCCGATCCATTTCTTTGCCTCACTGTGAGGCCGGACACTCTCGATAGAGCTCCTGCAGAAGGTTGATGTGACAGTGGCTGGTGACCCCGCCCGCTTCAGTCTTCTCAAGAAGTGACGTCGCTGTCGCGCCTTCCTGACGAGTGGGGAGATGTTGAGCATTCTCGATAGGTCACTGGTGAAGTGAACTCCAAGGAATGTGGTGTCTCCACTCTCTCCCCCACAGAGTTGTTGATGTATAGGGGAGGGTGGTCGTTCCTGGTCCTCCTGATGATATCCCCCCCCCCCCCCATTGGAAGCACAGCCTCTCCCAGAACAAATTGCACTAAAAGTCCTGTCTCCTTTATCCCTGATTCCAGCCCCACCTCTTCTCAGCGGTGCACGGTAGTAAACCACACAGCCCTTCAGCCCATCAAGGCCGTGATGACCCACAACCACCCTGATTCCCGTTTTC
Organism: Narcine bancroftii; assembly: GCF_036971445.1. Classification (NCBI taxonomy): domain Eukaryota; kingdom Metazoa; phylum Chordata; class Chondrichthyes; order Torpediniformes; family Narcinidae; genus Narcine; species Narcine bancroftii. The sequence continues at coordinate 187,351,632 of NC_091473.1, forward strand.
TCATTTTATCCACATGTCCACTGTCAACACCCCTTCCCGAATCTACCCCTTTCTGTGCATACTGGGAGTAGGGATTTACAGTGATCGTAAACCCCCCCCACCCATCCCACACAATGTAGGGAGGGATGGAGTGGTCCACAATGTAAAACACACACACACACACACACACACACACACACAGACATGGACACACACAGACACAAACACATAAATATTCACACGCACACACACACACAGACATGGACACACACAGACACAAACACATAAATATTCACACGCACACACAGACACACATTCACACACACATTCAAACACATATTTGCACACAGACACACAAATATTCACACACACTCACACAGAACACGCACACACATATTCACATCCACACAGAAACACACACACATACACACGCGCAGACATTCACACTTATTCACAGACACGCGCACACACATGATGCGCGCGCACACTCACACGCGGGCACACGCCCACTAGAGTAGATTTACAGAACCAGCCCACCCTTTCTCACATCTCTCCTCCCAGGAGTAAAATTCACCAATATCTGCGCACGGAGGGATCCCACAGAATGTGAGGGAGCGGCGGCGGTGACGTGTGCCCAGTGACTGGCTCAGACCCGCGGATCAACCCGTGAAAAGGCTCCCGAGCCTGAGGCATTCGCTGTGGGGGCGAACACCGTGATACAGAGAACACGGTGGACTCTCCACATCATTAGTGGGACTTGGCGGCAGCTCACAGCTGGCGGTGAGTTCAATCCGACAGGAATCCCATTCTCTGCAGAACCCCAGTGCTGCGGGGACACTGTGACAAGGATTGATTCTGTTGGTATTACAAGGGATGAACTACGTCTGTTTACCGATCGATCTTTCTATCTGGGTATCATCTATGTATCTCTCTCTCCATCTATCTTTCTGTTTGTCAGACTATCTATTCATCCATTCATCCACCTGCCTTCCGACCTACCATACATCTATCCATCTCTCTCTCTCTCTATCTGTCCCTCTCTCTCTCTCTGTCCCCCTCTACCTCCATCTCTCTCTCTGCCCCCTCTCTCTGTCTCTCTATCTCTCTCTCTGTCTCTCTATCTCTCTCTCTCTATCTCTCTCCCTCTCTGTCCCACTCTCTCTGTCCATCTCTCTTATCTTTCTCTGCCTGTCCCTCTCTCTCACTGTCCCCCTCTCTCACTGTCCCCCTCTCTCTGTCCCCCTCTCTCTGTCCCCCTCTCTCTGTCCACCTCTCTCTCTTTCTCTGTCTGTCCCTCTCTCACTGTCCCTCCCTCTCTCTGTCCCTCCCTCTCTCTGTCCCTCCCTCTCTCTCTCTCTGTCCCCCTCTCTCTCTGTCCCTCTCTCTCTCTCTGTCCCCCTCTCTCTCTCTGTCCCCCTCTTTCTCTCTGTCCCCCTCTCTCTCTGTACCCCCTCTCTCTCTCTCTGTCCCCCTCTCTCTCTGTCCCCCTCTCTCTCTGTCCCCCTCTCTCTCTCTCTGTCCCTCTCTCCCTCTGTTCCTCCATCTATCCATCTCTCTCTCCCTCTCTCTGTCCCCTTCTCTCTCTATCTCTTTATCTGTCCCTCCCCCTCTCTCTCTCTGTCCCTCCCTCTCTCTCTCTGTGTCCCGCCCTCTCTCTGTCTCTCTCAGTCTCCCTGTCCCACCCTCTCTCTCTCTCTGTCCCTCTGTCTATCTCTCTGTTTCCCTATCCCACCTTCTCTCTCTCGCTGTCCCCCTCTCATCCTCTGTCCCTCTTTCACGTCCCTCTCTCTCTGACCCTCTCTCTCTATTTCTCTGTCTGTCCCCCTCTCTCTCTTTCTCCCTGTCCCACCCCCTCTCTTTCTTTCGCTGTCCCTCTTTCTCCCTTCCTCTGTCCCTCTCTCTCTTCCTCTGTCTATCCCTCTCTCTCTTCCTCTGTCCCTCTCTCTGTCTGTCTCTCTGTCTGTCTCACTGTGTCCCCTCCCCCTCTCTCTCTGTCCTCTCTCTCTCTCGCTGTCCCTCTATCTCCCTCTGACCCTCTCTCTGTGTAGAGCACGTCAAAAGAATCAAAGGCTTGTTGATCCAAACCAAGGCTTTTATTAACTAGAAGACTGGAGCATATCACATGGAGGTCGACCAGTCCAGAATTATCTGATCTGGCGAGGAGCAACCCTTTAAGACCTGCCAGTAGGCGTGGCTACACTCTCAGCCAATCACACTCATCATACACTACAATCTGTACATATACACGTTGGTGATAGAGTCTGCACTATCACATTCACCCCTTCTTTGAGAACTGACCCCGGGGTGGATGGAAGTTCGGGGCTGAACCAGTCAGGGGACCTGACCATCCGGTGTGACGAGATTGGGGTTGCTGGAGTCGTGTCACCGGCAGGCTCGTCGGGTGCAGCCACTGCTTCACTCAATTCCCCAACAGGGTTGTCGACAGGCTGGCCTGAGCTGGTGAGGTGGTGCTGGTCCTGCTCTTCAAGCACAAGACCTGGGTGAGAAGGAATTGGGGGGGTTGGGTTAAAGGCACTGCTGCGCCTGATCCAGCTTGGGCTAGGTCCCTTACCAAGACTGTGTCCTCCCGCCCAACTGGGTACTCACCATAGACATGATGTGGGTTTGCATGGAGCAGAGTCACTCATTCAACCAATGGGTCGTTCTTTGAGTACCGGATGTGGCGTCGCAGGAGAACTGGCCTGGGAACCATGAGCCACGTCGGTATGATTGTTCCTGATTCGGATTTCCTCGGGAAATAGAACATCCTTTCATGGGGGGTGGCATTGGTCACGGTGCATAGGAGGGAGTGGATGGAGTGTAGGGCACTAGTGTCCACGTCTTGCTAGCGAGAGGTGGGGAGACCTTTGGACCAGAGGGCAAGCGTAACCACTTTCCAAACGGTGGCATTCTCTCTTTCGACCTGCCCATTACCACGTGGGTTATAGCTGGTGGTCCTGCTTTTTTTAAAAAAAAATATTTTTCACACTATAAACCCGTCAAACAATGTTGTCACTCAATAAAAATAAACAAGAAATTCCACTGAGTCAGTTCTTTTCATTCTCTTCTTCTGTCATTTTAGATGGTAGATGTCCACAGTAGGATTTCTCTATTGTATTTCATGTATGGCTCCTATATTTGTTCGAATATTGTAATGTTATTTCTTAAATTATATGTTATTTTTTCTAATGGAATACATTTATTCATTTCTATATACCATTGTTGTATTCTTTTTTTAAATTTTTTTTATTTTTCACACCATAAACCACATTGATCAAGATACATACATTTTCCTTCTTAAATATATGCAGTGTCATTTTCTCCCCCCCTTCCCTCCTCCTCCCCTTCCCTCCTCCTCCCCTTCCCTCCTCCTCCCCCTCCCTCCCTACCTCCCCTCCCATTTATTTAAAGTTCAGAAAATAAGATACCTTAAACCCGTCAAACAATGTTGTCACTCAATAAAAATAAACAAGAAATTCCACTGAGTCAGTTCTTTTCATTCTCTTCTCCTTCTGTCATTTTAGATGGTAGATGTCCATGGTAGGATTTCTCTATTGTATTTCATGTATGGCTCCCATATTTGTTCGAATATTGTAATGTTATTTCTTAAATTATATGTTATTTTTTCTAATGGAATACATTTATTCATTTCTATATACCATTGTTGTATTCTCAAGTTGTCTTCTAATTTCCAGGCTGACATAATACATTTTTTTGCTACAGCTAGGGCTTTCCTAACAAATGTTTTTTGTGCACCATCCAAATCAAGTCCAAATTCTTTGTTTTTTATGTTACTTAGGAGGAAGATCTCTGGGTTTTTTGGTATATTGCTTTTTGTGATTTTATTTAATATCTGGTTTAGATCTTCCCAAAATTTTTTCACTTTTTCACATGTCCAAATTGCATAAATTGTTGTTCCCATTTCCTTTTTACAGCGAAAACATCTGTCAGATACTGTTGGGTCCCATTTATTTAACTTTTGAGGTGTAATGTATAGCCTGTGTATCCAGTTATATTGTATCATATGTAACCTTGTATTTATTGTATTTCTCATAGTTCCTGAGCATAACTTCTCCCATTTTTCATTCTTTATCTTTATGTTTAGATCTTGTTCCCATTTTTGTTTAGTTTTACCATTTGTTTCCTCATTCTCCTTTTCTTGTAGTTTAATATACATGTTTGTTATAAATTTTTTGATTATCATTGTGTCTGTAATCACATATTCAAAATTACTTCCCTCTGGTAACCTCAGACTGCTTTCCAATTTGTCCTTCAAGTAGGATTTCAGTTGGTAGTATGCCAACACTGTATCTTGAGTTATATTATATTTATTCTTCATTTGTTCAAAGGATAGTAATTTATTTCCTGAAAAACAATTTTCTATTCTTTTGATCCCTTTTTTCTCCCATTCTCTAAAGGAAAGGTTATCTATTGTAAAAGGGATTAGCTGATTTTGCGTCAGTATTAGTTTTGGTAGTTGGTAATTTGTTTTATTCCTTTTTACATGAATCTTCTTCCAAATATTGAGCAGATGATGTAATACTGGAGAATTCCTACATTGTACCAATTTTGCATCCCATTTATATAATATATGTTCAGGTATCTTCTCCCCTATTTTATCTAATTCTAATCTAATCCAATCTGGCTTTTCCCTTGTTTGATAAAAGTCTGATAGGTATCTTAATTGTGCGGCTCTATAATAATTTTTAAAGTTTGGCAGTTGTAAGCCTCCTTGTTTATACCATTCTGTTCATTTATCTAGTGCTATCCTCGGTTTCCCCCCTTTCCATAAAAATTTCCTTATTATTTTCTTTAACTCCTTGAAGAATTTCTCTGTCAAGTGTATTGGGAATGTCTGAAATAGGTATTGTATGCTTGGGAAAATGTTCATTTTAATACAGTTTATCCTTCCTATTAGTGTTAGTGGTAAGTCTTTCCAATGCTCTAAGTTATCTTGTAATTTTTTCATTAGTGGATAATAATTGAGTTTATATAGATAGCAGAGGTTTTTATTTATTTGTATGCCTTGATATCGCATTGCTTGCATTTGCCATCTGAATGGTGATTCTTTCTTAAATTTTGAGAAATCCCCATCATTCATTGGCATTGCTTCACTTTTATTTGCGTTAATCTTGTACCCCGACACTTCTCCATATTCCTTCAATTTCTTATGTAATTTTTTATTGATATTTCTGGTTCTGCTAAGGATACTATTACGTCATTTGCAAATAAACTGATTTTATATTCCTTGTCTTTTATTTTTATCCCTTTTATTTTATTTTCTGTTCTTATCAGTTCTGCTAGTGGTTCTATGGCTAACGCGAACAATAAGGGCGATAGTGGGCGTCCCTGCCTTATTGATCTGCTTAAGTTAAATTGTTTTGATATATATCCATTTACTGTCACTTTCGTCAATGGCCCCTTATATAATGCTTTAATCCAATTAATATATTTCTCTGGTAAGCTGAATTTTTGTAGTACTTTGAATAAATAATTCCATTCTACTCTGTCAAAGGCCTTCTCTGCGTCTAAAGCCACCACTACCGTTGGAGCTTTATTTCCTTCTACTGCATGAATTAAGTTAATAAATTTACAAATATTGTCTGTTGTTCGTCTTCTTTTAATAAATCCAGTTTGGTCTAGATTTACTATTTTTGGTACATAGTCATCTAATCTGTTTGCTAATAGTTTAGCTATTATCTTATAATCTGTGTTAAGTAAAGATATTGGTCTATCTGACGCTGGTGTGAGTGGATCTTTCCCTGTCTTTGGTATTACTGTAATTATTGCTGTTTTGCATGAATCTGGTAAGCTTTGTGTTTTATCAATCTGGTTGATTACTTCCAGAAGGGGAGGAATTAATAAATCTTTAAATGTTTTATAGAATTCTATTGGAAATCCATCCTCTCCTGGTGTTTTATTATTCGGTAGTTTTTTTTATTATCTCTTGTATTTCTACTATTTCAAATGGTTCTGTTAATTTATTTTGTTCCTCTATTTGTAATGTTGGTAGTTCAATTATAGTTAAAAATTCATCTATTTTGTCTTCTTTCCCTTCGTTTTCAGTTTGGTATAATTGTTCGTAGAATTCTCTGAAGTTTTCATTAATCTCCGTTGGATTAGATATGATTTGTTTGTCTTTTTTCCTTGATGCCAATACCATTCTCTTAGTTTGTTCTGTCTTAAGCTGCCATGCTAGAATTTTGTGCGTTTTTTCTCCTTGTTCATAATATTTCTGTTTTGTCTTCATTATGTTCTTCTCCACCTTATATGTTTGTAGTGTTTCATATTTTATTTTTTTATCTGCCAGTTCTCTTCTTTTAGTTATGTCTTCCTTCATTGCTAATTCTTTTTCTATATTTACTATTTCCCTTTCCAATTGCTCTGTTTCCTGATTGTAGTCCTTCTTCATCTTGGTTACATAACTTATTATTTGCCCTCTAATGAACTCTTTCATTGCATCCCATAGTATAAACTTATCTTTCACTGATTCTGTATTTATTTCAAAGCACATTTTAATTTGTCGTTCAATGAATTCTCTAAAATCCTGCCTTTTAAGTAGCATGGAGTTTAATGTCCATCTATACATTCTTGGTGGGATGTCCTCTAACTCTATTGTCAATATCAGGGGTGAGTGATCCAATAATAGTCTAGCTTTATATTCTGTTTTCCTAACTCTGTCTTGCATGCGAGCTGATAACAGGAATAGGTCTATTCTTGAGTATGTTTTATGTCTAGCCGAATAATATGAATATTCCTTTTCCTTTGGGTGTTGTTTCCTCCATATATCCAAAAGTTGCATTTCTTGCATCGATTTAATTATAAATTTGGTTACTTTATTCTTTCTGTTAGTTTTTTTTCCCAGTTTTATCCATGTTTGAGTCCAAATTAAGGTTGAAATCCCCTCCTATTCGTATGTTCCCTTGCGTGTCTGCTATCTTCAAAAAAATATCTTGCATAAATCTTTTATCTTCTTCGTTAGGTGAATATACATTGAGTAAATTCCAAAACTCCAAATATATCTGACATTTTATCATTACATATCTCCCTGCTGGATCTATTATTTCCTCTTCTATTTTGATTGGTACATTTTTACTGATTAATATAGCTACTCCTCTAGCTTTTGAATTATATGATGCCGCTGTTACATGACCTATCCAATCTCTCTTTAATTTCTTATGCTCCACTTCAGTTAAGTGTGTTTCTTGTACGAATGCTATATCAATTTTTTCTTTTATCAGTAAATTTAGCATTTTCTTCCTTTTGATTTGGTTATGTATTCCATTAATATTTATAGTCATATAGTTCAACATAGCCATTTCATACTTTGTTTATCTTTCCTTCCCGTTTCCTCATCATCACCTTTCCTTCTTATCCATTTCTGCTTTCTTTTTTTGAACACTTTATAAGACAACATTTCTAAAACATAAAACATTTCCCTTATTCTCCTATCTAAAATTCCTTTAACCCCACTATCCCCTCCCCTTCCTGAGTTGCCCTCTGCCCCTTGTCGGGCAACCACATCTCCCCTCTCCATTTGGATTTGCGAATTCGCTCGCAAGCGTCAACTGATTTTGCAGTGACCGTAACTCTTCCCCACCCAGCCCTCCCCAGAAAAGATTTTAATTTTCATATACAACAAAGGTCACTCCCTTAATTCCCCCCATACTTCCCTTTCTTTCCCTTCTTAGTTCTTACCTATATTCTATTTTTTTATATATATACATACACACAAACATATAGTTTGTGGTCATTTTTGTTCTCGTTACATATCTTCCTCTCTCTGTTTTGTAGTTGTTCTGCAAATTTTCTTGCTTTCTCCGGATCCAAGAATAGTCTATTTTGCTGCCCTGGAATAACTATTTTAAGTACCGCTGGGTACTTCAGCATAAATTTATAACCTTTTTTCCATAGGATCATTTTTGCTGTATTAAACTCCTTCCTCTTCTTCAGGAGTTCAAAATATATCTGGATAGAAAAAATTTTTTTGACCTTTGTATTCCAGTGGTTTTTTTGTCTTCTCTTATTTTCCTCATTGCTTTCTCCAATATATTTTCTTTTGTTGTATATCTTAAGAATTTTACAAGAATGGATCTTGGTTTTTGTTGTGGTTGTGGTTTAGGGGCTAATGTTCTGTGTGCCCTTTCTATTTCCATTTCTTCCTGTAATTCTGGTCTTCCTAGGACCTTGGGGATCCATTCTTTTATAAATTCTCACATATTCTTGCCTTCTTCATCTTCCTTAAGGCCCACCATTTTTATATTGTTTCTTCTATTATAATTTTCCATTATATCTATCTTCTGAGCTAACAGCTCTTGTGACTCTTTAACTTTTTTATCAGATTCTTCTAATTTCTTTTTTAAGTCCTCTACTTCCATTTCTACGGCTGTTTCTCATTCTTCCACCTTGTCCACTCTTTTTCCTATATCTGACATGATCATCTCTAATCTATTCATTTTTTCTTCTGCATTTTTTACTCTTCTTTTTATTTCACTGAATTCTTGTAACTGCCATTCTTTTACTGTTTCTATATATTCTTTAAAAAAAAATATATCCATTGTCTTGCCCTTCCCTTCATCTTCCATTTCTCTGTGTTCTTCCTCTTCTTCTTCTGAGTCCATTCCAGGATCTGTCCTGGAATGCCTCTGTATATTCTGGTTTTCTTGTTGGTTTGTTTGTTTTATTTTGTTGGGAATTTTTGGTCTTCTTATTTTTATTAGAAGTGTGTGCTGCTGGTCTTCTTCCTCTGGGTTGGTCATCTGTTGTTTCTTTGATTTCTTTTTACTCTCTTCTTTCTTGCTCTCGTTATTTTCTGTGTTTTCCTCTTGCTGCTTTGTTGTGGCTGTCAATTTCAGCTGTGGAGATCGACTCCTCAGCTGGTCCCCCCTCCCGTCTTGCGCGTCGCACTTTTGCTTGGCTCCGTGAGCCATTTTTGTAGTCCTGAGTTCGGGGCTTCAACTGACCTTAGGGAGCGGGCTTCTCTCTCTGCGGCGGGCCTCCTCGGACAGGTAAGACCTTCACCTTCTTCTTCTGACGTCCTTTCTTCTTCTCTTCTTCCCGTTGCTTTTGGCTTTTCTTTTTTAGCTGCCATTTTCTCCACTCCTTTATTTTCACTTTATTTTGTTTTTTGTGTTTGTGCCTTTGATTTTTCACTGTCTTTTTTTAACTTTTCTGAAGAGGGCTGGAGTTCCCCGACCAGCCACTACTCCATCACGTGACTCCTCCTTCCTTGTGGTCCTACTTGAAGCAATACCACTCTCCAGAAGGTACTGCCGCAGCTCTGCACTCCTAAACGAGGACCCCTTGTCACCATGGATGCAACTGGGGCACCTGAAGATGGCAAAGATGCTGTGCAGGGCCTCTATGCCTGAAGAGGCAGTCATGTCTGAGCAGGGCACAATGAACAGGAAGTGGGAGTACTTGTCGATGGCCATAAGGATGTAGGTATTACGGTTGGTCAACAGTAGGGGCCACTTGAAGTCCACACTGAGACACTCAAAGGGGCAAGTGGTTTTGATGATGTGGGTGTTCTCCGAAGAGAAGTGGGGCTTGCACTCAGCGCACACCGGGCAGGCTTGGGTCATGGAGCAAATCTCCTCGTCCTTGTAGGGCAGGTTGCAAGCTTTGACAAAGTGCACAAACCTAGTGACGCCAGAATAACAGAGCTCCTCATGGTGTCTCTGCAGCCTGTCCAGATGTATGTTGGTGCAAGTCCCCCTGGAGAGTGCATCTGGTGGGTTGTTCAGTTTACCAGGCTGATACAGTATGTCATAATTAAAGGTGGAGGGTTCGATTCTCCACCTGGTGATTTTGTCATTCTTGATCTTACCTCGCTGGGTATTGCTAAACGTGAAGGAGACCGCACATTGGTCGGTCAGCAGTGTAAAGCGCCTGCCAGAGAGGTAGTGTCTCCAATGACGTACTGCTTCGACTATGGCCTGGGCCTCCTTCTCGACAGAGGAGTGTTGGCTGTCAGGACCCTGGAGAGTTCTGGAGAAGAAGGCTACCGGCCTGCTGGCATGGTTCAAAGTGGCTACCAGTGCAAAGTCGGACCTATCGCTCTCGACTTGGAATGAGATGTACTCGTCAATGGCGTGCAGCGGCGATATCTGATTTGATGCGGTTGAAGGCCACTCTGGCTTCAGTTGACAAAGCCACCCGCCCCTTTGAAACTTTCTAGTTCATAAAATTGTAGATCGCGTTGAAAGAATCAAAGTCTTGTTGATCCAAACCAAGGCTTTTATTAACTAGAAGACTGGAGCGTATCACATGTAGGTCGATCAACCCTTTAAGACCTGCCAGTAGGTGTGGCTACGCTCTCAGCCAATCACAGTCATCCTACACTACTATCTGTACATATACACATTGGTGATAGAATCTGTACTATCACATTCTGTCTCTCTCTCTGTCCACCCCTTCCCTGTCCCTCTCTCTCTCTGTCCCCTCTTTCTCTCTATCCCCCCGTCCTCCCTCTCTTTCTCTCCATCTATCTCTCTGTCCCCCCTCTCTGTCTAAACCTTAACTCTTTATCTCCCTCTATTTCTTCCTCCTAATTTTCTCTGCTGCCGATCACTTTATTCCCCAGTTTATTCCCCCCCCCCCCCCCCACATTTCCACCTGCACCTTTCACTCAGTCGCCGTCCGTTGAAGCTCGATTCTTTGGCGTGGAAACCGTAATATTTTGGATCAAGCGACTCTCTGCCATTTTTTTTTCTTTTTAACGGATTTGTAATCGGGGTTTTAACAAAACCTGCGAATTAATAAATGACCGAGCGGATCCCTATTCGGCCCCGATGTGACCGTGGCTGGAGGAAGGAGGTTGGGGTGGGGGGATCCGGTCAGCAGGATCGTGCCCGGCCGCAAGGTCGTGGGTGCGTAGTGTCGTGTGGCGCAAGGGGAGGAGTGAGAGTGCAGGCGGCTGGAGGGGGGCAGGGAGGCGGGGGCTGCTGAGGGCTGACACATGGCTCAGGGCACACGAATCTTCGGGTGGTACCGATTCCAACAACATTACATACTCTGAACGGAGTATCTTCACTGAAATGTTACAAACTTCAAGGGAGGAGGGGGTCTGTGAGTGTGAATGTGTGAATCTGTGTGAATGTGTGTGAGTGAGTGAGTGTGTGAATGTGTGTGAGTGAGTGAATCTGTGTGTGTGAGTGAGTGTGTGAATGTGAGTGAGTGTGCGAATGTGTGTGAGTGTGTGAATCTGTGTGTGTGAATGTGTGTGAGTGAGTGAGTGAATCTGTGTGTGTGAGTGAGTGTGTGAATGTGTGTGAGTGAGTGAGTGTGTGAATGTGTGTGAGTGAGTGTGTGAATGTGTGTGAGTGAGTGTGTGAATCTGTGTGTGTGAGTGAGTGTGTGAATGTGTGTGAGTGAGTGTGTGAATGTGTGTGAGTGAGCGTGTGAATGTGTGTGAGTGAGTGTGTGAATCTGTGTGTGTGAGTGAGTGTGTGAATGTGTGTGAGTGAGTGTGTGAATGTGTGTGTGAGTGTGTGAATCTGTGTGTGTGAGTGTGTGAATCTGTGTGAGTGAGTGTGTGAATCTGTGAGTGTGTGAATGTGTGTGTGAGTGTGTGAATCTGTGTGTGTGTGTGAATGTGTGTGTGTGAGTGAGTGTGTGAATGTGTGTGAGTGAGTGTGTGAATGTGTGTGAGTGAGTGTGTGAATGTGTGTGTGCGTATTTGGGAAGTAATGTTTGGTGGGGACTGGAAATGGATGATCTGTTATTAATCGTTCTCTTGCTGAGCAGGACTCAAGTGTTGGCGGTTGATCTTGGATCTGAGGTTCTGAGTGCGCGCGGACGCTTGTGTGTGAGTGAGAGATAGAGAGACGGAAAGAGAGGGAGGAGAGAGAAAGGGGGAAGAGAGAGAGAGGGAGAGAGAAAGGAGAAGAGAGAAAAGAAAAGAGAGGGGCGAGGAGAGAGACCGGTCATGTTCAAACCGCTCTGATTTTGTAAAACCTGATGTCCACAAACCCGGAAGCTCCGTCTCAGTAGAAATCGATGAACCTGTACTGAAAGCTGCGCAGATTCTAGAGTGTGAGGTACAGTCGAGGGAGAGGGAGGGAGAGAGAGAGGGGTGGGGGGGAGGGAGAGGGAAGGAAAGAGTGAGAAACTATGATGAGACAGAGCCTGGCTCGGTGACGGGGCTCCTGCGCTTCGGGGATGGAGATGGACTCCCCGCCGCTGGCTCTGGACGCGATGAGCGAGCCGCTGGTCCCGCAGCACCTTTTGCCAGCGAGAGAGATGTTCTGTCCGCCCGAGCGGCCTCAGGCGGCCCCAGGCCTGACCTGCGACTACCCGGAGCTGCGCCTGTTCGGCGAATTCTCCGCTCCCAATTACGCCTCGCTGACCATCCCGCTGCCGCCGCCGGACAGGTACCGGGCGCCGAGTTTCTCGGCCGGCAGCCTCCTCGGCAGATTCGCCTGCGCCAGGGAAGAGGGGAGTTTCACCAACTTTGATGGCTCTTACCCCAAGGAACTGGCGCCGACCGGCGGCCAGGGATCGGCGGCCGCGGCTTGCGGGCTCTGTGCCGGCCCGCCCCCGGCCATGGAGAACCTCGCTCCCCTGTTCCTGCGAGGAGAGCAGAACTTGGCGACCGTCCCCCCTCCCTCCGGGATGGTCCCACTGACACCCCGGCAGAGACCCGACCTCTGCCAGTCCGAGTGCCCGCCGCCGGGCACGTCTCCGCCTCAAGCCCTCGGGCACTCAGAAGAAATCGACACCAGGGAGGTGGCCCGCACCGTGATGTCCGAGTTGAAGCGCTACAGTATACCGCAGGCGATCTTTGCCCACACCGTCCTCTGTCGCTCCCAGGGCACGCTGTCCGACCTGCTGAGGAACCCGAAACCCTGGGCCAAGCTGAAGTCGGGACGCGAGACATTCCGAAGGATGTGGAAATGGCTCCAGGAGCCCGAGCAGCAGAGAATGTCGTCGCTCCGGCTGGAAGGTGGGTTCTCCGGCTGGAGGGTGGACTGTCCGGCTGGAGGGTGGGTTCTCCTGCTGGAGGGTGGACTGTCCGGCTGGAGGGTGGGTTCTCCTGCTGGAGGGTGGACTGTCCGGCTGGAGGGTGGACTGGGACCCTCCTGCAGGTAAATTCACAGGTTGAGTCGATGGTGAAGAAGGTAAATGCGACCCTCACGTTCGTTTGAGCAGGAATCGAATATAAGAGAGGGGATGTGATGTTGAGGTACAGGTGAGTCCTCACGGAGAATTGAGAGCAGGTTCTGACATTGGAGAGGATGATTCTGGGACTGAAAGGGTTTTCATACCAGGATCTTGGCCTGGATTCGCTGGGATTTAGGAGAATGGTGGGGGGAGGGGGATCTCGTCGAAACATCTTGAATGTTGAAAGGCATGGACAGAGTCAATGTAGAAAGGTAATTTCCCATGGTGGGAGAGTCGAGGACAAGAGGGAACAACTTCAAGATGGAAGGACATCCACTGAGAACAGAGGGATTTGTTCAGCCAGAGGGCGGTGAATCTATGGAATTTGTCGCTACAGGTGGTGGTGGAGGCCGGGTCATTGGGTCCGAGATCGGCAGGTTGTGGGCAGTGGGGCTGAGTGGGGAAAATGGATCAGCTCATGATTAAATGGCGGGGCAGACTCGATGGGCCTATTTCTGCTCCTATGTCATAGCCTAACTCCACATCTGGAGCATATTTGACCCCATCACGTCGATTCTTGCCCCGTGGGAAAGACCCTTTCTCGAAATTCTTTCAGAATCACAATTTATCGTCATGAAAACCGTTGTTTTGCAAATTACATTTCGAAAATGAATAAATAGTGCAAGAGGCGCCTCTCGGATGTCATGGGAGGCATTTATCCGACATGTGTAGAATCGGGGAGGGGGAGAGCACGGCCCCGCCGGGCCAAATGACCTCGCCCCGCAGCGTTGCCAGCCGAGTTTCCCCAGCACGTTTATGCGTCGCCCCCCGGCCCCAGCCTCTGCAGATCTTGATCAACTCCAGTTCCCCTTTAAACTGCGTTCAGGGAGTTCGTATCCGAATTAAAACGGACCTAGTTCGTCCCGGTGGAGCGGTCCTCCGCCAGAATTAAACCGGCAATATTGACATTGACGTTCAATTTGGGGCGGGAGGGGGGTAGTTTTGTTGCCAACACCCAATAAATATCGTTCAATCAAGTCTCAAAGCGAGGGACGATTCGCTTTTCGTTTGCATCGGATCTACACGCACTGACGCTCCTGGTTCAATCTGTGAGCAGGAGGAGATTCTTTAATTCCTGCGAAAAATGTTTCTTCCAAAATGCTGGGCGGATTTTCCCCCTTCACGCCCTCCAACCACTCACCCCCTCCCCCCCCCCCCTCACGAATCGGAGCGAAAATGTAACCGTTTTCGGTGTTCAATTCCCTTCCCCGCGAACTGCAAGTGGCGGCGGGATGGGACGTGGTGTCTCCAACCCCCGGTGTCTTCCCTCCCTCCCTCCTTGGCTTCTGCTTTTTTTAATCTGGTGTTGTAGCGGCAGCTACACTGCTACTGAAATAACACACAACCAGACAGTTGAGCTAAGTGAGCAGAACTGATTTATTGCAGGCTGCTGAACTGAACTTATACTCCCTGGCCGGACCTGGCTGAGAAGGGTGCTGACGTCACCACGGGCTTCTCAGCCCTGTGCTGAGAAGGGGAAACCCCGACGGCACCATTTTGGCCAATTGCCCCGCTGCGTGGATTACAAGCGGGGCAGGTTCGCCTGCCTAGTGGTGTGCCGCCACACAGTTTTATTTGCTTCAAGAAAGCGTGTGGTGATTCAGTTCAGAGTGGGATACTTTCTCTCTTTCTCCCCCATCTCTCTCTCCATGTACCTCTCCCCTCCCCTCTTACTCTCTATTTCTCTCTCCCCCTCTTTCTCTCTGTCTGTCTCTCCTTCTATCCCCTTTCTTTCTTCCTCTCTACAATACACACTCCCTCCTTCAGACACACCGACAAATCTCTCAGTCATACACACCCTCATACGTGCACTCTGCCTTTCACACACAGACACATACACATCTCACACGTGCACACTCACACACATGCTCACTCACCAAACCATATCTCTCTCTCACACACACCCTCACATACACAGGACACACTGACACTCACCCTCACACGGACACAGACACACACACACAAACACACACCCATACACACAGAGAACACACCCACACACAGGACACACTGACATTCACCCTCACACAGACACCCCCCCCCACTCACACACCCTCAATGCACACCCATACACACCCTCACACACACAGAGAGAACACACACACAAATCCTCACACAGAACACACTCATACACACCCTCACACGTGCACTCTGCCTTTCACACACAGACGCACACACATCTCACATGTGTACACTCACACACATGCTCACTCATCAAACCATATCTCACACCCTCACACACGCATACACACACACACAAACACACACCCTCACACACACCCCCACACACACACAGGACACCCCCCCCCACACACACACACAGAACGCACAACCAGACCGTGGGCATGGATGTGTGAAGCAAGTTGATAGATAACGTGGGAATGGGTTGAATTACATCTCGATGCAACTCATGATCTCTCCAGTTACCCGAAGGATGCGCAAACCTATCCTTTGGATCCTTCTCATCAGGACTATTTCATTCCGTTACCGACCAGTCCCAAACAAGGGGCAGAAATCTTCGATTCAGCTTGTTCAATGGCACAGGAAAGATTTGACTTGTCACTGACCCAAACAAGGTGTAATAACTCCCACTCATACAGACAGAACCAGAGTTACTTTGGAAATGGAATGTGAGGAAATTGCATTGACCAGACTTTTTAAAATGAAAGTTTCATAAAATCCTTGAACACCCACCATTACCAAAAGATCCCCCCTCCTCCCTAGTCATCAGATTTCTGCGTGGACCGTGAACCGGACACTGTCTCACTCGGTCTTGTTTTCCCATTCACTTGTTTCTTTCTCAAATGCAATTTTAGAGACAAAACGACATATGTCAATAAATTCTGATCCTAATCCAACGGTTCTCAACCTTTTTCCACTTACAGACCACATAAATAATCCCTCTGCTATCAGTGCTCTGTGATTAGTAAGGGATTGCTTAAGGTGGGATGTGGGTGGAAAGAAAACATTTGAAAACCACCGTTTTAATCATCCCTCATTGACTCATGTGAACAGTTTCAGAACTCCAAAGGAAATGGGCCAATGACCATTTTTCTCAAGCAAAATATTGGGTCTAGAGCAGTGGTTCTCAAGCTTTTTTCCCCACTCACATCCCACCTTAAGTCAATCCTTAGAGTGTTGATGGCAGAGGACTAGAAGGGCCGATATGGCCTGTTTCCATACTGTGATTGTAATATGGTTATATGGCGAGTGGACAGTAAATCGTTACTTTATCTCCTGTGGTCACTGTGAGACCGGCCAAGTTTCTGAGTGTGTTTACTACGGACTTCTGTAATTCTCTTCAATGAGCCTATAGCGACTAGCTTGCATTTTCACCTTTATTTTGCACTAATTATTTAGGTTTAAGTATTTATGGGACTGTAATTCACAGCAAGTTTACACACCACACTGCTGGCTCAAGGCAATGGGTTCTGAGAAGCGTCCATGCCAATAAACCGGGGCAGATCTGCAGTGAAACGTATTTCTCTTTGATTAAACAAATACCTTTAAGATTTTGATATAATCAAATACAGTTACAATAAGACCGTAATTATTTAATTCTATTGATTAGGAATCAGACATCAAAGTGGTTAACCATCCCAAACAGCAACACACACCCTCACATACACAGGACACACTGACACTCACCCTCACACGGACACAGACACACACACACAAACACACACCCATACACACAGAGAACACACCCACACACAGGACACACTGACTAATATTGTATTGAATATTGGAATGTTACAGAATCCAGAGGACCCCAAAAACCAGCAGGAATAGATATGCACCACAACACAGGGTTATTTAAACAAAAGTAGTTTTTAATTATATTTGAACAAGAAAACAGAATTAAACTTTAACTTATTACTTAACCTACTTAATCCCCCCTCTAATACTAAGCTCGGGTATGTGTAATATATATTTAAGATTAGAAAAGTTCTTTGGATCACAGTCCATTCTCACTGGTGCAGGTAATTCTTGTACTGTGCACAAAAGTTAGCTTTAACAAAGTTCACCAGTCTTTGGTGCTCAACAGGCAAATGGTTACCACTCAGGAGGGTTCTTGCTGGTTTTCAGAGAGAGATTCCTTTTGTTCCAGGACACCCACAACTGATTCCTTCTCAATCGGTCTTGCTGATAAAAAGTGCCCCCTTCAGGGTTCTCCAGATGATCCTCTTTCTTTCAGGTCATCTTTTCTTCTCCTTTGACCAGGCAGCCTTCCAAAGCTTGTCCTCTGGAACTGATTTCTGTGACTCCTTCTCTTTCAATCCCTCCCTCTCTGAGAGCAAAGCTGTTCTGTCTCTGCTTACAAAAATCACATGCTCTCCCAGGCCAGCTGTATGCTGCAACTTTGATGTTCTTTCTGCAAAGAGCACTCTGTAAAAGTCCTGCAAAAATTTGGTGTTGTGAAATGTGTGTGTTTGTTCACCGGGACATTAATATTTTGTGTATTCCTTCTGGAAAATAACAGTATACAATGGTTGAGTTGTTAGAAGCAAGGGAATGTCAAAGATATCGAATTGCAATAGGTTACATTGATCAGAACAGACAACCAGGACTGCTGGTAGGAACACGACTTTAGAGAAACTCAGCAGGTCAAACGGCATCCTTCTGTGTAGCAGACGTTTTGGGCTTCAGCCCTTCATGAAAATGTGGGCAGGTGCCCAAACAAAATGATGGAGGGGTGGGGCAGGGGGAGGAAGTAGTAGATGGAGAAGGGATTTGCTTTTACTAACTATAACTACTGGAATCAGTTAAAATTATATAATTTTATTGCAGGAAATAATGGATTTAGGTTTGTGGAGGGGGGATGGGGTGGATGCATAGGTCCAGACCCACCCTCTCGACAAACCCCTCCCCAGATCCAGCAGTATGGTGATGTCCAAGATCGCCGGGGGAAGCTCCATTGCACTGAATGGCCAGACTGATGCAAGAGATACGCTTCCCGTGCTTCACGACACATGTTCTGCTAAACAGCCATTGACCCTGCGATGGGCTTCGTCTGCCCTCTAATGGGTCTTGTTGCTTCACTCTGCAGGGTGTCTGGCTGCCCCCCCCCCAGTGGAGGGGGGGGGTTTAATCACTGGCCATCTGACCATGCAACAGGTAGTTCTGGATTACATAGTATCAGACGGGTGACCCAATGGCAATAAAAAGAAATAAATTAGGGCAAAAATCCGATAAAGTAAGGTGGTGCCTGTTGTCAGAAATAAAACTTCTCACACATGAGTCTCTTTAAAACTGATGACACGACAAGCTTTATTTACAACTCTGCAGACTTGTAAATAAAGCTTGTCGTGTCATCAGTTTTAAAGAGACTCATGTGTGAGAAGTTTTATTTCTGACAAATGGGGGCTCGTCCGGGATCTACACTCCGGCCGTGAGGGGAGGCGAGAAGAGGGACATCGGAGGCGGTGCACCCCGCTGAGTTCAGCGGCTCCTAGTCCCTTGCTCGTCGCTTCGGGCGACTTGAGCGAGTGGTATCCGGACAGGGTGACACGACAAGACGGAGAGGAGAAGGGTGATGGTTCAATCCCCGAGAAGACACCGGTAAGTGACGACTTACGATTGTGGTGTGGGGATTGGGTAACAGGTGTAACGGGATACACCTGTTTGGATAAAAAAAACCTAACGTAATAGATTAAGTATAGATCTTTTGTCGTAGTGTGAGGACCCTGTCGCGGGACTCTAGGATAGACCCCAGGGAAACCTCGGCGGTAACCGAAGGAGGGACAGCACCTCCGACGAAGTGCCGAGAAGAGAGGGGTCAACCCCAGGAAAACCTCAGCGGTAACCGAAGGAGGGACAGTACCTCCGACGAGGCGTCTGAGAAGAAGGGAGTAGGGTCCAGAACGAGAGGGTCCTCAGCAACGATAAACAGATCTAGGTGGGAAAATGGGAGGATCAAAATCTAAGGGCTCATCTGAAAATTCAGGACAATTCCTGGGAGTACCCCTTGACAGCCCTTTGGGGAGAATGTTTGAAAATTGGGATAGTAAAAGATATCGGGACAAAAACAAGAAAAAGATGGTTCAATATTGTCTCCTTTGGTCGAAACAACCTATTAAAGGTTCCTCGGTCTGGTGGCCGAAATTTGGATCTGATGAGGATTGGGTTAGACAAGCATTAAACATATATGTAAATTCGAGACCAAAGGTGAATCAAGAAGAGTCAGCATATGCATTTTGTTGGGTTCCCTGGCCAGGATCCTTAACAGAATGTTTTAAATTGAGGGTAGCGGGAGAAAAGAAATGGGAACCTCTGGACAACCTTCCCCCTCCTTATATTCCCCCGGTGCCTACTGCGCCCGAGGAAAGCTTATTACCGGAGGGGAAAGGTGATGAATCTGATTGCCCCGAAAGGGGCCGGGAAAAAAAGAATGAATTAAGGGAGTCGGACCCTAAACTTCCACCGGTAAACCGACCCTGGACAAGATCCCAGACTGGTCCAGGACCATCGAAGTTTTCAGTAAGCCTAAATCCCCTGAGGGAAGTTCCTATGGGAGCACCGGGAGGGGGAACGGGATATGTGAATGTTCCCCTAACTAGTACAGAGGTGCGGGGATTTAAGAAAGAAATGAAAAAGTTATTGGAAGATCCTATAGGACTGGCTGAACAGCTCGACCAATTCTTGGGACCAAACACATATACGTGGGAAGAGATGCAGGCAATAATGGGAACATTATTTTCACCCCAGGAGAGGCAGATGATTCGACGGGCTGCCCTCCTCATGTGGGAATATGAACAACCTGGGGACCCTAGACCCCATGAACAAAAATATCCCTTAAATGAACCCAGGTGGGACAAACGAACACCCGAGGGATTGGCAAGTATGAGACAATATAGAGAGTGGACAATTAAAGGGATACGGGAGGCTGTGCCAAAGGGTCACAATTTTACCAAGGCATTTGGGAACCACCAGGGGAAAGACGAGTCCCCTACTGATTTTTTGGAGAGGGTGAGAAAGAATGTCCAACAGTATGCTGGCGTGGACCCTAGTACACCAATGGGTGAACAGCTTATTCGAATTGAATTTGTTTCCAAATCATGGCAGGACATTAGAAAGAAACTAGAAAAGGAGGAGGACTGGAGTGAAAAACCCCTAAGTGACCTGTTAAAAAAGGCACAAAAAGTATATGTGCAGAGAGAAGAAGAAGATCAAAAGAGGGCGACAAAGGTTATGGTACAGACTATCCGACAGATGAATGCTGAATCCAGAGGGGAAAGAAAACAAAACCTTCCTTTAAACAATCCAAGATATCCAAGAGAGGGAAGACCCCGGAGGTTCGTTAAGTGCTATTACTGCAATGAGGAAGGACACTTTAAGAGGGAATGCCCCCGATACAAGAGGGAATTGCGTGCCCTCGAACTTATGGAAGAAGATTAGGGGTGTCAGGGGTTCCAAATGTTAGGGACCAAATATAAGAGGGAACCCCTGGTAAAACTAAAAATTGGTCCCAAGGGAGAAGAGGTGGTGTTTATGGTGGACACAGGAGCGGAACGAAGTAGTGTAATAACTGTGCCAATCGGAACTGAGCCTATAAAAAGTAATTTGACATTTTCTGGGATAGAAGGGGCTCCCAGAATGGTATCAATAATTCCCCAAGTAACAGTGAAACTGGAAGAAAGAGAAGGGGTACAAGACCTCTTGTTATTACCGTCGGCTGGATTTAACCTCCTAGGAAGGGACTTACAGGCTCTCTTAGGTTTGGGTGCTCTCCCTGTGGACGGAGAAGTACGAGTCCACCTCTGCGCTTTAAAGGAAGAGGATGAACGGCAGATTGACGAGAGAGTCTGGTATAAGGAGGGAAATCGAGGAGGTCTGGACATCCCACCTTTACATGTCACATTAATACCAGGTCATCAGCCGGTAAGGAAACGTCAGTATCCTATTTCTTTGGAAGGGAGAAAAGGGCTACAGCCGGTAATTGAGACTTTAATACGAGACGGACTATTAGAAGAATGCATGTCACCTTATAACACCCCTATACTCCCAGTAAAAAAGTCAGATGGATCCTATCGCCTAGTTCAGGATCTAAGAAGTTTGAATGCTATTGTTCAGACCCGCCACCCAGTGGTGCCTAATCCCTATATTATTATGAGTCGGATTCCCCCAGACCATGAGTTGTTTAGTGTTATCGACTTGAAGGATGTCTTCTGGACGTGTCCATTAGAAGAGGAAAGTAGAGATATGTTTGCGTTTGAATGGGAAAACCCATGGACAGGTAGACGGAGACAGTTTCGGTGGACCGTATTGCCCCAAGGGTTCACTGAATCTCCGAACCTGTTTGGACAAATGCTAGAACAAATCCTGGTGGACTATCCACAATCTGATGATTCCCAACTAATGCAGTATGTGGACGATTTACTATTATCAGGACCCAAGGAACAAGAAATGAGGGGAGATACAATTAGACTCTTGAATTATCTGGGGAAAAAAGGTCAACGGGTGTCCAGGAACAAGTTACAGTTCATTGAGAGAACTGTGGTATATCTGGGACACCAGATAAGTAAAGGACAGAAACGGATTACCCCTGAACGGATTGCGGGAATCACTAGAATGCCGTTACCCCGTAATAAGAAGGAAATAAGACAATTCCTGGGACTCTTAGGTTACTGTAGGTTATGGATAGAGGACTACTCAGCGTTGGTGAAGTTTATGTATGAAAAGCTGACAAATGAAAATGAATATCCATTGAAATGGACCCAGGAGGAGGAGGGATGGTTTGAGGACTTGAAGCATTGCCTGACACGAGCCCCGGTACTCACTCTGCCCTCTTTAAAACAGCCCTTCCAGCTATTTGTCACTCATAACCAAGGAACAGCTGTGGGAGTTTTAACACAGGAAAAAGGCGGTCAGCGACACCCAGTGGCTTTCCTTTCCAAAATGATGGACCCAGTGTCTCGCGGATGGCCGACGTGTATCCAGGGAGTAGCGGCTGCTGCTCTGTTGGTAGAGGAAGCACGTAAACTTACTTTTGGAGGAAAGATGACTGTGTACACCTCCCATTCTGTGAGTGTTTTATTAACACAAACTGCCCATCGATGGCTGACTGATTCTCGCATATTAAAGTATGAAACCATTTTAATGGTTGGAGAAGATTTACAGTTTGCAAAAATTAATAGCTGCAACCCAGCTCAGTTTTTATACGGCAGTGAAACAGAGAGAGAGGTGGAGCATGACTGTGTCGAGTTGACAGATCTTCAGACCAAGACCCGAGAAGACCTTTGCGATACTCCGCTGGGAGAAGGATATGAATTCTACATTGACGGCTCCGCCAGATGTGTTGACGGAATGAGAAGAAATGGGTATGCTATAATAGAAGGAAATACTTGGAAAGTAGTAGAATCCACGAGACTACCCGGAAGCTGGTCAGCACAATCCTGTGAACTATATGCCTTGCAGAGAGCCCTCAGAATACTGGCAGAGAAAACTGGAACGATTTACACTGATTCCAAATACGCATACGGGGTAGTGCATACCTTTGGTAAGATCTGGAAGGAGCGTGGTCTAATTACATCAAGAGGAAAGGAATTGGCACACGAACAGATGATTACTCTGACTTTAGAAGCCTTGACATTACCCCAGGAAATAGCAGTGGTCTACATACCAAGCCATCAAAGGGGAGATAACCCGACAGCAATTGGAAACAGACTGGCTGATGAAGAAGCCAAAAGAGCAGCCATGCAACAAGAAGTCCGTTTGCTGACTTTAATCCCAATAAGGCAAGGCATAAAGAAAGCTCCCATTTTCACTGCTAAGGAAGAAAAGGACATGGATCAGTTGGGCGCAAGCCAGTTGCCTGATGGAACATGGAAGACACCAGATGGAAGAATGGTTCTAAATAAAGAAATAACTCGCAATATTTTAAAACACCTGCATCATCAGAGCCACTGGGGCACCCAAGCCTTATGTGACACAGTGCTTCGAGAATATGTGTGTAAGGGAATCTACACCTTGGCCCAACAGGAGGTGCAAAATTGTTACCTATGCACAAAAATTAATAAGAAGATAATGAGGACAGGGACCATGGGAGGTCAACCATTAGCCATACGCCCTTTTCAAAGTATCCAGATCGACTTCACAGAGTTACCTCAAGTCCAAAGATGGAAGTATCTGTTGGTGGTAATAGATCACTTTACCCGATGGGTGGAAGCCTTCCCAACAGTAAATGCTACAGCCTCTACAGTAGCTCGCCTCCTCCTAGAGCAGATAATCCCCAGATATGGTATAATGGATTCTATAGACTCAGACAGGGGTCCACATTTTTGTTCAAAAATCCAGCAATTGATTTGTAATGCATTACAGGTCTCTTGGAAATTGCATACCCCTTGGCATCCACAAAGCTCAGGGAGGGTTGAACGTATGAATGGAACCCTAAAAATGCAATTGACAAAATTAATGGTGGAAACTAAAATGCCTTGGATAAAGTGTCTGCCCCTGGCTTTATTGAGAATTCGTACTGCCCCACGAAAAGATGTAGGGTTGTCCGCTTATGAAATGATGTTTGGGCTTCCCTTCTGGAGTACAGTTGAGGGGTGTCCCACCTTGGGGGAAGGGGATATATTTGTTAGGAACTATTTACAGGCACTATCACGCTCTCTTACAGATTTACGAAAGAGAGGACTATTGGCACAAACACCGCCTCTAGACTTTTCTTTACACAAAGTGGAACCAGGAGACTGGATTGTTAGAGATAGAGAATTTAGGTTAAAATGGCTTAAGTTAAAATGTGATGATTAATCATAAAAATGGAAGCCAGAACGGACAGGGAGCTTACTAGCAGCCAAGGACAAAAAGTTCAGCTGGATATGTTTTTTTAAACATATCTTTTCATGGTCATAGTGAGAGACATGCAGGAGACAAAAGATTGATAAGAAGGGTGAGAAACAGAATTTAGTGTATGTAGAGTTCGCAGCGTACGTAACGAACGTGATAATTAAAAATGCAGTTGTACTTAGAATGCTTTTGCAATACTAACCAATTAAAACAGTATTAATAAGAAGGGGAAGGGCAAACAACAAGGGTATAAAAATCAATGCACTGTATGTATCGGGGCTTAACTGGTGAGAAGCCAGTTGAGTCCAACTCTGCAGACTTGTAAATAAAGCTTGTCGTGTCATCAGTTTTAAAGAGACTCATGTGTGAGAAGTTTTATTTCTGACACCTGTGGTTCACTGTTGATTCTGAAAACTCATGGTAGAGGGGAAGAAGCTGGGTGCCCGTCTTCCTGGACCTCCTCCTGATGGCAGCTCCTCTCCTCACCATTTTTGACCTTGATGAAGGACTTGGGCCTGACATGTTTACTTGGCCTGCTGGGTGTTTGATCCTGGCATCCCCTTCCTTGTTAAGTGCACTGGGAGAATAATGCTGGGAATGTGGTTTCCGTGAGATGTAGGGCCGGGTTAATTTGCAACTCACAAAGCTTTGTAGACTTGAAGAGGACAACAGTTAATATTCTGGAGCAGGAGGAGCTGTCCTGCACTATTGGTGCTGAACTCCAGTGACTTCACAGCAGAGCAGTCGTTGGCCTCATCAACAACAATGATAAGCCGCACGGTGGAGAAGAGGTGGGAAATCTCGTGAAATGGCGCGAGAGTATCAACCTGAGTCTCAGGACAAAGGAGATAATCAGGAGGACCACGGTCAACCACCCTCCACTACACATCAACAACTCTGTGGTGGAGAGCACCAAGTTCCTCGGAGTTCACTTAGCCAGTGACCTGTCGCGGACACTCATACACAGCAGCTGCTCCTGTCGGGGAAGAGATACAGGAGGATCAGAGCCAGCACCGCCACAACCAAAGGAACACTCACTCTGACCACGAGACTCTCATATTCACGAAATCATATAAATCTATTTATTTATTTATTTATCTAGATGAATGCTTGTCCTGCGTATGTACTGTTTGTTGGTATGTGTATTATGTCTGGGTGTGTGTCTGCATGTTTTACGTCGGGGACTGGGGAACAGTCTTTCATCAGGTTGTATTTGTGCAATCAGATGACAGTAAATTTGACTTGACATATTCTTAAAAAAATGTTTGGGATATACTTGAGATAAGAAATATGGGTGATTATTGTCATATACAAGATTCAGGATTCATGGTTCCTTTACTGATTTGTAATAAGAACAATGTAATATTGCATGAAACTGCTTCAACCTGCTGTGAGGCCATGAGATTCGCCATCAGCAGAAATTGCCTGAAGTGCCTCTTACAGTCAGAGAAAGAGAAGCAAAGGAGAGATCTCCCTGGACTCACTGAGTGTCCATGGATTCACCTCCAGCGACCGCAGCCGTGCAGAGTCCAGTCCAAACAAGCTCGAGCTCTGAATTAGAATCCCCAACATGGTCAGGAAGCCCTCAGCACCCCCCCACCCCGGCACCTTCTCGCAGTGTAAAAGATGCACCAGAATCCTGCTTGCCACAGCTGGGCAGGGACCATAGAACATGACAGCATGGAAACAGGTCCTTCAGCCCATCTAGTCCGAGCCAGATGATTATTACACCTGCTCCGGCTGACCTGCACCTGGACCTCATTCCTCCATACCCCTCTCATCCATGTCCCTGTCCAAAGTTTTCTTAAAAGCTGAAATCCCTCTGCTCGACCGCACTCCTCTGTGCCCTGCCATTTACCATGTACGGCCACCATCTAGGGGGACCACTTCCATTGGAGGGCAGCAGCGATCATCAAGGACCCACACAACCCAGCACATGCTCTGTTCCCACTGAGGCCATCAGGAAAGAGGTATCAGTGCCACAAGACTCACACCACCAGGTTCAGGAACAGCTGCTCCCCCTCCACCGTCAGACTCCTCAACAACAAACTCTAACTTTTGCACTTTATAGATTTTTTTCTCTCTGTATTGTGCAGTCAGTTTGCTTACATTTCATTATTTGTTTCCACGTGAACATTGTGTACAGTTTTTTGTACTACCAATTAGTGGTAATTCTGCCTAGCCCGCAGGAAAAAAGTATCTCAGGGTTGTACGTGATGTCTTTTATATACTGGCAATAAATCTGAAATCGGACTTCACCTCTCTCCTCAAAAGCCACCCCCATCCCCCAGATTTGCTCCCACCTTCCTTTGCCTGGCTTAGTGAAGAAGGCCATTTGGCCCATTGAATCTGCACTGACCAATCAATCAAGGACCCATTTTATTCTCTCCACATTTCTGTCCACTTCCCACCATGGATTCATCTGTGTCCCACAACAGCCCATTTGGCCCATCACATGGGATATCGATATAGTCATACTCCCACCCCAAATCCTCTAGATCCTGAAATTCTAATCATCCTCAACATTCATTGGAGTAACTTCATCACCAACATCGAAGTACTCGAGATGGCAGAGGCCAACAGCATCGAATCCACACTGCTGAAGATCCAACTGCGCTGGGTAGGTCACATCTCCAGAATGGAGGACCATTGCCTTCCCAAGATCATGTTATATGGTGAGCTCTCCACTGGCCACTGAGACAGAGGTGCACCAAAGAAGAGGTACAAGGACTGCCTAAAGAAATCTCTTGGTGCCTGCCACATTGACCACCGCCAGTGGGATGATATCGCCTCAAACCGTGCATCTTGGCGCCTCACAGTTTGGCGGGCAGCAACCTCCTTTGAAGAAAACCGCAGAGCCCACCTCACTGACAAAAGACAAAGGAGGAAAAACCCAACACCCATCCCCAACCAACCAATTTTCCCTTGCAACCACTGCAAACGTGTCTGCCTGTCCCGCATCGGACTTGTCAGCCACAAACGAGCCTGCAGCTGACGTGGACATTACCCCTCCATTAATCTTCGTCCGCGAAGCCAAGCCAAAGATACCTTTAGATTTATTATTTCTTATTTCCTTTCTTGGCATATAGCAGGCATTTAATTTATACATTTTCAAATTAAAATTTTAAATATAAATTAGGCATTCAGCACTGTAACTGACCAATACAGCCCTTTGAGTCTGTGCCATCCATTTCCACCCCATTAACCTACTCCCTAGTACATTTATGTAGTTGGTGTATAGGGAAGATATTAATAAGATTGAATAGCCTGCTGCTATCCCAATGTACCAGGCCCAAGGGGCTGAATGGCTTTCTACTTTCCCCAGAGTGTGCTCAAGGGGCTGAATAGCTTCCACCATCCCCGCGACATAGACACGCAGATGAATGGCCGAATGCTATCCCCATGTAACAGGCCCAAGGGGCTGAATGGCCTCCTGCTATCCTTGTGACAGACCAGTAGTTGAATGGCCTTCTACTATCCTGAGAGCATGCTCAAGGGGCATTCTACCATCCCCATGGCACAGACAAACCGATGAATGGCCTGAAGCTATCTCCATGTGACATGCTCTATGAGCTGAATGGCCTCCTGATATCCCCACAGAACAGGCCTCAGGGGCTGAGCGGTCCCCTGCTATCCCCAGAGCAAGCCCCAGGGGCTGAGTGGCCTGACTCCATGGGAGAGCTGGTTGGCACAGAGAGCCAGGGTGTGGGAACAGGACTTGGATGGGGGTGGGGGGGAGGGTGCAGCTGAGGGCCTTTACCCCCAGGGAGAACCTCCCAGTGGGTCGAACTGCCATTGTTCCTCATTTCAGCCTCTCCAAGTCTATTTCCACTGGCGAATGTCCTCTGCCCTCTGCCCAGCCAGGAACTGACTCAGAAGTACATCAGAAAGAGGTAAACCAGGGCTCTCTGCCAAGGGTCTGACCCTCAGTCATTAAATTCACCAACAGCTGCCAATCCCACTTCCTCCATTTTAATCAAGGTGTGTCAGACTCCTATCTCTAAACTGGACAGTCTGGATCACAGGCTCAAGGTTCAGCTGCATGGATTCAAACCCTCCCCCACCCCCACTATGTGCACACACACCTAGACACCACACACTTACACACACGCACACAAACGCACTCACAGAGACACAAACACACAGACACACACACACATATACACACAGACACAGACACACACAGATACAAACACACACATACAAACAGACACAAACACACACAGAATCAGACACACATACAGACAGATATAAACACACACACACATACCTGTGATGTTTGGTGAATCACCTCTCTGATCACCATTTCTGTTGGATCGAGATGGGAGATGCATTAATAACCAGCTCAGTGACAGGGACCCGAGCTGTTTGCTTCAGGCTACATCTATGGGATCTTCCTGCACTCCAGGGTGGACACACATTACATCATTCAGTGTTTGGCCTCCATCCCAGGGCCCTCCTTCGTGGCCTGCACCCTCTCTCCTCCCCCCGAGTAATGCTGGGTTATCTCCATCAGACAGCCTCCGACCCTCCGACTGGGAGAGGTGTCACGCTCGAAGGGCTGGGCTCTAGGGTGAGGTAACCCATGTCAAGGGGGGGTGGGTGGGGAAAGGAGGTTGTCAGGGGCTTTAGATCTGGGCCTGGTGTCAGGGTCCAGAAAGGGATGGCTGCAGGAATCTACCTTTCATTGTGCACTCACCACGCACAATCTCTCACAGTGCTGGCACTGCCCTACTGATTAACAGCCTGGATTGCCTTTGTCATCAAGATATTCCTTGCTATACACATTTATTTTCCACGTTGGCAGCATCCAACCTTGAGGGATCACATCCTTCCAAATATAAATAGAGTTGTAAAGAGAGCTTTTGACACATGGGCCTTCATAAATCAAAGTACTGAGAACAGGAGTTGGGATGTTATGGTGAAATTGTATAAGACACTGGTGAGGCCAAGTTTGGAGCACTGAGTGCAGTTTTGGTCACTGGACTACAGGAAAGATATCAATAAGATTGAAAGGGTGCAGAGAGGTTGTTGTCCATACTTCAAGAATTGAGTCCAACTCATTAGGACAGAGGGTGGGAGAGACACAGCATGAGTGCAAGGGTGGTCTGCTTTGGACCTTAGGCAGGTCTCCTTTATGTCTCCCCACTTTGATACGGGTTCATCTTGGTCTTGTCCATCCATGAGGACGTTTTCCAGAATTCTGCCGGCTACTTCTTGACAAACCATACCTGGCCGTCCTATTTCTGGGGCGAACTCGTAGTTTCCATCTTGCAGGGTTTGCACCCTGTGTTCCCATTCGCGACGTCTTCCGTGGACAGTTGTCACCGACGCATCCACGCCTGCCACCCGAGGAGGGTTTCTGGTCTGTCAGGTGGGTGTTTGGGGATTTTTCTTCAGTGCGATGAGAATTCTTCTGTCGTCAGCAGTGGAGTCTTCCTCTAAATACCAGCCCCTTTTAGATGACTGAGCTCATCAGGATGCTCTTTCTTCTCAATGATGTTACAAACTGGGTCGTCCTGAGGTTTGGCTGATGTCCTTTACTGTTTTATTCCTGATTTTCAGCTTCATAAATGGGATTCTTTGAATTTCCTTGGCTCAACTCTGGTCCTCGTGTTGAAAAATGGTAACTATAAACTCCAAAGGCAATCAAAAGTTTAGCAGCAAGCCCAGCTCTCCAATAACTGCACCAATGAAGCCATTAAACATCCCCGAGTTCTCACAAACAATGAAGCCAAATTTCTCAAACATTAGGGTCCCTGAAATGAGGGGATTATGTATAAAAAGAGCTGTAACTTCTACATGGTCAAACCAAATAACCTTGAATGAAATCGGGAATGTGCACTTTAATCACGTGGTGAATTGTTTGATTACAAATTTAAAACTGTGGAGCACAGGGACAAATAAATGAAAAAAAAGTGTCTTTGTCCCAAAAATGATGGGAAGGCCCTGTATGAGTTTTTAGTCTATACGTGTGTTATGTCTGGTTTTGTGTCTGCGTGTTTTGCTCCGAGGAACGGAGAACGCTGTTTCATCGGGTTGCACTTGTACAATTAGATGGCAATAAACTTGACTGCCATCAGATTTCTGAATGGACAATGAACCCGAGGGCATTACCTCACATTTTCTATTTTTTGGCACTGATTCTTTTTTTAAATCTTGTGTTTACTGAATTGTAATTTATAGTAATTTTGCACCTCGTTCTGCACAATATTGCTTCCACGAAACAACAGATTTCATGGCAAACCTGATTCTGATTCTCAAACCTACTCTCCGGAATCTTGCAGCCGTGTCTGTTGGCCCCTGCCTCACCTACCAGTGGAAATGACTTTCCTGCCTCCGTTAGAATGGGGGCAAAGAGGTGGCAGGTGAAATATAACGTTGGGATGTGGATGGTCGTGGACTTTGGGGGAAGGAATTGACAGGCAGATGATTCCTTAGATGGGGAGACAATTCTAAATTGGGAGGGGTGGGGGTCCTCATGCAGGATACACTGGAGGTGAACCTCTAGGTTGAGTCAGTGGTGATGAAGGCAAATGCAGTGTATTTTTTAAATCTTTTAATTTTTCACACTATAAACCACATTGATCAAAATACATACATTTTCCTTTTCAAATATATACAGTGTCATTTTCTCCCCCCTCCCTCTTCCCATCCCACCTTCCCTACCTCCCCTCCCATTCATTTAAAGTACAGAATCTAAGATACATTAAACCCGTCAAACAATGTTGTCACTCAATAAAAACAAACAAGAAATTCCACTGAGTCAATTCTTTTCATTCCCTTCTCCTTCTGTCATTTTAGGTGGTAGATGTCCCCGATAGGTTTTCTCTATTATCTTTCATGTATGGCTCCCATATTTGTTCAAATATTGTAATATTATTTCTTAAATTATATGTTATTTTTTCTAATGGAATACATTTATTCATTTCTATATACCATTGTTGTATTCTCAAGTTATCCTCTAATTTCCAGGCTGACATAATACATTTTTTTGCTACAGCTAGGGCTATCCTAACAAATCTTTTTTGTGCACCATCCAAATCAAGTCCAAATTCTTTGTTTTTTATGTTACTTAGGAGGAAGATCTCTGGGTTTTTTGGTATATTGCTTTTTGTGATTTTAATTAATATCTGGTTTAGATCTTCCCAAAATTTTTTCACTTTCTCACATGTCCAGATTGCATGAATTGTTGTTCCCATTTCCTTTTTACAGCAAAAACATCTGTCAGATACTGTTGGGTCCCATTTATTTAACTTTTGAGGTGTAATATATAGCCTGTGTATCCAGTTATATTGTATCACACGTAACCTCGTATTTATTGTATTTCTCATAGTTCCTGAGCATAACTTCTCCCATGTTTCCTTCTTTATCTTTGTTTAGATCTTGTTCGATTTTTGTTTAGTTTTACCATTTGTTTCCTCATTCTCCTTTTCTTGTAGTTTAATATACATGTTTGTTATAAATTTTTTGATTATCATTGTGTCTGTAATCACATATTCAAAATTACTTCCCTCTGGTAACCTCAGATTGCTTCCAAATTTGTCGTTCAAGTAGGATTTCAGTTGGTAGTATGCCAACACTGTATCGTGAGTTATATTATATTTATCCTTCATTTGTTCAAAGGATAAAAATTTATTTCCTGAAAAACAATTTTCTATTCTTTTGATCCCTTTTTTCTCCCATTCTCTAAAGGAAAGGTTATCTATTGTAAAAGGGATTAGCTGATTTTGCGTCAGTATTAATTTTGGTAGTTGGTAATTTGTTTTATTCCTTTCTACATGAATCTTCTTCCAAATATTGAGCAGATGATGTAATACTGGAGAATTCCTACGTTGTACCAATTTTTCATCCCATTTATATAATATATGTCCGGGTATCTTCTCTCCTATTTTATCTAGTTCTAATCTAGTCCAATCTGGCTTTTCCCTTGTTTGATAAAAATCTGATAGGTATCTTAATTGTGCGGCTCTATAATAATTTTTAAAGTTTGGCAGTTGTAAGCCTCCTTGTTTATACCATTCTGTTAATTTATCTAGCACTATCCTCGGTTTCCACACTTTCCATAAAAAATTCCTTATTATTTTCTTTAACTCCTTGAAGTATTTCTCCATCAAGTGTATTGGCAATGCCTGAAATAGGTATTGTATCCTTTAGAAAATGTTCATTTTAATACAGTTTATCCTTCCTATTAGTGTTAGTGGTAAGTCTTTTCAATGCTCTAAGTCGTCCTGTAATTTTTTCATTAGTGGATAATAATTGAGTTTATATAGATGGCCGAGGTTTCTATTTATTTGTATACCTAGGTATCGCATTGCTTGCATTTGCCATCTGAATGGTGATTCTTTCTTAAATTTTGAGAAATCCGCATTATTCATTGGCATTGCTTCACTTTTATTTGCGTTAATCTTGTATCCCGACACTTCTCCATATTCCTTCAATTTCTTATGTAATTCTTTTATTGATATTTCTGGTTCTGTTAAGTATACTATAACATCATCTGCAAATAAACTGATTTTATATTCCTTGTCTTCTATTTTTATCCCTTTTTTTTATTTTCTGTTCTTATCAGTTCTGCTAGTGGTTCTATGGCTAACGCGAACAATAAGGGTGATAGTGGGTATCCCTGCCTTGTTGATCTGCTTAAGTTAAATTGTTTTGATATATATCCATTTACTGTCACTTTCGCCAATGGCCCCTTATATAATGCTTTAATCCAATTAATATATTTCTCTGGTAAGCTGAATTTTTGTAGTACTTTGAATAAATAATTCCATTCTACTCTGTCAAAGGTCTTCTCTGCGTCTAAAGCCACCGCTACCGTTGGAACTTTATTTCCTTTTACTGCATGAATTAAGTTAATAAATTTACAAATATTGTCTGTTGTTCGTCTTTTTTTAATAAATCCAGTTTGGTCTAGATTTACTATTTTTGGTATATAGTCGGCTAATCTGTTTGCTAATAGTTTAGCTATTATCTTATAATCTGTGTTAAGTAAAGATATTGGTCTATATGACACTGGTGCGAGTGGATCTTTCCCTGTCTTTGGTATTACTGTAATTATTGCTGTTTTGCATGAATCTGGTAAGCTTTGTGTTTTGTCAATCTGGTTGATTACTTCCAGGAGGGGAGGAATTAATAAATCTTTAAATGTTTTATAGAATTCTATTGGGAATCCATCCTCTCCTGGTGTTTTATTATTCGGTAGTTTTTTTTATTATCTCTTGTATTTCTACTATTTCAAATGGTTCTGTTAATTTATTTTGTTCCTCTATTTGTAATTTTGGTACTTCAATTTTAGTTAGAAATTCATCTATTTTGTCTTCTTTCCCTTCGTTTTAAATTTGGTATAATTGTTCGTAGAATTCTCTGAAGTTTTCATTAATCTCCGTTGGATTATATGTGATTTGCTTGTCTTTATTCCTTGATGCCAATACCATTCTCTTAGTTTGTTCTGTCTTAAGCTGCCATGCTAGAATTTTGTGCGTTTTTCTCCTAGTTCATAATATTTCTGTTTTGTCTTTGTTATTTTCTTATCCACCTGATATATTTGTAGTGTTTCATATTTTATTTTTTTATCTGCCAATTCTCTTCTTTTAGTTGTGTCTTCCTTCATTGCTAATTCTTTTTCTATATTTGCTATTTCCCTTTCCAACTGCTCTGTTTCCTAATTGTAGTCCTTCTTCATCTTGGTTACATAACTTATTATTTGCCCTCTGATGAACGCTTTCATTACGTCCCATAGTATAAACTTATATTTTACTGATTCCGTATTTATTTCAAAGTACATTTTAATTTGTCGTTCAATGAATTCTCTAAAATCCTGCCTTTTAAGTAGCATGGAGTTTAATCTCCATCTATACATTCTTGGAGGGATGTCCTCTAACTCTATTGTCAATATCAGGGGTGAGTGGTCCGATAATATTCTAGCTTTATATTCTGTTTTTCTCACTCTGTCTTGCATGCGAGCTGATAACAGGAATAGGTCTATCCTTTTTTTTTAAATTTTTTATTTTTCACTCCATAAATCACATTAGCCATGATATACACTATTTCTTTTTCACACATATACAGTGACTTTTTCTCCCCCCCCCTCCCTCCTCCCAAGCCACCCCCCCACCCCCCCCCTCTCATCCATTTTAGGTATACAATCTAGGTTGCATTAAGCCAGTCAGACAATGTTGTCATTCAACAAAAATACACCAGAAATTCTACTGAGTCCATTCTTTTCTTTCCTTCTCCTTCCATCAACTTAGGTAATGTTTGTCCCCGGTAGGTTTTCGCTATTGTATTTAATGTAAGGCTCCCATACTTGTTCGAATATTTCAATATTATTTCTTAACCTATATGTTATTTTTTCTAATGGAATACATTTATTCATTTAAATTTAGTAGTTTCTTCCTTTTAATTTGGTTATGTATTCCATTAATATTTAAAGTCATATAGTTCAGCGTAGCCCTTTTATATTTTGTTAATCTTCTCTTTCCGTTTTTCCATCATTACCTTTCCTCCTTTTCCATTTCTGTTTTCTTATTTTCAACTCTTTATAAGACAACATTCCTACAACATCCAACATTTTCCTTATTCTCCTATTTCTATCTTCTTTATCCCCAATCTCCCCTTCCCCTCCTGAGTTGTCCTTTATCCCTTGTCGGACAACCACATCTCCCCTCTCCATTTGGATTTGCGAATCCACTCGCAAGCGTCAACCGATTTTGCAGTGACCGCTATTTCCCCCCACCCCGCCCCCCCAGAAAAGATTTCACTTTTCATATGTCACAAAGGTCACTCTTTTAATTCCCTCCTTATTCTCTCTATTCCATTACCTTCCCTTATTAATTCTTGTCTATACTATCTATATTTTCCTCTAAGTACAGATACATTCACGTATGCACATTGTCTCTATTCACTCTTATACCTCTTTACCCGCATACATATCAATCGTGATCATTTTTACTCTCATTACCCGTCTTCATCCCTCAGTCTATTTTTGTCTTTACCCACATACATATCAATCGTGATCATTTTTACTCTCATTACCCGTCTTCCTCCCTCAGTCTATTTTTGTAATTGTTCTGCAAATTTTCGTGCTTCTTCTGGATCCGAGAATAGTCTGTTTTGTTGTCCTGGAATAAATATTTTCAATACCGCTGGATGCTTTAGTATAAATTTATACCCTTTCTTCCATAAAATCGCCTTTGCTGTATTGAACTCTTTTCTCTTCTTTAGGAGTTCAAAACTTATATCTGGATAAATGAAGATTTTTTGCCCTTTATACTCCAGTGGTTTGTTGCCCTCTCTTACTTTTTCCATTGTCTTCTCCAGTACCTTTTCTCTTGTAGTATATCTTAGGAATTTTACTACAATAGATCTTGGTTTTTGTTGTGGTTGTGGTTTAGAGGCCAATACTCTATGTGCCCTTTCTATTTCCATTTCTTGCTGTAGTTCTGGACATCCTAGGGTCTTAGGGATCCACTCTTTTATAAACTCCCTCATATTCTTGCCTTCTTCATCTTCCTTAAGGCCCACTATCTTTATGTTATTTCTTCTGTTATAATTTTCCATTGTATCTATTTTTTGAGCTAGTAGTTCTTGTGTCTCTTTAGTTTTTTATTAGATTCCTCCAATTTCTTTTTTAAGTCTTCTACCTCCATTTCTGCTGCTACTGCCCGCTCTTCCATCTTGTCCATTTTCTTTCCCATTTCTGTTAAGGTCATCTCTATTTTATTCATTTTCTCTTCTGTGTTGTTTATTCTTTTTCTTAAATCATTAAATTCCTGTGTTTGCCATTCTTTAAATGACTCCATGTATCCTTTAATAAGAAAAAGTACCTTCTTTATCTTGCCTTTCTTTTCTTCTTCTATTTCACTGTACTCTTCCTCTTCTTCTTCCTCTGGGTTGGCCATCTGTTGTTTCTTTGTTGCCCTTTCCTTCTCTTCTTTCTTGTTTCCATTGTCTTCTGTGTTCTCTTCTTGCTGCAGGTGTTCTGCAGCTGTCGTTGCCGGCTGTGGAGATCGACTCCCCAGCTGGTCCCCCCTCCCGTCGGTGTGTTTTTTTTCATGCGCGGTTGCGCACTTTTACTCGGCTCAGCGAGCCATTTTTGTAGTCCATTATTTACCAACCTGAGGGAGCGGGTTTCTCTCTCTGCAGCGGGCCTCTTCGGACAGGTAAGGCATTCACCTTTTTCCTCCTTTGTCTTCTCTTCCTCTCTTCTTACCGTTGCTTTCGATTTTTCTTTTTTTGTCGCCATCTTCTTTCCACCTTTATACTCACTTTTCTGTAACTTTTATTTCTGTGCCTTTGTGTTTTCCTTTGTTTTTCCCGACTTTTCTGGAGAGGGCTGGAGTTCACCGTCCGGCCACTACTCCATCATGTGACTCCTCCGAATAGGTCTATCCTTGAGTATGTTTTGTGTCTACCCGAATAATAAGAATATTCCTTTTCCTTTGGGTATTGTTTCCTCCATATATCCAAAAGTTACATTTCTTGCATCGATTTAATTATAAATTTGGTTACTTTGTTCTTTCTGTTAATTTTTTTCCCAGTCTTATCCATGTTTGAATCCAAATCAAGGTTGAAATCCCCTCCTATTAGCATGTTCCCTTGCGTGTCTGCTATCTTCAAAAAATATCTTGCATAAATTTTTGATCTTCTTCGTTAGGTGAATATACATTGAGTAAATTCCAAAACTCCGAATATATCTGACATTTTATCATTACATATCTCCCTGCTGGATCTATTATTTCCTCTTCTATTTTATTTGGTACATTTTTACTGATTAATATAGCTACTCCTCTAGCTTTTGAATTATATGATGCTGCTGTTACATGTCCTACCCAATCTCTCTTTAATTTCTTGTGCTCCATTTCAGTTAAGTGTGTTTCTTGCATGAATGCTATATCAATTTTTTCTTTTATCAGTAAATTTAGCAGTTTCTTCCTTTTGATTTGGTTATGTATTCCGTTAATATTTAAAGTCATATAGTTCAACATAGCCATTTCATACTTTGTTTATCTTTCCTTTCCGTTTCCTCATCATCACCTTTCCTTCTCATCCATTTCTGCTTTCTTGTTTTGAACACTTTATAAGACAACATTTCTAAAACATCAAACATTTCCCTTATTCTCCTATCTAAAATTTCTTTAACCCCACTATCCCCTCCCCTTCCTGAGTTGCCCTTTATCCCTTGTCGGGCAACCACAACTCCCCTCTCCATTTGGATTTGTGAATTCACTCGCAAGCATCAACTGATTTCGCAGTGACCGTAACTCCTCCCCACCCAGCCCCCCCAGAAAAGACTTTAATTTTCATATACAACAAAGGTCACTCTCTTAATTCCCTCCTTACTTCCTCTCTTCCCTTTATTTCCCTTATTAATTCTTATCTATACTCTATATATTTTCCTTTAAATATGCATACACTCATGTACACACATATATACATACACATACACATACACACACACACACACATATATATATATTTATATATATACCCATATACACACATACATATAGTTCGTGGTCATTTTTGCTCTCGTTACATGTCTTCATCTCTCTGTCTATTTTGTAGTTGTTCTGCAAATTTTCGTGCTTCCTCCGGATCCGAGAATAGCCTGTTTTGCTGCCCTGGAATAACTATTTTAAGTACCGCTGGGTACTTTAGCATAAATTTATATCCTTTTTTCCATAAGATCGCTTTTGCTGTATTAAACTCCTTTCTCTTCTTCAGAAGTTCAAAACTTATGTCTGGATAGAAAAATTTTTTTTGACCTTTGTATTCCAGTGGCTTTTTGTCTTCTCTTATTTTCTTCATTGCTTTCTCCAATATATTTTCTCTTGTTGTATATCTTAAGAATTTTACTAAAATTCTTCTATTATAATTTTCCATTATATCTATCTTCTGAGTTAACAGCTCTTGTGTCTCTTTAACTTCTTTATTAGATTCTTCTAATTTCTCTTTTACTCCTCTATTTCCATTTCTACAGCTGTTTCTTGTTCTTCCACCTTGTCCACTCTTTTTCCTATATCTGACATGACCATCTCTAATCTATTCATTTTTTCTTCTGTACTTTTAATTCTTCTTTTTATTTCACTAAATTCTTGTGATTGCCATTCTTTTACTGATTCCATATATTCTTTAAAAAAAAATATCCATTGTCTTGCCTTTCACTTCTTCTTTCATTTCTCTGTGTTCTTCTTCTTCCTCTGGGTTGGTCATCTGTTGTTTCCTTGATTTCTTTTTACTCTCTTCTTTCTTGTTCTTGTTGTTTTCTATGTTCTCTTCTTGTTGTTGTGCTGTGGCTATCATTCTCAGCTGTGGAGATCGACTCCTCAGCTGGTTCCCCCTCCCGTCAGTGTTTTTGTAGTCCCGAGCTCGGGACTTCGACTGACTTGAGGGAGCGGGCTTCTCTCTCCACAGCAGGCCTCCTCGGACAGGTAAGGCCTTCACCTTCTTCTTCCGATGTCTTTTCTTCTTCTCTTCTTCCCATTGCTTTCGACTTTTCTTTCTTCGCTGCCATTTTCTTCCCACCTTTACTATCACTTTATTTTAATTTTTGTGTTTGTGCCTTTGTGTTTTCAGTGTTTTTTTTAAACTTTTCCGGAGAGGGCTGGTGTTCCCTGACCGGCCACTACTCCATCACGTGACTCCTCCCAAGGCGAATGCAGTGTTGACGTTCATTTCTAGAGGGATGGGATACAAGAGCAGGGATGTGAAGTTTCTGTAAAGCACTGATGAGCCCACACGTGGAGACTGAGTATAGGTTTGGCCACCGCATTTGAGTAAAGATGTGCTGGCGTTGGGGAGGGTTTGAAGAAGATTTACTAGAATGAGACCAGGAATGGTAGGGTTAGTTTATCAGGAATGATTGGCGGCTCTTGGACTGGACTCGAAGGTTGAGGGCGGACCTTCTTGAGGCATTTTGAATGCTGAAAGACTTGGACAGAGTAGATGTAGCCAGGATGTTCCCACATGGGAAGGGAATCCAGGGCAGAACTTCAGGATAAAAGGGCATCAATTAAAACAGAGATGCAGAAAAATCTCTTTCATCAGAGAGTTGTGAGTCTGTGAAACTTGTAGTCACAGGCAGCTGTGGAAGCGAGGTAATTGGGTGTATTTAAGGCAGAGATTGTCAGGTATTAGATCAGTCAGGGCATCGAGCATTATGGGGAGAAAGATGATGAGTGGGGGATGGACCAGCCTATGATTAGAATGGCGGGACAGACTTCTGCTTTGATATCTTGCAATCTCATCGACTCTGCTCCAGACCCAGCTGAGGCCTGAGGCAGATCAGTTATGATGGCAAGGAAAGGGGCTGAATTGAGAGGAGAAGTGGCCAGCTTTCTCCTGCCTGTTGACCACCTCACTGCAGGTCTTTTCTGTTCATGGCTGTCCCATTGTTATGAAGCTTCAAGTTGTGGGGCAGAGGGATCTCAGAGTACAGGAACATAGAACCTTACAGATTCTTTTATTGTCAGGTAATAAAACAAAAAAAACCCACAAAATTACCTTTAATCCACCGTAAGGCAGACAAAGATTTGCCATCAGATCTAATTGCCCAGCCGCCCTTACAGTCAGAGAAAGAGAAGCAAAGGAGAGGTCCCCCCCTACCCTCCAGAGCCACTGAGTGTCCGTGGATTTGCCTCCAGTGCTCCCGCTGTCTCTTCAGCCACACATTCTCCCTGTGTCTGCATGGTTTCCTCTGGGTGCTCCAGTTTCCTCCCAAAAATGTACCGGGGTTGGGGGGGGGGGGATTGTAGGTCAATTTGGGTGTAATTGGGCAGCATGGGTTCATGAGCCAATAAGGTGCCATATGTCAAAATGAACACCCACCAATCCTGAAGTTGCGTCGTCTTGTCCTCGACTCTTCTACTGTGGGGGAACAACTATTCTGTCCATGCCTTTCAATGTTCAAACTGTTTCAATGAGATCCCCCCCCCCCCCTCACCCCACCTCGCTCTCCTAAATCCTAGCAGGCTGAGGCCTTTTAAACACTCTTCATATGATAAGCTTTCTGTTCCTGCAGTCATCCTTGTGAACCTTCTCTGAACCCTCTCCAACATCAGCACATCCTTTCTTAAAGAAGGAGCCCAAAACTGCTCACAATTCTCCAAGTGACGTCTCACCAGCACCTTGTAAAGCCTCAACTTTTGGATTGGGAGAGTTAAACATTAAAAAAAAACAATACAGTTTGTTTCAAGTTGTGGTGAAGGTGGCAGAGGGATGGGTAGAACAAAGGAAATAGCTCGCAAAGGGTGAGGCCAGGGTTGCTGTGGGGATAAGTTGTTAGGGAGTGACCATAAGACAAAGCTCTGTCGGGTCTTGCAAAATCGAAGAAAAGTCAGGCTGAGAGAGTGTGACTCGGTAGAAGGTGGAAGTATTTCCATGTGACCATTTGAGTTCTAATTGGGGCGGCACGTTTGGCAGGGCAGTCAGTGCAACGCCTTTACAGCGCCAGTGATCAGGACCGGGGTTGGAATTCCACGGTGTCTGTAAGGAGTTTGTACGTTCTCTCTGCGTGGGCTTTCCCCCGGGGGCTCCGGTTACCTTTCACCATTCAGAACACCATTATTGGCGTACAGAAGAATCAGATGGGATCTCACTGAAATATTTCCAATGCTGAAACGATCGGACAGAGTCGATTCAAATGTTTCCCTTGGTGGGTGAATCCAGGACAAGAGGGCACGGTCTTATAATTAGAAAGTACCCATTTAAAACGAAGGAGAAATTTCTTTAGCCAGAGGGTCGTGGATTTGTGGCATTTGTTGCCACGTGCAGCTGTGGAGGCCCGATCATTGGGGGAGATTGATAGGTATCCAATTAGTCAGGGTATTAAGGGATATGGGGAAAAGGCTAGAATTTGGATGGAAGAACGGTTTAGCTCAGGGTGAATTAGATGGGCCGATTGGCCTACTTCTGTTCATTTGTCTTGCGATCCACAACACCTCCAGCAAACTCACTGACCTGTGATCTCCGACAACCTTCCATCACGACACCATCCATGGCACTTCCAACCTTCGCATCATCTGCTCTCAGGTTGAGCTGTGGCCCTCCCGCAGAAGAGGGCCCTGGCAGGGGTGGGCCTGTTCGAAGTCCCCTCCCCCTGCCCTGCGTCCGTAACCCACCCTCACCAACCTTGTGCGCAAAATGATGAGGAGGGGACGCACAAGCAGAGCTCGTTGGGTGAGACGGGAACGAGCGGACACGGGTTAAGGGTGAAAGGGGAGAAGTTTAGGGGGGAACGTCTTCGCGCAGGAAGTGAGGAACAAGTGGAATTGGTGAATGCGGACTCGATTTTGTTATTTGAGAAAGATTTGGGTCGGTACGTTTACCACAACAGACCCAGTTCGAATCTGGTGCTGTCAGGAGTTTGTAAGTTCTCCCTGTGTTTCCTGTTCAAAACAGACCAGGGGTGGCAGATCAGTTGGGCAGCATGAGCTTGTGGGCTGGAAGGGCCTGTCACCAGGTTGTAGATCTGTACGTGGATGGGAGGGATATGGTCTTGGCTCAGGACTAAGCAGAATAGCAGGGCCTGTTTCTCTGCTGTCTTGTTCAAGGACTCTATAGTTCACCCCCTCCTCCCTTCTCGCCACAGCCTGCAGGCGGAAAGAAGAGGAACACATGTCCAGGGGCGACCAGGAACGCCTGCCAAAGAAACACCGGCTGATCTTCACAGACGTGCAGCGTCGTACACTCCTCGCCATCTTCAGGGAGAACCCTCGCCCCAACAGGGAGCTCCAGGTGACCATCGCACGCCAGCTGGGGCTGGAGATCGCCACCGTGGCCAACTTCTTCATGAACTCTCGACGGCGAAGCTCGGACAAGTGGTCGGAGGAGGGGGGAGCGCGAGGTCCTACCGGAGGAGGCCACTCCTGAGCCTTGGGACAAGCGGGGTGGGTGGGAGAGGCGGACAGGAGGACAGCAAAGTCTTCAAAGCCACACGCCCCTTTCCGCCTTCCTCGTGGCTCACAAGTGACAGGGAGGGGAGGGTCGTCCACAAGGTCGTTCGTTGCCGCCTGTGGACTGTGTTGAGTGGTGTGGGCCAAACGTAGGCCAATGGGGCTGGCTCTTCAGTGATCGGTCAGCGGGGGGCGGAAACGCTTCAACACTGAACCGCTCTCTTCCGTCCGGACCGAGCCAGACAGCACGGAAACAGCCCCTTCGGCCCAACTTGCCTAAATGTCCCACCCACACTGGTCCCACCTGTCTGCGTTCGGCCCCATATCCCTCTAAACCAACCATTCTCAACCTTTTTTTTTTGGCTTTGCACCCCCCCCCCACCTTCCATTTTTGATCACGGGCCCCCTTTCCCCGAGAAGCAGTCAGGTTTTGATTTCTTCTCTCCTACAGACGAGGTGAAAAGAAATCAAGGTTTTTACTTAAATGTGCTTGAGAATGGCTGCTCTAAACCCCGTCCTATTCATGTATACGTCCAAATCTTTCT
This sequence comes from Narcine bancroftii, assembly GCF_036971445.1. Classification (NCBI taxonomy): domain Eukaryota; kingdom Metazoa; phylum Chordata; class Chondrichthyes; order Torpediniformes; family Narcinidae; genus Narcine; species Narcine bancroftii. Next base: position 187,394,011 of record NC_091473.1, read on the forward strand.
TGTGCTTTGCAACACCACCTCCGGCAGCCCGTTCCACACACACACACCACCCTCTGAGTAAAACAGGTAACCCTCAGGTTTCTATTAAATCTCTCCCCCCCACCCCCCCCACTTAAACCTCTAGTTCCCGATTCCCTGACTCCGGGCGTTCACCCGATCTATCCCTCTCCTGATGCTGTCGGCCTCTGTGAGGTCACCCCTCGTCCTCCTGAGGAATACAGCCTCAACGGGGGGGGGGGGAGGTCCATTTCCTGCAGGCCCTCTCGATCTGAGGCTTCTCTCAGCCCACCCTCGACCCAACTATTCCTTCCCCCTACCTTCAAATGAAATTTCCAGTAGAGGTCCACTCCTCTTTCCAGGAATCTGGGAATCCAGTGCGACGTCCTGTTGCTAGTTCCGATTGACATTTTTCCAGTGTCCCCGGAACGCAGAGCAGTACCTCTCAGGCCCTTCTGTCCAAGCTGTGCTGACCCACATAAATCTACACCACCATCCATCTAACCCCTCCCTCCCTCATACCCAGAACTCTATTTCTTGCGTCCACGTGCCTGTTTCAGCATTTCGGGCACACACTGTGTTTAAAAAAAAGACGTCTCCCCTAAACTTACCTTCCCTCACCTTGCACAGATGTCCTCCCGGATTTGTAATTATTGTCCCGGGAAACAGGCGCTGGCCGACCTCGCCTCTCATAATCTCGTGGACCCCTATTCAGTCTCCTCTCATCCTCCTTCGCTCCAAGGAGAAAGGTCCCAGCTCAGCCTCCCGTTCTCCAATCCAGGCAATGTCCTGGTACATCTCCCCCGCACCCTCCCCAGAGCACCCGCGTCCTTCCTGTAACGAGGCGACCAGAACTGAACGCATCCACCTTTACCTCCTGTGGACGCTGCGAGACTGGCCGAGTTCCTCCATTATTCACTGTGTGTGTTTTTACTGCAGTCACAGCGTCTGCAGGCTTTCGTGTTTCACTCCAAAGTGTGGTCCCAGTAGAATTTTGTCGAGCGGCAACGTCACCTCACAGCTCTTGAACTCAATGTCCAACACAGCATAGGCCTTCTTAACCATTTAACAATTTACAGTATGGAAACAGGCCATCTCGACCCTTCTAGTCCGCACTGATTTACGTTAACTCCACTAATTTCACCTACCCACTCCCTTGCCCATAACCCTCCAACCCCCTAACATCTAACCTCTTAGATTTGATCCTGCTGCAAACACCTCTTCCGGAGGTTCATTCCACTCAGTCACTACTCTTTGAGTGAAGAAGCTTCCTCTTACATTACTCCTAAAGTTTTGCCCCCTAACCCTTAACATGATCCCTCGTTCCAATCTCCCCTACCCTCAGGGGAAAGAGCCTATTCACATCTATTCTATTCCCTTCATAATTTTAAATACCTCTATCAAATCCCCCCCCCCCCCTCAACCTTCTATGCTCCAATGAATAAAGACCCAGTCTACTCAATCTTTCTCCGTATTCTAGATACTGTAATCCAGGCAGCATTTTTTGTAAACATCTTTTGCACCCTCTCTACCTTATTTATATCTTTCCTATAATTTGGGGACCAGAACTGCACACAGTACTCTAAACTTGGCCTCACCTAATGCCTTAAACAGTCTCAATATCACCTCCTAGCTCCTATATTTTATGCTATGATTTATAAAGGCCAGCATACCAAAAGCCTTCTTCACCACCCTATCTACATAGGAATCCACCTTCAAAGAAGATGAACCATTATTCCAAGATCTCTCTGTTCCTCTACATTCCTCAATGCCCTCCCCTTCATTGCGACATTCTGTTTTGGTTATTCTACCCAAAATGAAGCACCTCACACTTATCTACATTAAACTCCATCTGCCACCTTTCAGCCCACCTTTCCAAACAGTCCAAATCCTTCTTCAGTCCACGAAAACCCTCCTCACTATCCACAACTCCCCCTACTTTGTATCATCCACCTTTTCAACTTGTGTAACTTGGAGCCCAAGATCTCTCGGACCCTCCACACTGTTAAGAAACCTGGCATTGACCACGTATTCCATCTTCAATATGCATCTCCTACAATGCATCACTTCACACTACTTTACAGCCCAGTGGAAGACAATTCCAGCCATTGAACTCTGTGCTGCCCAATTACTTCCAAATTAACCTCCAACCCATATGTTTTTGGAGGGTAAAGGAAACCCACTGGAGACATGGGAAGAGCGTACAAGCTCCAAACAGAGAGCATAGGATTCAGACCCCAGTTCTCTGGCGTTGCAATAGCATCATGTTAACTGCTACACTTAGCTGGGGCTCTAGAACTTGGAGATATGACACAGACCGGGAGATCGTTTCGTGGAGCAACTTCCATCTGTCCACTGTCTGCACTAAAGGGGACCTCTTGGTGGCCAATCCCACCCTCATATGTCTGTTCACTGCCAACATGAGACCACTCGCAAATTGGAGGAACCTCGTATTCCATCTGCGCACCCTCCAACCAGAATGCATCAACATCAACTCCTCCAGTTTCCATTAACCTTCCCCCCCCACCCACCTCTCCCTAAACCTCAGTCTCCTTTCCTCCAGCTTCCCACTCCAGTTGGCATGTACTCCCCTGCCCCTTCCCCTCCCTCCCTCCTCTCCTGCTTCCTCCTTCCTCTCCTCCCCTTTCCCCTTCCACTCTCCCCTCTCTCCTCACCCTCCCTCCTCCCCTGCCTTCCTTCTCTCCTCCCCTCCCACTGGCCCTTCCTCCCAACTCTCCTCCCCCCCACTGCCCCTTCCTCTCTCCTCTCCTCCCCCCCACTACCCCTTCCTCCCTCCTCTCTGTCACATTTGTGGCCCGAATTGTGAAGTTAATAAAACATTAAACACAAGTTTTATCAGGTAAATTTCTCAGGGTCTTTATTCACTTTCCAGTTTCCTTTGTTCTCCTGCTTGTGCTCTTATCTCCCTCTCATACCACGTGACTTCCGGTACATCTCATACATATTCATTATCATGACATCCCTCCTTTAATCAGAAATAAACTTTACCTTCACTTACCAATATCCCTCGGAAACATACAAACATCGTAACTAATGGTAATACATAAAATTTACTTCCTACAGCACTCATACATGCACTTTATGATATAAGATTGAATACTGTCCCAAAGTTCTTATTAAAACTATAGCACAAAGTCTTCGTATCATTTGGGCACTTTCCGGTTTCGTTTCGGCCTGCCTGCTATATTGTCTTCGCTTCTCAGTTGTTCACTCTCAGCGTCGGAAATACTACTCGCCATGGCTTCGGGTGTTTCTGGCGCTCTAGTCACTTCTTCAGGAGTGCTGGTAACTGCCTCTGGAACATCATCAGGTCTCTCAGTTTCAGCATCTTGTATTGGCCTTTCAACCTCTTCGCTCGATGTATCTCTGGACTGGTACCTTTTTACACCTGAGACATTTCTCTTATACAGGACTCCAGTCGGAGACTTGACTGTCACCATACTGCCACTTCTGGATACGACAGTATAGGGTTGATGGTAATAAGGTGTGTCTAGCTTACCACTAGTTTCATGCCTCACTAGAACATTATCTCCTGGCATGATGTCTGAGTACTTGGCTCCACGTTTCGAATCTGTGTACGGCCTTGCTGCACCTTTCTTTTCAGCATCATGGTCCCTTATCTCCTGGTCGTCTCGGATTTCCGTTATTTCTGGCATTTTCGTGCGGATTTTTCTCCCAAAAAATGCTTCTGCAGGACTTTTTCCAGTGGTTGCATGAGGCGTTGCTCGATAGACAGCCACATAAGATAGCAATGCTTCTTGCCAATTTTGTCCTTCAGCGTGTGCAATCCTCAACCGTTTTTCAATGGTCTGATTTTGTCTCTCTACTTCTCTGTTGGCTTGCGACCATTTCGGAGTTACTTTATGATGGTGGATACCTGTGGTCCTCATGTATTCCGCAAATGTCTCTGAAATGAATTGTGGACCATTGTCAGAGTATAATGTAACAGGTAATCCATATCTTGCGAATATCTCTGCTAATGCTTGTATTGTTTTTTCAGTGGTTGTGGACTTCAAGACCATGTACTCATAGTATCTACTGTAGTAATCTATCACTACCATAATTGATTCACCCGTCGGTAAAGGTCCAAGAAAATCAACAGCTACGTCGATCCATGGTCCTGTTAGGAGTTGCGTACTCTGGATCGGTTCTGGCGGATTACTCCTACTTGTGATTTGACATCCATGACAAGTTTTAACAAATTTCTCTGCATCTTTATCACAACCTGGCCACCATACCTTGGTCCTGAGGTTTTGCTTGGTACCAACAATACCTAGGTGTCCTTCATGCGCTAAGGATATGATCTTCGGTCTCAATCTTTGTGGTATCACCAATCTGCAACCTCTTAATACACACTGTCCGATGCAACAAAGTTCGTCTCTAATGGGAATGTAAGCCTTGTGAGTACACTTGTCCCATTGTCCACTCTGTATGCATTCTCTTACTTCCCTGAGTTCTGGATCACGTTCGGATTCTCTCTCGACTTCCTTTGTAGTCACAGCTTTTGGTGTCGACTGAATAGCTACGAAGCGTACAAAACTCTCTGTTTCTGTTCCCAATTCTGACTTGGATTGTGGACCACCATCCTTCACCAATCTGGACAGCGGATCTGCAATGTTTGTTTTCCCTGCAATGTGGATTACTTTATATTTGTAGGGTTGTAGTCTGAGTACCCATCTTTCTATTCTGGCACATGGTTTGGATCTAGGTGCATAGATCACCTCTAATGGCTTATGATCTGTGATGAGTTCAAATTCAATGCCGTATAAATATGCATGGAACCTCTCACAGGCCCATACAAGTCCAAGTGCTTCTTTCTCTGTCTGAGAGTATCTTCTTTCCACATCTGATAACGATCTGCTGGCATAGGCAATGATTCTTGGTCCTCCATCATGCATCTGGACCAACACGGCTCCTAAACCAACTGGGCTGGCATCCGCTATGACTTTGGTTGATGCCGCCGGATCGTAATATCCAAGAGTTTTTGCATCTGTCAGGCTTTGCTTCAGCGCTGTGAACGCTTTCTTCTGCTCAGATCCAAAATGAAATGGTACACCTTTCCTGGTTAGTTTCCTTAGTGGTTCTGCCACTGTAGCGAAATTAGGAATGAACTTTGCACAAAAATTGACCAATCCCAGGAAAATCCTCACCTCTGTTGCGTTCTGAGGTGCACGTGCCTCTGCGATAGCTTTCACCTTGGCCTCTGCAGGGTTTAGTCCTTCCCGTGTAAGTCTGTGTCCCATGAAGTCCATTTCTGACACACCGAACTGGCACTTGTTTCCATTCACGGTAAGGCCTGCCTCCTGTAGTCTAGATAGTACTCGCCTCAACCATTTGTCATGCTCTTCTTTCGTTGGTGCATGGACTATGATGTCATCAGAAATGTTGGCAACTCCAGGAATGCCTTGAATCACTCGATGGATTTCATACTGGTAGATCTCCGAAGCTGCATTAATTCCAAATGATAGTCTCTTGTAACGATACAATCCACAGTGAGTCACAAATGTAGTTACATCTCGGGAACCTGGATCCAGCTCTGATTGATGATAGCCCCATTTCAGATCAATTTTTGAGAATACCTTGCTGGTAGTTAGTTCTTGAAGTATTTCCTCCACTGTTGGTATAGGGTGTCGTTCTCTAATTATAGCTTCATTGGCCATTCTCATGTCAACACATAGTCTTATGTCACCCATTGGTTTGGGCACAATCACTACGGGACTGACTCATTGTGTCGAATGTTCTACCGGTTCAATAATGTCTTGTTCGATCAATTCTTTAATTTTGTCTTCGACTTTCCCACGAAGTCCAAACGGAGTTTGGCGCATTGGTTGTGTCTTGGGTTTGACCGTTTCATCTACCGCTAGCTTCAATTGTCGACCTTTCAGCTTTCCTACTCCTTGAAAGACTGCGGGAAATTCTTGCTTCATATCCTCGTATGACTGAATTGAATTGACACAAGCTCCAATATGAAGTATTGCCAGGTCTTGCGCTGTGCTTCTACTCAGCAATGGTTCTCCCCTCTCTTCTATAACCATAAACTCTGCTTCGGTGTACTTATCTCCAGCTTCAACAGTTGCAGTAAAACATCCAATGGTCTGCAATGGCTTGGTTGCTGTGTATGGATACAGTTTCTTGGAACACTTCTTTGAGGTACAGATGATCTTTTTCCTTTTCAACTTCTCCCATAAATGTCGATCAATGACATTACTGTCACTGCCTGAGTCTACAATGACCTGCACTGTCACTCCACCAATGATCACTGGGACCTTCTCATGACGTACTTCATTCAACGTAAATTGGTAACAACTCTGTTCCTCCTGGGTATCATCATCGTCACCGTCTATCCGGCGAATGGTATCTTTCTTTCCAGGATACTTTCCTTTCCCCCAGGCTTTGCCTTTGGAAGTTGTACTCTTCCTCTTCTGGTCTGCATTGGACTTGCTTTTGCACTTCTTTGCAAAGTGGTCCTTAACTCCACACTTTCTGCAAACTTTGCCTTTGGCCGGGCAATATGGGTCTTTTCCAAAGTGACCTCGGTTTCCACATCTATAACACTCCACATCCTGTGTCGACGTATATCTTGGCTGGTTATGGCGATGTGAGAGCCTCTTAATTTGCTGGCTTGAGTTGTCTCTCAGGGTCATGGTATGAAATTGCCCTTCAACAGCCTCTAATTCAGCAGCAATGGTTAAAGCATCGGTGAGTTCCAACTCACTCCCTCTTTCCAGTAGACGTCTTCTGAGTTTATCTGATCTGCAGTGCTGTACGACTTGATCCAATAATTGGTTGTCCAAATCAGCTGGCATGTAATTGCATCCAACAGCTAGCTAGCGTAGTCTCATCACGTACTGAGCAATTGTCTGGCCATCTTCTTGACTTGTTCTCCAAAACAAATGGCGTTGAAATGTAGCATTCGGTGTCACTACATAGTGTGCATTTAATGCATCTACTGCTTTCTGGTACTCATCCTTTCTTCCAGTATTCAAAAGTGTCTTAAATGTTTCCCGAACTGCGGGTCCTGCAGTGAAAAGAAGTAACGCCCTTCTCTGCGCTTTTTGTTCAACTGTACCGGTATCTAGAAATAGGCCACGACTGTCAGCGTAGGATTCAAATTCTTCCAGCCATGCCTTCCACTTCACACTTACAGTGCTTGCATCACCTGTTGGGTCAAAATGAGCAATTCCACTATGTGTTAGAAAGTCACCGTCTGCACCAGCCATGAGAAAATATTCCAGCCCCAAAAGTACTGAAGCAAAGAGAAAATTCTTATCACCTTGAAGTTGTCTGTAATCCTCTGTAATCTTGTTTAGTCTTTAATTTTCTTCAAGCTTCTTTCATCCTCATCGCCAATGTCACATTTGTGGCCCGAAATGTGAAGTTAATAAAACATTAAACACAAGTTTTATCAGGTAAACTTCTCAGGGTCTTTATTCACTTTCCAGTTTCTTATCTCTTATCTTCCTCTCATACTACGTGACTTCTCTCATACATATTCATTATCATGACACTCTCCCCCTCTCCTCCTCTGTCCCTTCTTCAATCCTCTCCTTCCCTCCCTCCACCCCGCCCTTTCCTCCCCTGCTCCTCCCTCCCTCTGGCCTCTTCCTCCCTCCTTTCTTCCCTCCCTCCAGCATGATTGAGATTTGCATTCCACCCCAGAGTCTGCACACTCTCCAGTTTAACTCAGTTTACACGAATCCGGATTGAACTCCATCCACCGCTTCTCTGCCAAACTCTATCCACTTTTCCCTCCACGAATCGTCAAACATGAGCTGCCCTTCCACTCCGACGCAGGGTCCCAAACCCAAAATGTCGGCTGCTCCTCTTTCTGTAGACGTCCCATGACCGCAGCATGTTACCTGCATGTTTCTCTTTCCCTCTCCCGGTTTTGATTTCGGGTTTCCGGCATCTGCGTTGTGTTGGATCTTCTAGGATTGGTCGCTGAGGCCAGGGGTTCACTCTTGCTGTTGGTGGCCTGTGGATGGGGATGGGGAAGAAGACGGGAGGGGAGGGGATCAAGGAGGGTCAGATGCTGCGGAGACAACAGAGTGGAAAAGCCGACGTTCGGTTGCCCTCTCGTCCCCCCAGGGGCCTGAGGGGTGGGGTACCTTCATGCCCTCTGGGTTTCTGAGGGCGAGAGCTGGAGATGATTGCCAGGACTCCCCCTCACTCGAGCATCCCTGCTGGGCCATCGATACGAATGGGGTGCTGATGCCTTCAGCGGTGAAGCAATCTGTTAAATCCCGCATCCGCGAGGAGATAGAAGGTTCCACTCAACCTACACTGGTTTACCAAGCATTAAGCTGTAACAGGGAAAAAGAAACTTCAATACCAAAGATATTTAATTCTCCCAGAGATATATGAGGGGGAGGGTTTATTAATCGGTTTATTGATCGGTAATGAAATAGATTTTACTAACAAGTTGTGCTTGACTGTGTATCTCTTGAGTGTGTAGGTATCACTGTGTGATACCTACACACTGTGTCAGTGCGAACACGGTGTGTGAGTATATCTGAGTATGTGCATCGCTGTATCTCAGAGTGTATGGCTATCTGTGCGTGTCTATGTGTGTGAGAATGTGTATCTGTGTGAGTGTCTGTGCAAGCATTCATCTGCGTGCGTGAGCACCCACGAGGATGAGTCTGTGTGCGTGCACACGAACATGTCTGTGCGTGCATGTGTGAATTTACGCGCATGTGCATAGTCTGAGCGTGTGTCTGCAAGTATCTGCATGCGAGTGTCCGTGTGTTAGTGTCCGTGCATGAGTTTGTGTGTGTGTGTGTGAGAGAGAGAGAGTGCCAGTATGTGTACGTGTGAGTGTCTGCGTGCACTGATATGACAAGACATGATCGCATTTTGACCCTGGCAAAGAAACCAGCCGAACAATAAAGACGAGGTCTAATTTGTGATGTGTTGCTGGGTGAACTTCCTCTCACTGAATATCCATCAGCGACCCATCACTGCAACCACGAGGCATCTTTTGGAACAGGGACCAGAAAGAGATCCGAGGGCTTTGGAGATTTGTGGGAAGTGCAGGATCCAGGCAGTGCACCAGGAATGGGGTCTGATCAGGAAGAGTCACTAGAGACTCCGGGTTAGTTGGGGTACTGTGCCAGAAAGAGGAACAGAGTGACAGGAAAATATTAGATCCAGTTCACTCCACACCATCTCATCACACACTCCTGGGGTCAGACACAGAGTGAAGATCCCTCCGCACCGTCCCATCACAAACTCCCGGGGTCACTAGAGACTCCGGGTTAGTTGGGGTACTGTGCCGGAAAGAGGAACAGAGTGACAGGAAAATATTAGATCCAGTTCACACCATCCCATCACACACTCCCGGGGTCAGACACAGAGTGAAGCTGCACCATCCCATCACACACACTCAGGGTTTCACAGTGGGGAAGTGGTGACTGCACTGAATTTCTGCTTTGCTTGTTCCTCCTAAGCTGCCGCAGCAGTTCAAAGCAACCATTTGTTATCTAAAATGGACAAACTTATCTGCAACTTTTCCTGGCTCTCTGATAAGTTTTTGGAATATTTAGAGACCCATTGACCCAGGAGAGATGCTTTATGTTAGCACAAGCATTTCTTTCGTACCTCTGCAGATTGCTCTTGAATATTTGTTCAATATTTCCCTCCTTGGAGGATAATAATTAACACACCAACGCCTTGATTTTCAACTTTTCGACCCTGGAATTCAGTTCCTTCTAGGTTCTCACTCCCACTCCTATCCTCCAATACCTCTCTGTAACCTCCTCCAAACCCCTACACCTTCCCTGTCTCTGTAACCCCCTCCAGTCCCCTCCCTGTCTCTGTAACTCCCTCTGGTCCCCTACACCCCTCCATGTCTCTGTAACCCCCTCCAGTCCACCACACCCTTCTCTCACTCTCTTCACCTCTTTGGGTCCTCCACACCCCTCCTTGTCTCTGTCACACCACTGGGTTTCCCAGATACCTCTATGACTCTGTAACCCACTTTCCTGACGATGTAACTCCCTCCATTCTGCTACACCCTCCCTATCTCCGTTATTCACTCTGGTCCACAACATCACCACCCATCTCTTTATCCCCTACATCCCAATCTCAGTTGCCACCTCTAGTGGGTGACAAGACATTGCAGAGGGAGCTTCACTGTGTCTGACCCCTGGAGTGTGTGATGGGATGGTGCAGAGGGATCTTCACTCTGTGTCTGACACTGGGAGTGTGTGACAGGTTGGTGTGGAGGGAGCTTCACTCTGTGTCTGATCCCAGGAGTGTGTGACAGGTCGGTGTGGAGGGAGCTTCACTCTGTGTCTGACCTCAGGAGTGTGATGGGAGGGTGCAGAGGGATCTTCACTCTGTGTCTGACCCTGGGAGCGTGTGATGGAACGGTGCAGAGGGAGCTTCACTCGGTGTCTGACCCTGGGAGTGTGTGGTGGGATGGTGTGGAGGGAGCTTCACTCTGGGTCTAAGGATTTTAATGTAACATCAGAAGCTGTAATCAGACACGAGCCCCAGGAGGCAATAGGTCAGCCCAGTAACCAACTCCATCACCTGGTGCCAACTCATCCTGAGAGTCAGTCATTAACTTCGTCCCCACCCTGATGCTTCACTGGGGCCAGATGATGGTTAAGAGGATTGGCCATTGTTTTCTCAGGTGAACAATCAATACACATAAGTTAAGTGGTGACAATGTTCTCTTGCCAAAAGAATTAGTCAATTTCACTGTCAAGGTGACTGAGCAGAGATAAGGAAATATTTTTAAATTACAAATTATTTTAGGTGGAATTGTGGGGACTCAGAGGGACTACTGCCCCTGCCTGTCTCTCAGGGAGAGTGTTGTAGAGATTTAAGGAAATGGTTCCTGGCTGCCTTGGCCTTCGGGTGTAAACATCCCTGTCTGACCCCAAATGGAGGGGTTGACAGTTGATTTGACAGTGATGAATCAGATTTGTACCGGGTTGGAAAGGAAATGCTGAATTTAGAGTCTGCGACAGAAGAAGGGTGGGTGGGAGGGAATTATTGAAACCTGGAGCTGTTAGCGTGTGTGTGAGAGAGAGAGAGAGAGAGAGAGAGAGATAGATGAAAATGGAATGAGATGAAAATGGAAAGTGGTGAGAGTGAACATTTGCGCAAGGGCAGAGAGTGGGGATAAAGGATAAGAGAGAGACCTTGAAAGAGGGAGTGTGAGAGATAAAAAGAGATGGTGGAGGGGAAGTGGGCAAGGTGAGATGAGATGAATGTATTTCAAAGTGGAGTAACAAGGTCAGATAAATCACAATGGACCGTGTCAACCTGAGATGGTGTGAACGCCTGCTCCCATTCCCTGAGTTCTTGCAAGACCAGTGGCTCTCAACCTTTTTCCATTTTCACTCACATCCCACTTTAAGCAATCCCTTACTAATCGCAGAGAACTGATGGCCTAGGGATTAAAGTGGGATGTGAATGGAAAGAAAAAAGGCTTTGAGAACCACTATAGACAGAGAGGTTGTTGGAAGGGGGGCTGACCTGGGAGCCAGCCTACCTCACCCCCACCATCCCAGGGATTTAGCAACAAGGAAAAAAAATCCCTCCAATGGGACAGACACGATGTGCCGAGTAGCTTATTTCTGCTTCTGTGATCTGAAAAGTCTAATTTGGTGGCCTGAGGAAATCACGTTGATGCAATCATGAAGGCAGCTCAGCAGCTGCTAATCTTCGTTAGGAAATTTGCTACGTCACCAAAGGCTCTTATGAACCTCCACAGGTGGTTGCATCAATGTCCGGCGTGGAGGTGCCAATGCACACCAGGGGAACAGGCGACAGAGAGTTTTAAACTTGGCCAGCGACATCACGGGCCCTAGTCTCCACTCCATCGAGGACAAGAGGCAGTCTCAAATTTTTAAAAAAACAGCCCCTATCCTCAAAGACACCTCACCACTCAGCCCATGCACTCCTCTCACCGCTGCCATCAGGAAGGTGCAGGAGCCTGAAGACGAGGAACCAACATTACAGAAACAGCTTCTTCCCCCTCTGCCATCGACAATGAACCTCTTTTTCGCAGTTACTTTTTATAAAATCTTGTATTTACAGAATTGTACTTTATCGTAATTTTGCACCTTATTCTGCAGAATCCGTCTGCTGCAAAACACAATTCTGACTTTTGAACCTGGTTTTCAGAGTTAAACAGAGTCAAGGCCGCAACAACCTGCCAACACTTCCACTAGATGGCAGAACAAGGCAAGTCATGTCAAGTTTCTGGTCAGGGGGAGTCACGTGATGGAGTAGTGGCCGGACGGTGAACTCCAGCCCTCTCCAGAAAGGTCGGAAAAAACAAAGGAAAACACAAAGGCACAGAAATAAAAGTTAAAGAAAAGTGAGTATAAAGGTGGAAAGAAGATGGCGACAAAAAAAGAAAAATCGAAATCAACGGTAAGAAGAGAGGAAGAGAAGACAACGGAGGAAGAAGGAGAAGGCCTTACCTATTCGAAGAGGCCCGCGGTGGAGAGAGAAACCTGCTCCCTCAGGTCGGTAGAAAGTGGACTACAAAAATGGCTCGTTGAGCCGAGTAAAAGTGCGCAACCGCGCATGAAACAAAACACACCGACGGGAGGGGTGACCAGCTGGGGAGTCGATCTCCACAGCCGGCAACGACAGCTGCAGAACACCTGCAGCAAGAAGAGAACACAGAAGACAATGAAAACAAGAAAGAAGAGAAGAAAAGGGCAACAAAGAAACAACAGATGGCCAACCCAGAGGAAGAAGAAGAGGAAGAGTACAGTGAAATGGAAGAAGAAGGGAAAGGCAAGACAAAGGATATACTTTCTCTTATTAAAGAATACATGAAGTCATTTAAAGAATGGCAAACACAGGAATTTAATGATTTAAGAAGAAGAATAAACAACACAGAAGAGAAAATGAATAAAATAGATATGACCTTAACAGAAATGGGAAAGAAAATGGACAAGATGGAAGAGCGGGAAGCAGCAGTAGAAATGGAGGTAGAGGACTTAAAAAAGAAATTAGAGGAATCTAATAAAAAAGTTATAGAGACACAAGAACTGTTAGCTCAGAAAATAGATATAATGGAAAATTATAACAGAAGAAATAACATAAAGATAGTGGGCCTTAAGGAAGATGAAGAAGGCAAGAATATGAGGGAGTTTATAAAAGATTGGATCCCTAGGATCCTAGGATGTCCAGAACTACAGCAAGAAATGGAAATAGAAAGGGCACATAGAGCATTGGCCTTTAAACCAGAACCACAAGAAAAACCAAGATCTATTTTAGTAAAATTCCTAAGATATATTACAAGAGAAAAGGTACTGGAAAAGACAATGGAAAAAGTAAGAGAGGGCAACAAACCACTGGAGTATAAAGGGCAAAAAATCTTCATTTATCCAGATATAAGTTTTGAACTCCTGAAGAAGAGAAAGGAGTTCAATATAGCAAAGGCGATTTTATGGAAGAAAGGGTATAAATTTATACTAAAGCATCCAGCGGTATTGAAAATATTTATTCCAGGACAACAAAACAGACTATTCTCGGATCCAGAAGAAGCACGAAAATTTGCAGAACAATTACAAAATAGACTGAGGGATGAAGACGTGTAATGAGAGTAAAAATGACCACGATTTATATGTATGTGGGTAAAGAGGTATAAGTGTGTATATGTATAATGTGCATATGTGAATGTATCCGTATTTAGAGAAAAATATAGATAGTATAGACAAGAATTAATAAGGGAAGGAAATGGAATAGAGGGAATAAGGAGGGAACTAAAAGAGTGACCTTTGTTACATATGAAAAGTGAAATCTTTTCTGGGGGGGGCTGGGTGGGGAAGAGTTGCGGTCACTGCAAAATCAGCTGACGTTTGCGAGTGAATTCGCAAACCCACATGGAGAGGGGAGATCTGGTTGTCCGACAAGGGATAAAGGACAACTCTGGAGGGGAAGGGGAGATTGGGGCTAAAGAAGTTTTAAATAGGAGAATAAGGAAAATGTTTGATGTTTTAGGAATGTTGTCTTATAAAGGCTTTAAAATAAGAAAACAGAAATGGAAAAGGAGGAAAGGTAATGATGGAAAAACGGAAAGGGAAGATAAACAAAGTATAAAATGGCTACGTTGAACTATATGACTTTAAATATTAATGGAATACATAACCAAATTAAAAGGAAGAAAGTGCTAAATTTACTGAAAAAAGAAAAAATTGATATAGCATTTGTGCAAGAAACACACTTAACTGAATTGGAGCACAAGAAATTAAAGAGAGATTGGGTAGGACATGTAACAGCAGCATCGTATAATTCAAAAGCAAGAGGAGTGGCTATATTAATTAGTAAAAATGTGCCATTTAAAATAGAAGAGGAAGTAATAGATCCAGCAGGGAGATATGTAATGATAAAATGTCAGATATATTCGGAGTTTTGGAATCTACTCAATGTATATTCACCTAACGAAGAATATCAAAAGTTTATGCAAGATATCTTTTTGAAGGTAGCAAATACGCAAGGGAACATATTAATAGGAGGAGATTTCAACCTGAATTTGGATTCAAATATGGATAAAACTGGGAAAAAAATTAACAGAAAGAACAAATTAACCAAATTTATAATTAAATCAATGGAAGAAATGCAACTTTTGGATATATGGAGGAAACAACACCCAAAAGAAAAGGAATATTCATATTACTCGGCTAGACATAAAACATACTCAAGAATAGACCTATTTTTGTTATCAGCTAGTATGCAAGATAGAGTAAGAAAAACAGAATATAAAGCTTGAATACTATCGGACCATTCACCCTTAATATTGACAGTAAAGCTAGAGGACATCCCTCCAAGAATGTATAGATGGAGATTAAACCCCATGTTACTTAAAAGGCAGGATTTTAGAGAATTTATTGAAAAACAAATAAAAAAGTATTTTGAAATAAATACGGAATCAGTGGAAGATAAGTTTATACTATGGGATGCAATGAAAGCATTCATTAGAGGGCAAATAATAAGTTATGTAACCAAGATGAAGAAGGACTATAATCAGGAAACAGAGCAGTTGGAAAGGGAAATAGTAAATATAGAAAAAAAATTAGCAATGAAGGAAGATACAACTAAAGGAAGAGAATTGGCGGATAAAAAAATAAAATATGAAACACTACAAACATATAAGGTGGAGAAGAATATAATGAAGACAAAACAAATATTATGAACTGGGTGAAAAAACGCACAAAATCCTAGCATGGCAGCTTAAGACAGAACAAGCTAAGAAAATGGTATTGGCATCAAGGAAAAAAGACAAACAAATTACATATAATCCAAAAGAAATTAAGGAAAACTTTAGAGAATTCTATGAACAATTATACCGAACTGAAAACGAAGGGAAAGAAGGGAAAATAGATGAATTTCTGACTAAAATTGAACTACCAAAACTACAAATAGAGGAACAAAATAAATTAACAGAACCATTTGGAATAGTAGAAATACAAGAGATAATAAAAAAAATTACCAAATAATAAGACACCAGGAGAGGATGGATTCCCAATAGAATTCTACAAAACATTTAAAGACTTATTAATTCCACCCCTCCTGGATGTAATCAACCAGATTGATGAAACACAAAGCTTACCAGATTCATGTAAAACAGCAATAATTACAGTAATACTAAAGCAAGGGAAAGATCCACTCTCACCAGCATCATATAGACCAATATCTTTACTAAACACAGATTATAAGATAATAGCTAAACTATTAGCAAACAGATTAGCAGAGCATGTACCGAAAATGGTAAATTTAGACCAAACTGGATTTATCAAAAAAAGACGCACAACAGACAATATTTGTAAATTTATTAACTTAATTCATGCAGTAGAAGGAAATAAAGCACCTACAGTAGCAGTTGCTTTAGACGCAGAGAAAGCCTTTGACAGAGTAGAATGGAATTATTTGTTCAAAGTATTGCAAAAATTCAGTTTACCGGAGAAGTATATTAATTGGATTAAAGCATTATATAAGGGACCGTTAGCGAAAGTGACAGTAAATGGACATGTATCAAAGCAATTTAACTTAAGCAGGTCAACGCGGCAGGGATGCCCACTATCACCTTTATTGTTTGCGTTAGCTATAGAACCACTAGCAGAATTGATAAGAATAGATAATAATATAAAAGGAATAAAAATAAAAGACAAGGAATATAAAATCAGTCTATTTGCGGATGATGTTATAGTGTACTTAACAGAACCAGAACTATCAATAAAAGAATTATATAAGAAATTGAAGGAATATGGAGTAGTGTCGGGTTACAAGATAAACGTAAATAAAAGTGAAGCAATGCCTATGAATAATGCGGATTTCTCAAAAATTAAGAAGGAATCTCCATTTAGATGGCAAATGCAGGCAATAAGATACCTAGGTGTACAAATAAACAAAAATCTCGGCCAACTATATAAACTCAATTATTATCCACTAATGAAAAAATTACAGGACGATTTAGAGCATTGGAAAGATTTACCACTAACACTAATAGGAAGGATAAACTGTATTAAAATGAACATTTTTCCAAGGATATTATACTTATTTCAGGCATTGCCAATACAACTGACAGAGAAATTCTTCAAAGAGTTAAAGAAAATAATAAGGAAATTTTTATGGAGAGGGGGGAAACCGAGGATAGCACTAGATAAATTAACAGAATGGTATAAACAAGGAGGCTTACAACTGCCAAACTTTAAAAATTATTTTCGAGCCGCACAATTAAGATACCTATCAGATTTTTATCAAACAAGGGAAAAACCAGACTGGACGAGATTAGAATTAGATAAAACAGGGGAAAAGATACCTGAACACATATTATATAAATGGGATGAAAAATTGGTACAACATAGAAGTTCTCCAGTATTACATCATCTCCTCAATATTTGGAAGAAGATTCATGTAGAAAGAAATAAAACAAATTATCAATTACCAAAACTAATATTGACGCAAAACAAGTTACTCCCTTTTACAATAGGTAACCTTTCCTTTAGAGAATGGGAAAAAAAAGGGATTAAAAGAATAGAAAATTGTTTTTCAGGAAATAGATTCTTATCCTTTGAACAAATGAAAGATAAGTACAATATAACTCAAGATACAGCGCTGGCATATTACCAATTGAGATCCTACTTGAAGGATAAATTAGGAAGCAGTTTGAGTTTGCCAGAGGCAAGTAACCTTGAATATGTGATTACAGGTACAATGATAATCAAAAGATTTATAACAAATATGTATATTAAACTGCAAGAAAAGGAGAATGAGGAAACAAATGGTAAAACTAAACAAAAATGGGAACAAGATTTAAATATAAAGATAAAAAAGGAAACATGGGAGAAATTATGTTCTGGAACGATGAGAAATACAATAAATACGAGGCTACGTATGATACAATATAACTGGATACACAGACTATACATTACACCTCAAAAGTTAAATAAATGGGACCCAACAGTATCTGATGGATGTTTTCGATGTAAAAAAGAAATGGGAACAACAATTCATGCAATCTGGACATGTGAGAAAGTAGAAAAATTTTGGGAAGATCTCAATCAGATATTAAATAAAATAACAGAAAACAATATACCAAAGAATCCAGAGATCTTCCTCCTAAGTAACATAAAAAACAAAGAATTTGGAATTGATTTGGAGGATGCACAAAAAAGATTTGTTAAGATAGCTCTAGCCGTAGCAAAAAAATGTATTATGTCAACCTGGAAATTGGAAGATAATTTGAAAATACAACAATGGTATATAGAAATGAATAAATGTATTCCATTAGAAAAAATAACATATAGTTTAAGAAATAATATTGAAATATTCGAACAAATATGGGAGCCTTACATTAAATACAATAGCGAAAACCTAACGGGGACAATCATTACCTAAGCTGATGGAAGGAGAAGTAAAGAAAAGAATGGACTCAGTAGAATTTCTGGTGTATTTTTGTTGAGTGACAACATTGTCTGACTTGTTTAATGTATCCTAGATTGTATACCTTAAATGGATGGGAGGGGGGGTGGGTTGGGAGGAGGGAGGGGGGGGAGAAAATGTCACTGTATATGTGTGAAAAGGAAAAAGTGTGTATTATGACTAATGTGATTTATGGTGTGAAAAATAAAAAATTTAAAAAAAAAGTTTCTGGTCACCTGATTGCACAATTACAACCCGACGAAACAGCGTTCTCCGGTCCTTGCTGCAAAACAGGCAGACACACAACCAGATAGAACACACGTACAAACAACACACATGCAGGACAAGTATTCATTAATACAAATATTGTTTCATGTATGTGAGGGTCTCGGGTGGTCAGTGCGAGCTGTTCCTTGGGCTGTTCTGCGTTCTCGCTGCCTGTGGGAAGAAGCTGTTCCTCAGCCTGGTGGTGCTGGCTCTGATCCTCCTGCATCTCTTCCCCACCCCCACCCCATGACAGGAGCAGCTGAAAGATTTTGTGCACCCTAGTCGATCCCAGTCAATCAAGTTGATGTGGGGTGGGGAGGGAGACTCCAGTGGTCCTCTCTACCATTCCTAAGGAGCTGTAGATTGACCAATCAATTTCTCTGCAACAATTGTACCCACACTGATGCAGCCAGCCAAGACACTCTCGATAAAGCTCCTGTAGAAGGTTGGTGGTCGGTGGCCTTGGCAGTTTCAGTCTTCTCAGTAATGTTGACAACGGAGGAGATGTTATGTATCCACAATAGGCCACTAGTTAAATGAACTCTAATTTAGACAGGTGCTCTCCTCCACTGAGATGTTCATGCATAGTGGAGGGTGGTCTTTCCTGATCTTCCTGAAGTCCATGATCACCTCCTTTGTCTTGTCCATATTGAGACTCGGGCATTTACTCTCGCACCATATAACATTTTCCACAAAACAGCACCAAAAATAGAATTCTTATGGAAAATGGGCCATTTAGCCCAGCATCAAACAAAATCATGTCAACCTTCTCCAGGAGCTCTAACGAGAGCATCCCGGCCAGCTGCGTCACAGTGCAGTTTGGTTGCTGTAGAGAAATGGATGGAAGGTCAATCCACAGGAACATAAAAGCAGCAGAGAAGATCATTGGAGTCTCCCTCTCCCCCTAGCGACATCATCCACCGGGATCATTGTCTGAAGGGGGCATGCAAAAAAATCATTGAGAACCCATTCCACCACATAGGAGAAACAGGAGGATTAGAGCCAGCACCACCAGGCTGAGGAACAGCTTCTTTCCACGGGCAATGAGAATGGTGAACGACCATATCTGGGTGTGTGTCTGCATGTTTTGTACAGAGAACGCTGTTTCATCAGGTTGTATTTGTACAGTCAGATGACAAACTTGACTTGAGAAAGCTTATGTTTCACAGTGGAGTGTGCAGCACTAAAGGCTTGCCCCAACTCATATGTAAAGTTCATATTCATTGTTAGAGTACATGCATAACATCACATACAACAGATTCCTTTAGCTGCAACAGCAAGCAGAATTTCTACTTAAACTGCCCTCAAGAAAAACGATACATGTACAAACGAAAGAAATGTAAACAAACTGACTGCGCAGTATAGAAAATAAATATTCAGTAATAAATAATGTACAAAGTAAGAGTCCTTAAACGAGTCCTTAATTGGGTTTGTTGTTGAGTCCGATGGTGGAGGGGAAGTAGCTGTTCCTGAACCTGGTGGGGCAAGTCTTGTGGCAGCAGTGAGAAAAGAGCGTGTGCTGGGTGCTGTGATTGCTGCTGCTCTCCAATGGCAGCATTCCCTGTGGATGTCCTCAATGGCAGGAGGGGATTGTGTTGAATGCCTAACTGTAGATGACAAAGTGATTAAATACAATAATTTTAATATTGTACCTTTTCTCTTGCAAGTACCTGTTTGGCAGTAGCAAACATTTTGGTGCATACATGCATAGTACAATGTGTATGACAACAAATTCATTAGCTCAGTGCATGTTACAAGAAACTGCCATTTTTAAAAAAAATCAATTTTATTTCAGATTTACAGCATCTGCAGTCTTTTCATCTTTCATGTACATATATATTGATAAGACCACAGCTGGGATACTGATTCCTACATTATGTGATACATTTCGGAAGGTCAAACTTGAAGGTGGAGTACGTGGTCAACGGTAGGATTCATCACAGTTTGGAGGGAGAGAGATCATGGGATCCAGGTCTATCGATCCCCCAGGTTGCTGCACAAGTTGAAAGGGTAGTTAAGAAGGCTTACGGTACATTGACCTTCATTAGACATGGGATTGGTAACATTAGCTCTGTGAAACTCTGGTTAAATACTTGGGAGTATTGCATTTAGTTCTGATTGCAGGAAGGATATGGAAGCTCTGCAGAGATTTACCAAGATGTTGCCTGCATTGGAGGGACCTTATGAGGCAAGGTTGACATAGCTTGGAGTATTCTCTTTGGAGCAATGAAGTGACAACTCAATAGAGATATACAGAAGATTGTGAGGGGCTTCAACAAGGTGGACAGCCAATACCTTTTTTCCTGGGACGATAATAGCAAATTATAAAGGGTCCCAGCTCTATTCAAACACAACTTTATTCATACAGTTGCTCAGTGAAGCATGATCAAGGTACTTCATGAGCTGAATATTTGCTCTCATCTTCACCAAATGTTGTGGGTTACTTCAGAGAACATTTACAATTTTAAACCACATTTTATTAATTTTTGTATTTTCCTCACATTTTTTTGGACAGCTGCCAGAGGTTTTAGGATTTCAATACATGGCACTGCATCTGCTATGAGGACGAGGACTTCCATGCCAGATCATCTGTGATGTCATTCTGCAAACAACGTGGCTTCCCCTCTACCACCATCAACTCAGCCCTCACCCACATATCATCCATTACCCACAGACATGCTCTGGCCCCACATGCAACAAGGACGGAATTCCTCCTTGTCAACACCACCCTGCGTTGACAAGCCTCTGCATCCAACATGTCATCCTGAGCCATTTTTGCCACTTACTACACGATCCCACTACCAGACACACATTTCCTTCTCCTCTGCCTTCTGCAGGGACCGCTCCCTCCATGACTCGCTCCCCAATTGTCCCCTTGCACCCACACCTCACCTTCTCTCTCTCTCTCCCATGCCCCCCCCCCCCCCACACCATCATCATTTGGGCTCCCAGGCCTTCCAAGTGAAGCAACACTTCACTTATGATCCTGTAGGGGTCATCTACTGCATCTGGTGCTTCCATTGTGGCCTCCTCTACATCAGAAAGACTAGATGCAGACTGGGAGATCACTTCGTTGAGCATCTCAGCTCTGCCCATTGCAATAGTATGGATCTCCCAGTGGCCACCCAATTCAATTCCCCATCCCATTCCCTTGCTGATGTTTCTGTCCATGGTCTTATGGAGGTGGGAGGGAAAGCACCGTTGGAATTCCTGGAAAGACCGGCAGTGTTGATGGAGGGCAGGTCTTTACTTCAATTCCCACCAACACAGTAGCAGACAAGACTTTTCCCTGCACATTGTACAGTAAATCTGGTGGTGAGGATTGTTGAGCATACAAACTGGGGACTGGAGGGAATGTGAGAGGAACAAGGTGATTGAAGAGGGTGATGAGAGGACAATCGCCTTCGATTCTGTCAGCTTTCAGACGCTTGGCGGGTTTGGACCCAGGACTTGAGGAGAGGCCTCAAACTTGGGTTGGAATTAGAATCCATTGTCATAAATGTGTTGTTACTGTTGCAAACATTGTGATATAAAATTACATTTTAAAAATAGATTTGTGGAAAAATAAGAGAAAGTGAGGCGGTGTCTCCAGTTCATTGTCCATTCAGGGAGAAGCTATCCTTGTGCTGTGAGGTGTTTGTCTTCAGGCTCCTGCACCTCCTTCCCCATGGTAGCAGTGAGAAGAGGGCATGGCCTGGGTGGTGGGAGCCTGCAAAGATAGAGGCTCCTTTCTGAGGACACTGCCTCTTGTAGATGTCCTTGATGGAGTGGAGACTGGTACCCGTGATGGCGCTGGCCAGGTTGACTACTCTGTGGTCTTTTTCTGTCCTCTGCACTGACACCTCCATACCTGAGAGTGATGCAACCAGTCAGAATGCTCTCCACGGTACACTTGCAAGACTTTGGTGACACACCAAATTTCCTCAAAGTTTCTTTTCTCCCACAGATATCATGCACCTCCTGTAGATTTTTCTGGATAGATTCATGGGGCTTTCCTTGGCATATCAGAGGTCAAGAGTCTTGGTGGAGGTGTACCCAATGATGCAGGGCAGAGGGCAAGGAGCTATTCCTCTTAACACGGCAGTATAGCAGTTAGTGCAATGCTGTTACAGCACCAACGTTAGAATCCAGTACTGTCTGTAAGGAGTTTGCATCTTTTCCTAGAGTCTGCGTGGGTTTCCTCCAGGTGCTCAGATTTCCTCCCACTGTTCAAAAACCTACCAGGATTGTTGGTCAATTGGGTGTAGTTAAGCTCAATAGCCAGGTGGAGGTACAAAGTTTGGGTTGCAATCCTCCCTGGAGTATGGGAGGGGTCTATGAAATTGGGAGGGGTTGTGGAGAAGGAAACCGTCTTTTTCAAGGATAGGAGGGTCCAAAATTAGAGGCATGGGTTTAAGATGAGAGTGGAAGAATGGAATGGCAAATGAGGTGGGTGGTTGTGTACCACAAGCTGCCAAAGGAAGTGGTAGAGGCAGGAACAATTAGGTTTTAAAAGATATGTGAGTAGACAAGGATATTGGCCAAGTGCAGGAAAATGGAGTGAAAATGAAAGTCTGCAGACACTGTGATTGTAGAAATGCTGGAGGAACTCAGCCGGTCTCGTAGCATCCATAGGAGGTAAAGATATACTATCAATGTTTCAGGGCCGAGCCTTTCCCCAAGGTACGAGTGAAAAGCAGGCAGGCACTGGAATTAAAAAGCTGGGGTGAAGGGAAGATTATTTTCTCTGCTAACATGGCAGAATACCAATTTTTGGTAGTTCAAAAACTGTACTTAAGATACATACACACATAAATAAAGAAATGTAAACAAACTGACTGTGCAAGAGGGGAAAAATAATTGAAGTGCTGGAGTTCTTTAAATGAGTCCCTGAGAGTTTGTTGATGGTGGAGGGGTGGCAACTGTTCCGGAACCTGGTGGAGCGAGTCTTGTGACCTCTTTCCTGAGGGCAGCAGCAAGAACAGAGCGGGTGGTGTGGATCCTTGATGATCGCTGCTGCTCTCCGATGGCAGGGAGGGTTTTGCCTGTGATGTCTTGGGCTGCGTCCGCTATCTCTTGTGGGGTTTTTACACCCAGGGGTAGTAGTGTCCCCATAACAGACTGCGATGCAGCCGGTCAGCACATACTCCACCACACATCTTTAGAAATCTGCCAGGATTTCCGACATCGCGACAAACTTCTGCAAGAAAATAGAGGTGCTGACATGCTTTCTTCACGATGCCATTAGCATGTTAGGTTCAGAAATGATCTTCCAAGATAGTGACCCTCCTCCCCCCCCCACCAACAGGACAGGGTGGCTCTGTGAATGCAGAGCTGGAAGGAGACAGAGGGATTGGGTAGGGTAGGGGAAGAGAGAGAGAGACACACAGAAGCAGGTTAGGGATAGAAGGGGGCTAACAGAAACCAGAGAAGTCGATGCCAATGCCATTAATCCAGAGGGCACCCAGACTGAACTCACGTAGGCAAATTGGGTCAGCATGAACGTTGGGCCAAAGGACCCATTTCCATGTGGTGTATCTCTTAAAGGACCCATTTCCATGTGGTGTATCTCTTAAAGGACCCATTTCCATGTGGTGTATCTCTTAAAGGACCCATTTCCATGTGGTGTATCTCTTAAAGGACCCATTTCCATGTGGTGTATCTCTTAAAGGACCCATTTCCATGTGGTGTATCTCTTAAAGGACCCATTTCCATGTGGTGTATCTCTTAAAGGACCCATTTCCATGTGGTGTATCTCTTAAAGGACCCATTTCCATGTGGTGTATCTCTTGAAGGACCCATTTCCATGTGGTGTATCTCTTGAAGAACCCATTTCCATGTGGTGTATCTCTTGAAGCCTCTGCACCAGAGACCCCTGCCACAGTTTGTCTGTGTGTATCTTTGTCACTGCGTGTCTGTTCTCTTGGGGACAGTGTGGGTTTCCTCCATCTGTTCCTGCCTCCTCCCACATCCCTCCCAAAAGCTCGATCAGTGGGTTAATGGATCACTTGCAAATTGCCTGCAGCATGAAATGAGAGACAGTCTTGAAGCGCACATCTCTATACAAGTCCCCAGCAGATAGTTGTTTGGCCCATTCACACCAATACTAGCCCTTTGAAGGAAGCAAGCAAACAGGAGGAGCTTGAGGCCAACTGCTTCATTTCGTTGCAATCGAAATCCAGGGGGAGGGTGGGAAAGAATAGCCCCTAGCCCTACTGGCCATCCCATGTCATACAACCCCTTCCCTCCCTGCACTGCAGTGTCCTGCAGGTCAGCCAGACGTGATGCGGGAGGGGGGGACCGCCTACCTCCCTCTACAGGTCGAAGCCGATTGCTCAACCGGCGCCGCCTCTCCTGCGACCGAGTGGAGCGGGTAGCCGTCAATCAAAGGCGCTTCCAGTACGTCGCCCTGCGCGGTGACGTCACCGAGACCAGCGGCCATCTTTGGCGGTCGGTCGGTAGGAAACGCAGGCGTTTGATTTTTTTTAAAGATTATATACAAATTCTCTTAATTATATATTTTAAAAAAAACATTAAAATCACCCGAAACAGACACCGAGCTGCTGGATTAAAGAGAGGGGTCGATCCTAGCGCCCTTCGCCATGTCGGAGAACCGCGAGCTGGAGGTGCAAGCTGAGGAGACCGGCGAAGAGAAGCAGGTAACACAATAAGGGAATTAAAATCTCTTGGACCAACCATCAAAAGCCGAGGCTTCTCTCTCCCCACCCACCCCACCTCAGGCCGTCGAGTCCCCTGGGCCCTACCGGGCCGCGTTGACTGCTGGCGCGGGTTTCATGCCTCTCTACAGCGCTGAAGTGGAGGAGGAGCGCGGCCATCTTATCCGGCCGAAGGTCCCACCTCCTCACCAGGCCGGCGCGCTGATTGGCCGGAAGGGAAGAGCGGGCGAGCCCTAGTGCCACCATTGGTCGGCGGCCACGTCCATCGGGGTGGCTGGAGGCGGGCGGAAATTTCTGCCTGAAAGTTTGTAAGGATTTCCCATATGAGGGTTTGGAAAGATTTAAAGTAAAATAGTAGTAGTTGATGGGAGAACCATGACCACTTTATGAGCCTCTTAGGACAGGTTGTCATCTAGGACTGTGCTCACGGGACTGAGAGGTGTGATAGAATATTTCGAGATGTATTTGGGAGATAAATTGGTAAAATTAGAGTAAGCACACACTTTAAAACAGATTCTATTTGAAATACTGAAGAATTCATATTCAGTGACTTTACAGAAAGTATGGAGAATGCTATGCGCATTTCACAAGTAGCTCCTAATTGAAATGATGTCATGAAATGAATGGACTGGAGACCCTCTGGCTGTTGAAAGCTCTCTGCAAGGGTTTTGACAGAGTGCCCAGAAAGGTTCTTGTTTACCTAAAAACAACAGATGGGAGCAGAAAACTGATTCCTATTGTTTGCTGGAGAAGGAGGGGGTTTTGTGAGAGAGAGAGAGTTGGGGGGGGGAACATGTGGCTGGCAGTTGGAATCTGAGATGGAGAGAGAAAGTCACAGCTGAAACAAGCAGGAGAAGGTGGTTGGAACTGAAACAGAAAACTCCAGAGCGGCGGATGGCTGGAAGTGCTACCTGTCTGATGTTTCTTTTGGAATAAGGGGAACAGATGGAACTCTGTGGTAGCCTGAAAGAAAGAGGTTCTCATCCAGAGAAACCTGATGGGGCAAGTTTCATCAGCAAGTCTAATGGTGGTACCTCAGTTGTGGAAACCCTGGAACAACAAATTTCTGCAAACCTACAAAGAACCTTCCTGAGCAGTAAACATTTACCTTTCGAGCACCAAAGTCTGGTGAACTTTATACATGTTAAATTCTGTGCACAGTATAAGAATTGCTTGCAACCAAAGAATTTAGAAGAATGAGAAGTGAAATTGAACTGTGAACCAAAGAATTTACACACACATTACATACATGTGCGCTTAGAATTAGAAGGGGGTTAAGTTAGATTAGTTAAGTTAATAGTGATAAGTTAAAGTTTGATTCTGTTTTCAAGTTTAAAGATCATTAAAAGCAACCTTTGTTTAATTAACTACTTGTCTTGGTGAATATCTATTGCTGCTGGAATTTGGGGTCCTTTGGGTTCGTAACAGAGGTGATATATAACCATATATAGCACAGAACAGGCCAGTTTGGCCCTACTAGTCCATGCCGGAACAAATCCCCACCCTCCTAGTCCCACTGTCCAATCCTCTCTCCTCCATGTAATTATCCAGTCTTTCCTTAAATGTAAATAACATCTCTGCTTCAACCACCTCCGCCGGAAGCTTATTCCACATCCCAACCACCCTTTGCGTGAAGAAATTTCCCATCATGTTCCCCTTATAATTTTCCCCCT
Organism: Narcine bancroftii; assembly: GCF_036971445.1. Taxonomy (NCBI): domain Eukaryota; kingdom Metazoa; phylum Chordata; class Chondrichthyes; order Torpediniformes; family Narcinidae; genus Narcine; species Narcine bancroftii. The sequence continues at coordinate 187,420,523 of NC_091473.1, forward strand.
TCAATCTCAAACCATGGCTTCTGGTTTGAATATCCCCCACTCTTAATTGAAAAAGCCTATCCACGTTGTCTCTCTCTGTCACCTCCATCAAATCCCCCCTCAATCTTCTACGCTCCAGAGAAAAAAGCCCCAGGCTGCTCAACCTTTCTCTGTAACTCAAACCCTGACATCCTGTGAACATTCTCGTGAACCTTCTCTGCACTCTCTCTATTTTGTTTATATCCTTCCTATAATTTGGTGACCAAAACTGCACACAGTATTCCAAATTTGGCCTCACCAATGTACAATTTCATCATAACATCCCAACTCTTGAATTCAATACTCCGATTTATGAAGGCCAACATTCCAAATGCCTTCTTCGCCACTCTATCTACCTGAGTATCAACTTTGAGGGTACTATTTATCATAACTCCTAAATCCCTTTGTTGCTCTGCACTCCTCAATTGTCTACCATTCAATGTATATGACCTATTTAGATTTGCCTTTCCAAAATGCAACACTTCACACTTATCCGTATTAAATTCCATCAGCCATTTCTCAGCCCACTCCTCTAGCTTTCCTATATCTCTTTTTAAGCTATGGTAATCTTCCTCACTGTCCACAATACCACCAACCTTTGTATCATCTGCAAACTTACTTATCCAATTCACCACCCCTTCTTCCAGATTGTTAATATATATAACAAACAATAGTGGACCCAGGACCAATCCCTGAGGAACTCCACTAGTCACCAGCCTCCAATTGGACAAACAATTTTCTACCAGTACTCTCTGACACCTCCCATCCAACCATTGTTGAATCCATTTCACTACCTCCTTATTTATACCTAATGCCTCCACCTTTTTTCCTAACCTCCTGTGGGGAACTTTGTCAAAAGCTTTACTAAAGTCTAAATAGACAACATCCACAGCCTTCCCTTCATCAATCATTTTTGAAACCCCTTGAAAAACTCTATCAGGTTTGTTAAGCATGATCTACCCCTGACAAAACCATGACAAAACCACAGCCTTCCCTTCATCAATCATTTTTGTAACCCCCTCGAAAAACTCTATAAGGTTTGTTAAGCATGATCTACCCCTGACAAAACCATGCTGACTACTACCTATCAATCCCTGTTCTTCCAAATATTTGTAAATGCCATCCCTCAGAACACTTTCCATCAATTTACCCACCACAGACTTCAGACTCACAGGTCTATAATTTCCAGGCTTACAGTTGGACCCTTTCTTAAACAGCGGAACAACATGAGCCACCCTCCAATCCTCTGGCACTACCCCCGTGACCAGTGACATCCTAAATATCTCTGTTAATGGCCCCACTATCTGTACACTAGTCTCCCTGAGTGTCCTTGGGAATACTTTCTTATAGAAACATATCAAATCATCAAAAGCATAGATAAGATCAAAATTCAATTGATTGTCATGTAATGCAGACTGTGCAATATTACACAGAATTTGTTTTCATCTGCCATAAGGCAGAGATTCGCCATTGGCAGAAACTGCCTGAAACGCCTCTTACAGTCAGAGAAAGAGAAGGGAGTTGGTGTAGCTCAAAGCCCTTGCAGCGCCAGTGATTGGGATTGGACCAGGGTTTGAATCCCGCGCAGTCTCCAAGGTGTTTGTACATTCTCCCCATGTCCGCGTGGGTTCTTCCCCCCACCCCACCCAGGGGCTCCGTTTTCCTCCCACTGTTCAAGACGTGTAGGTTAATTGGGATAAATTGGGCAGCGTGGGCTGAAACATCCTGTATGTCTAAATAAATACAGCCCCCACCACCACCCCTCCCGACCCAGTCATCGACTGAGCATGGATTCACCTCCAACAGTTCTACATCCCCCTGCAGCCGGAACTCCATATTCCTGAACCTCGGCACCCTCTCGCATCCAATGTCTTCAGCCAGTCTCCAGCCCGGTGTGAATTTCTTGACCGTGGTGTCCTGCAGCTTGCCTCAAGTCACCAGCAGCCTGCCACTGTGTGTTCCTTCAATTACAGAAACGCCCCCCCCCCCGCCATGGTCATCCACCTTGAGGGTTGTCTCCTCTGCTTCTCAAATGGGGAGTATTCTCCCCATTTTCCCATGCCCTGCGCCAGTCCTCTGCTTCCTCAGAGCCTGCAAGCCCTCGTGCCACTCAAAGGCACTGCCATCTTGGATGCAGACCCCATGGTCTCAGGCTGTTTAAAGCCTGTAAAGATCAGACTGCAATCAGAGTGAGGATTTGGACCTTGCGTGAGCACTCTGTCTCCACTCCCTGCTCTCTGGAGGTCCATAGGAGTGGGAGCACTGCCATTTTCCACTAGAGGTAAAACACAAAAGTCTGCAGACACCGTGGTTGAAGTAAAAACATAGTGCTGGAGAAACTCAGCTGGTTAAATTGTGTATTTTATATTACAAAAATTTGGGCTCAAGCCTGAAATATTGGTTGTGTATTTTTATCTTTGCTATTTAAAGTACACCGTTTGACCTGCTGTGTTTCTCCAGTGTTGTGTTTTCACTACAGATAATATAGAAATAGGTATGGTGTGTCCATTGGTGGGGGAGACCAGACCAGGGGACGTAGCCTCAAGATTCAGGGTAGTAGATTTAGGACGGAGATGAGGAGGAACTGCTTTTCCCAGGGGTTGGTGAATCTTTGGACTGACTGAGTTCCTCCAACATTTTTACTACAATCACAGCGAACACAGACCTATGTGTTTCACTCTGTGGAATTTGCTGCCCATTGAAGCACGGCTGGTCGAATCTAAGCAATGGAAACCTCAGGCAATATATTTAAGGTTGGATAGATTTTTACACAATAGGGGGATTAAGGGATATGGGGTAAAGGCAGGTCGGTGGAGATGAGCTGATCATCAGATCAGCTCATTGAATGGCGGAGCAGGCTTGACGGGTCGGATGGCCGACTCCTGCTCCTGCTTCTTACGTTCTTAACCAAAACTTGGGCAGGGATCCAGGTATTAAAGAATTGGATTTAAAAAGAAAGAAACTGCAGATGCTGGAAATCTGAAATAAAGTCCTGGGAATAGTCATCAGGTTAGGCAGAATTAGAATTTATTGTCACGAACATGTGTCGCAAAATTTGTTACTTTTTAGCAGCATTACAAGTCCAAATATTGCTCTAACTTAACATATATTTAAAAAAAAGTGAAAAAAGAAGAGAATGTGAGGTAGTGTCTGTGGTTCATTGTCAGTTCAGAAATCAGACAGCGGAAGGGAAGACACCATCCTTGTGCTGCTGAGTGTTTATCTTCAGGCTTCTGAACCTCCTTCCTGATGGTAGCAGAGTGAAGAGGGCATGGTCTGAGTGGTGGAGGTCCTTGAGGATAGAGGCTGCTCTCTTGACATCACCTCTTGTAGATGCACTCGATAGAGTGAAGTTGGTGCCTATGATGTCGCTGGCCGAGTGAACAACCCTCTGTAGTCTTTTCCTGTCATGTATATTGGCACTTCCATACCAAACAATTTTGCAATCCATCAGAATGCTCTCCGCAGTACACCTGTAGAAATTTACAAGTCTTTGGGGACATACCAAACCTCCTCAAACTCCTCCCAAAGTGTAGTAGCTGGGGAGCCTTCTTTGTGATTGCATCGACATGGAGGTCCCATGTTATTGGAAAATGTTTCCGGTCCAGGAAATACACTTACCATGTTTAGTTCTGGAGGAACTCAGCAGGTCCTACAGAGTTCATGAATGGGAGGCCAAGAAAATAAATTATTTAGAAAAAGGAAAAGTCTCTACACACCCTTAATGTCATGCCTGTATATTCCCATCATTGTACATTTTTACATACGCTCTTTATTTATCCCATTGCCACCACTATGACACCTTGTTGTTACTTCCCCCCCCCCACCCCATCATTTGTGGGGCTGAGACCAAGGGGAAGGACTCAAGACTGTGGTTGTTCACCGCAGTGCCCTTGAGTTGGGCTGAGGCAAAGAAACACAACCACCTGAGCCCTTCGTCAAGGTGTGAGCAAAAGGTAGATAGGCACCTGGATAAATGAGTGAAGGGAGGAGCACAGGCCAACAGCCAAGAGGACATACGTGGAAATTGATTGGGTGGGTTGGAGAGATAGGATGGGAATCTATCAGGAGAGGGGGAGGTTAGCTCTGTGAAAGCAGAGCTGGCGGAAAGGAGACAAATGGGTAGGGAAAGAGAGGGAGACAAGGGAGGGGAGATGGAAGACAGAAAAAAAGGGATCGGGAAGGAGTCAGGTGGTGGGGGGGGGGGAAGAGTCCTAGCCAAAAGCAGAGGTTGATGTTAATGCCATCTGATTGGAGGGTGCCCAGATGGAATATGAGGTGTTGTTCCTCTAATTTGTGGGTGGTTTCAGTCTGGTGGCAGTGCAAGAGACTGTGGACACCAGGTCTGAAAATTTAACTGCTTGTTCTTTCCACGGCCGCTAACCTAATCTGCTCAACCTTGCAGACTTTTTTTAAAATCTTGGTTATTATACATGTCTTGCAAGAGGAGATAGGGAGCCTGAGAGTTTTAAGGAGGGAACAAACGAGGTATGGCTGGTCGAATCTAAGCAATGGAAACCTCAGACCATGTGTAGAATAGTGTGGAGACTTTTCATTCTTGCAGTGTAGATGGTGGCTCATCAGCCCATTGACTATTAGCTCAGCAATATTTTTTGTCTCATCCCTACCCCCTCTCTTCCCCCCAAGTTATTTTGTAGTCACACAGCACAGAAATAGGTCATTTGGCTGATAGTATGAAGTACCCGTTTACACAAATCCCATTATATTATATATACACAACTCAGGAGTGGACCACTGTGTAGACCATCACGTCATCCTCCATACTAATCCCATTTATCTAAGACCATAGCCTTCTCTATGACCTATTTTCTCTCACGTGTTCATCATTTTCTAGAGACTCTCTTCTCACAAGTCAACACCAGGGACAATTTCATTTGCTAATTAACTGATTAAATATGTCTCTGTGGCTTAGGAGGATGCTGAAGCACCCGAGGGAAACTCACAGGGTCACTGGGAGGATGTACAAGTTTTCCATGGTTCAGAGACTCTTCAGCCCACGGTGTTGTGCCAGCTCAATAACGGAATCTAACAACTGCTGAGAATTTCCCTACTGCATAACCCTCTGTTTTTATCAGTTCCATGTACCTATCTAATAATCTCTGAAAAAATCCTTTTGTCCCTGTTTCCACCACCATTGCCGGCACCCACCCCTCTCTGTGTGAAGAACCTATCTCTTTCATTCCCCCCCCCCTTACTCCCAACCCAAGCACCTTAAAACTATGCCCCCTCATGTTAACCATTTCAGTTTTTCCCAGAGGGTGGTGAATCTGTGGAATTCGCTGCCCATTGAAACAGTGGCAGCGACCTCAGTAAATGTATTTAAGGCAAGGTTGGATAGATTTTTACATATTATAGGGAAAAGGTGGAGATGAGCCTAACATCTCTATGATCTCATTAAATGGCGAAGCAGGGAGGCCTCCTCCTGCTCCTATCAGAGGTAGAATCGGTAGTGTGGGGCGTTGTCGTGTTTGATTGTCAGCGTAGACTTGCCCTGTATCTGTGCTGTAGGATTTATGACTATCGCAATGGGGGTGAGAATTTTAAGAATGGGGCAAGAATGATAAATTCTGGAAGTTCAGCACCTTGGGCAGCAAATATGTTCTGAATGGGACCTGGGATAACTTGGTCATTGCAGGAGCTGATGGCTGAGTTCGGACACCAGGTAGCAAGATGTAGAATGAGGGAGATGGCCCAGTGGAACTTGACCAGTATAAATTACTCAGTGAGTGGGGGGAAAAGGATGTGAGAGGACAAACCATTGCTTGCCTAGTGATTAGCACAATGCTTGGAGCCTATTTAGATTTCAGATTTATTGTTAGAGTACATATATGACATTACATACAACCGTGAGATTCTTTTTCCTGCGGGCCAGGAAGAATTACCACTTATTGGTAATGCAAAAGAAACTGTACACAACGTACCCAGCAGCACTATCTGTAAGGAGTTTGTATGTTCTCCGTGTGACCTGTGTGGATTTCCTCTGGGGGCTCTGGTTTCCTCCCACCTTTCAAAGAGTTTGTATGTAGTTGGGTGTATTTGAGGTGCCACAGGCTCGTGGGCCGGAAGGGCCCGTTTAATTGCGCACCTAAATTTAAACTTTAAAAAATAACCACGTTGCTTTTTTCAAAAAAAAATTAAGGTTATTGGAAAAGAACAAGGTTAGGCACTGTGGAAAGATGGAGAATGACACAGCAAGCTGTCACGTGTGAGATAAAAGAACCCAGGTGGATTAGAGGATCCGGACTAAACGCAGGAACTGCAGATGCTGGGATCTTGGGCAGCCAGCAGGTCTGGCAGCAACCACGAGGGAGAAATGGTCAGTCAGCGTTTCGGGACCCCGACTAAAAATGTTGACTGCAATATCTGTTCATGGACACTGGCTGACCGGCTGGGTTCTTACAGCTTCTCATAGGCTGAAGTTATCTTGTTCTCCTGCTGGAAGTCACACTTTATATTTAAATGTTTAGACCGATATGTAGCATTGATCAAGTTTAAATTCACAGTAAATTCAAGCAACCAGCAAAAAGCTCAAGGAAAATAAATAGGAGCAAAATAATAGGTTAAAAAAATTGTAATTTTAAAATGGTAAAAACAAATGTTCTCAGAAGTAACACAGAAACCTTTGGTAAAGATAGGAGCATATATTCATCCAGTGCACGGCCTTGGTCGTGCTTTGCTCGTAGCAACTGTTTGAATAAAGTTGTGTGAAACAGCAATGGCGTCGCCCAGGATGAAGAGGTAGTTGATGCTGCTCGCTTTTGGAGGTGACTCTCTTAAAGTGTCCCCCCCCCCCCATCCCTGCTTCGTAAGAGTCAGTGGCTTCATCTGTAAACATGGGGGGTGGGGGATTAATTATCTAATAATGTTATTGTTCATCTTTCGGCTGGCTCCGTGGAGGGGGATGGACCTACAAATGCAGTGACGGTTAAATGTTTTCAAAGAATATGACTGAAAATAAAGTAAAATGCTGTAAGGTTTATATGTTCATGCAAGCGAAGTTTGTTCAGTGTAAGGATAGTATTTTAATGTCATATATATGTGTGGGTGTGTCTTTTAAACTGTTTACTCTTCATATAGGTGTATTAGTAAGTCTCAAGCAACGGGAATATACACTTATCTGGCATCTACCAATTCCCATAGATTCTGGATACCAGGGGTTTTATTGTATTTGACAGTAAATACCTAGTAGACTGTGAGGTGTTCTTCTGTGAGCAGACTACCAGGTCATCTCTAACATACAGCCATGCAAAGAACACAATTTTTTACAAATATTTTTTTATTTTTCACACTGTGAACCAGATCAACCAAAATATGTACAAACGGATCTCATTAAATTTACAGTGGTTTTTTCTCCCTCTTTTTCCACCCCCCTCCTCCCCTCCCCTCCCTCCCCTCTACCCACCCTCCTCCAATATCCATAAATATTCAACATATACAATACAATAAAACAATATTTTCACACAAAGGAAAACAAATGAGAAAAATGCGTCATCTATTCATTACACACTGAATCCAGTCGTTTTGTCTTCTTTTTATTTTCATTCTCATTTTAGGGGATGGAGGTTGTAGGCAAACGCTCTGATATGTTCCATGTATGGTTCCCAAATTTGTTCAAATATTGTGACTTTATTTTTTAAATTATATGTTATTTTTTCCAATGGAATACATTTATTAATTTCCATGTACCATTGCTGTATTCTCAGGCTCTCTTCCATTTTCCAAGTTGACATTATATATTTTTTTTGCTATCGCTAAGGCTATCCTAATGAACTTTTTTTTGTACTTTATCCAATTTGAGGCCTAATTCTCTACTTCTTATGTTACTTAAAAGAAATATCTCTGGTTTTTTTGATAAGTTATTTTTTGTAATTTTATTTAGTATTTGATTTAATTCTTCCCAAAACGTTCTTGAATACATCTCTTTTCCACTTCTTTGCCACCTCCATCCCCCTTTTCCCCATTCTCAGCTCTTAGTTTTCTCTTATTGCATTTAATATACGACAACACGTTTAAGACATAAAGTACCCCCGCAGTTCCCACATCCAGTAATACCTTAACCCCAAAATCCCCCCCCCCTCTCCGAGTTGCCCCATACCCCTTGCCAGGCAACCACAACTCCCCTTTTCATTTGGGTTGTGATCTTGTTCGCAGCATCAACTGATTTTGCAGTGACGGTTATTCCCCCTCCACCCAGCCCTCCCCAGAAAACACTTTTTTAAACACATATAACAAAGCTCTCTCTCTCTCTTCTTTTTTTCCTCTTACTCCCTTCCTTCCCTTCTCTTTTCTCTCTTTAGCTCTTTACATATACATTGTTTTTACATCTTTATATATACTTTATCGTCGTTCTTCATTCTTGTTACATCTCTTGATCTCCTGTCCTGCAAATGTTCTGCAAATTCTTGCACTTTCTATGGATCTGAGAACAGTCTGTTTTGCTCCCCGGGTATAAATATTTTAAGCACGGCTGGATGTCTTAATATGAATTTGTAACCTTTTTTCCATAAAGTTGATTTCGCTGTATTAAATTCCTTCCTCCTCTTTAAGAGTTCAAAACTTATGACTGGGTAGAAAAATATTTTTTGATCCTTGTATTCCAATGGTTTATTATCTTCTCTAATTTTATTCCTTGCCCGTTCCAGTATACTTTCTCTTGTCGTATATCTCAAAAATTTTACTGAGATGGATCTTGGTTTTAGATGTGCCTGTGGTTTCGGAGCTAATGCTCTGTGTGCCCTTTCTATTTCCATTCCTTCCTGTATTTCTGTCATTCCCAGGACCTTTGGAATCCATTCTTTTATAAATTCCTTCATATCTGTGACTTCTTCATCTTCCTTCAGGCCCACTATTTTTATGTTGTTTCGCCTACTATAATTTTCCAATATATCAATTTTCTGAGATAACAACTCTTGTGTCTCTTTAATTTTTTTGTCACTTCCAATTTTTCTCTTAAGTCATTTACTTCCATTTCTACAGCCATTTCCTGCTCTTCCACATTCTCTACACTTTTCCCTATTTCTGTCATGACCTGTTCTAACCTTTGCTTTTTATCTTTTGTTCTTTTCATTTTCCTTTTAATTGCATTAAATTCTAATGGTAACCATTCTTTTAGTGATCTCAATTGTTCTTCAAAAAAACTTTATCTATATTCTGTTCATCAGCTTTACCTTTTATTTCTCTTTGTCCATCAGTTTTACCTTCTATTTCTTTGTGAAGATCTTGGTCTTCTTTTTCTGTGTCTGTAGCTGTGTTTGTGTCTTCTTCTCTTCTTTGTGTCTGTGTCTCTTCTGTTTTTCCTGATGAACTGCTTATATCTCTTTGTTGGGCCTCTTCTTGCTGTTGGTCCTCCCCTCCTGGGCTGCTCGTCTGTTGTGCTTCTTGACGTTGGTCTTCTTGTCGATCTTTCCTCCATCTGTTTTGTCGCACCTTCTTCTTCTGCCTTCCTTATCCTCCAGCTGAAAGCCCTGGTGTCTGGCGTCGCTCCTCCGCTGAGCCCCCCTCTTTCCTCTTTCTCCTCTAATTGCGCACTTTTGTTTGGTTCCGAGAGCCATTTTTGTAGTGTACCACTGGCTGGTGGGTCTTGACTCTGCAGGGCAGGTACTGACCTCAAAGGTCAGGTGCTCCTCATCACCACAATGTCCTGTTCCTTCATGCAGGTAAGGCCTTCTTCTTTCCTCTCTGGTGACTTTTCTACTTTTTTTCCCAGTTGTTTTTACTTTCTCCTTCTTGGAAGCCATCTTCTTTCTCTTCTCTGTATCTTTATCTTCTATTTCTTGTATTTTATTTCTGTTATGCTTTGCTTTTTCCTGACTTTTTTTTTCTATTTTCTATTTTCCTGGAGAGGGCTGGTTTTCCCGACCAGCCTCTACTCCATCACGTGACTCTCCCCCCCCAAAGAACACCATTTACAGAGTTTCACTGAGAGAGAGAGATCAGTTGGAAACAAGCAAGGGCAGCCTGGGAGCACGGTTGTGAGGAAAAAACAGTCTTTAAGCCTGTTAGACTATTAGCCCACATGTTCATGCTCTTAAACCTTCTGCCAAGAGGGAAGAGTGTGTCCAGGGTGAGCAGCGTTCTGTTGGCTGCCTTTCTAGGCAGTGGGAGATGTAGACGGCATCCAAGGAGGGAAAGTATACGTGAAGTTCTCAGCTTCTTTCACCTCTCCAGCTACTTAAGATCTTGCGCAGAGCGGCTCCCGTCCTCGTGCTGCGATGAACCCAGCGAGTCTACTTTGGATGGTGGCCTGTGCAGTGAGCTGTCAGTCACTGGATCGCAGTTTGCTTTTGTCTGGAAAGGCGGGGAAGTAGATTAGGTGGGGGATTTCAAATGAGAAGTGGGCAACCAAAGTTGTAACGGACCAAGAAGGGAAGTGGAAAAAATGGACTGATGGCAGTTTAATTTATTGTCATAAATGTGTCACGAAATTCATTGTTTTGCAACAGCATTATTGCCCATTATTACAGCAAAAAATTGCTGTAAATTACATTTTCTTAAATAAATAAATTGGTGCAAACGAAGAGAAAGTGTCCGTTCAGAAATCTGATGGCGGAGGGGAAGAAGCTGTTTTTGTACCATTAGCTGCTCCTCTTCAGGCCCCTGCACCTCCTTCCTGATGGTAGGGGTGTGAAGAGGGCACGGCCTGGGTGTTGGGGGTTAGAGGCTCTTTCTTGAGACACTGCCTCTTGTCGATGTCAGCGCCAATGATGGCGCTGGCCTAGTTCACAACTCCGTGTCCCTTTCCTGCCTTGTGCCAGACTGTGAAGCAGCCAGCAGAATGCTCTTCACGGTCCGCCTGTAGGAATTTCCAAGCGTTCTGAGTGTCATGTCAAATCCCTTCACACTCCTAACTAAATATCGCCGCTGATGTGCCTTCTTCACAATTGCATTGAGCTGATGGCCCCAGGATTGCTCTTCAGTGATGTTGACACCCAGGAATTTGGAGTTCTCTGCCCTTTAACAGTCACATCCTCATGAAGTATTTGGCTGTTGGGATTCATTGGAGCACTCACATCTGGGAATTACTGTCTATGCTGGCATATAGGACGATCCGAAACGCCACATCTCAAAATCCGAACCTTGACCTCGAAATCTCAGCACTGCCGGCTCTGACGCAACCTTGAGCGCACTCTGTTAGTCATCAACAAAGTCTCGATGATCTCCCGCAGGGTCCATCCACCCTCTCCAACTGCTGTCGGCCTCGTACAGGCTATAAACAACCTGTTACAGAAGCCGATGGCGGTTTATTTTAAAATACGCTAATAAAATAAAAACTTTTACAGGGTAGTTTGGTATTAAAATAATTGTGATTTGCTTTTAACAACCTTCACTGGTCAGCAGTAAGTGCCAGATTTTGAGGGGGGTGGCATGGGGAGGGGGGGGGGGGAGGTTGTCTTGTACAAAGGGTATAGCTCAAAACCTACATTTTGGTGGAAATTCCAGATCATATACAGTGGTTTGGTGGGGGGGGGGGGGGGGTTAAAGGATTGAAGGAGATGCATCCTGGGTGGTAATTGTCAACCTTGATCTGATTGGACACAGTCCGAGCCAGGGGCCTCTTTGCTTCCACATATTGGCTGGTTCTGCACAGCACCTCCTGTGGCAGTCCTGACCCAAATAGCCCCTGGGATGGTGGAGAAAAGATTGCAATCGGAGCAGATTTTAAACCATCCTGAAAATGAATTCAGCGTCTCATTCCTTAGAGGGTCCTTGAACCAAAACAAAGAGGAAAATGCGTCATGTAAGCTCCTAACAGTGTCATCAAGTTTGCAGGTGGCACAGCAGTCGTTGGCCTCATCAGCAACAGTGATGAGTTGCTCAACAAAGAAGTAGAAATTCTTGTGATACAGTGCAAGAATAACAACCTGAGTCTTGATGTGGCCGAGATGAAGGAGATGATCGTGGACTAAAGGAGGACCAGGACAACCACCCTCTACTACTCATCAACAACTACATAATAGTGGAGAACACCAAGTTCTTTGAAGTCCACTAAATTAGTGACCTATCGTGGACACTCAACACCTCCTCACTTATCAGGAAGGCGCAACAGTGACTGCTCTTCCTGAGAAGTCCGAAGCTGGCAAGGCGACCGGCCACCATCATGTCAACCTTCTACAGGAGCTCTATCAAGAACCATCCAGGCCGGCTGCATCACCGTGTGGTACAGTTGCTGCAGAGAAATGGATCGGAGGTGAATTGAAAGGACCATAAGAGTGGCAGAGAGGATCACTGGAGTCTCCCACTCCCCCTATTGATGTGATCTACAGGGATCGTTGTCTGAAAAGGGCGCGTGAAATCATTGAGGACCCCTTCCACCCTGCACACAGCATCTTTCAGCTGCTTCCGTCGGGGAAGAGTTACAGGAATATCAGAGCCAGATCATCATGCTGTAGAACAGCTTCTTCCCATGGGCAATGACCAAACGACCTACTCACACTAACCATCCAAGACCCTCCTATTATATTTATTTGTATAGATGAATACTTGTCCTGGATATGTGTTGTTTGTCTGGATGTCTGGTTGTGGGTCTGCGTGATTTGCACCAAGGACCTGAAAAATGCTGTTTTGTCAGTTTGTACTTGTGAAATCAGATGATAATAAACTTGACTTGTTCTGACTGGTGGTTCTGCAACAAGTTCGGGCAGAAGGCAAGGCTCTGTTCTTCAGTCTAGCCTGGGGGCCTCGTTGTAACATAAATCCCAGAAGAAGGACTTATTTGGCTTTGGCCTTTCAAAGCGATTCTCGGGTGAGGAGTAACCCCACCTCTGTATATTTTCCCCCACGTTTCTCCATTCCAACTTTGTCCATCCAATTGGGGAAGTGCGTCGCCAGGCTGGCGTCACTCGAAAGGCCAAGCGAGCAAAGCTGGCACAAAGAAGTGGGCAGCAATTAAAATTTAAGTGAGGACATACAGCACAGGAACAGGCCATTTCAGCCTACAGGACCATGGCACCCAATTAACCTACACCCCCGGTATGTTTCAAATGGTGGGATGAAGCCGGAGCCCCCAGGGAAAATCCACGAAGACACAGGAAGAATGTGCAAACTCCTTACAGACAAAGTGGAATTCCTGCCCCAGTCCCAATTGCTGGCACTATAAAGGCACTGTGCTCACTGCTAAGCTATCCGTGCTGATTAGCAGGATGCTATTGTTCATCTGTACAGAGTTGTGACTGCAACCCAGACTATCTCACATAATCCACCCCCCCCCCCCCCCCCCACCATTGACCCATCCACACATCCCATTGCCTTGGTAAAATTTCCAACATATTAAAAGATTAGTCCCAAACACTCTTCCATCAGGAAATTCCAGGACTTAGATCCAGCCCCACAATATTAACTTTCGACATACAACATGGTAACAGGCCCTTTCAGCCCACGAGTCCATGCCACCCAGTTGACCAACAGCCCCTGTATGCTTTGAAGCACGGGAGGAAACCGGAGCATCTGGAGAAAATCCATGCAGACACGGGGAGAACGTTCAAACTCCTTACCGAATTCAAACCCAGGTCGCCGTAGTGGTAACAGTGTTGCACCAACTGTACCACCCTGATTGAAGGATAGTTTCTTTCCCACCGTTATCAGGTTGTGATACTCCCACTCTGGGCTCATAAATAAATTACCAGGACCAGTGTAAGGACGGTCAAACGCCTTTATGGCTTTGGAAAGCCCGTACCCTATCGCGGCAAGAAGCACTGCAAAGGAGTTGGACCTGCTCCAAGGGAGCTTCCTCTTGTCTCCAAGGTATTTGTACATGCAGAGTACATGACACAGTTTGTTTATCAGTTCTCGCATTTACATTGTTGTAACACAATTTCTGTGATCACAAGATATTCCATCGTAATTAACCCAACACTTTTAATCCTTAATCAAGCAATTATTAAGATTCTGGCATAACCTCAGGGCATCTGCTGATCACCTTTAAAATACTTTGGTCCTTTATCAAACAATTAGTTACCTTCAACCAGGATCTGCCACGATCTCAGATTTCAGATTTATTGTCAGAGTACATACATGACATCACATTCAACCCTGAGATTCTTTCTCCTGTGGCTGAGCCAGAATTACCTCCTACTGGCAGTGTAAAAAAATACTGACTCAACATAAACAAATTAGAAGTAAGAGTCCTGAAATGAGTCCCTGATTGAGTTTGTCATTGAGGAGTCTGATTTGGTGGAGGGGTAGCAGCCATTCCTGAACCTGGTGGTGCGAGTCTTGTGGCACCGCGACCTCTTCCCTGATGGTAGCACCTAGAACAGAGCGTGTGCTGGGTGGGGTGGATCCAATGATTATCGCTACTGCTCTCTGACAGCAGCGTTCCCTGCAGATGTTCTCGATGGTGGAGAGGGTTTTATCCGTGATGTCCTGGGCTGTGTCCACTACATTTTGGAGGGCTTTACACTCAAAGATATTGGTGTCCCCATACCAGACTGCGATGCAGCCGGTCAGCACACTTCCCACCGCACCTCTGTAGAAATTGTCCAGGGTTTCTGATATCGTGCCAAACCTCTGCAAACTCCTGAGGAAGTCGAGGCAACGTCGTCCTTTCTTCACAATGCCAATTGTGTGTTTGGTCCAGGAAGGATCCTCTGAGATAGTGACTCCCAAGAACTTAAATTTGCTCACCCTCTCAACCCCTGATCTCCTAGTGATCTCTGGATCGTCCACCTCTGATGTTCCCTTCCTGAAGGTAACAATCAGCCCTTGGTTTTGGTGACATGAGTGCAAGATTGTTGTTGGTGTGCCATCCAGCCAAGTTTTCAATCTCCCTCCTGTATGTTGTCTCATCGCTACTTTTTATACAACCCACTACCGTGGTAAAATCAGCGAATTTGTAGATGGTGTTGTTGTACCGAGCCACACAGTCATGGGTGTATAGCTAATAGAGCAGGAGGCTAAATATGCAGCCCTATGGTGCTCCGGTACTGACGGAGATTGCGGAGGGGATGTTCTTACCGATCCTCACTGATTGTAGTCTGGAGGAGAGGAAATCCAGGATCCAGTTATATAGTGGGGTGTTGAGTCCCAGGTCTTGGAGTTGGATGATCAACTTTGAGGGATTGATGGTGACAAATGCTGAACTGCTGATAAAGTGCATCCTGACATATGCTGATCACCTTAAAAATTCTTTCTGACCTTAATCAAACAATTAGTAACCTTCACCTGGGATACTAGCATGACCTCAAAGCATCTGCTGATCACCTTACCCCTTACTTTTCTATATTTCAGAAGTTCTGTGTCATATGGTAATGTTAACCCTTTAAGTGTGACTGTACTTCAACAAGACTCCAGAAAATACCTCACGCTAGTAAAATTATGTTGCCATTCCTCTCCACTGACTGATCTTGTAACGGCACTCTGACTTGGTGTGTTTCACTTGCTGTACGGGATGTCTGGCTGGAATGTTTGCAAACTGAAATGGTTCAAGTCTGGAGTTGATCTGAGCCACGAACAGCCTCTGAAGCACTTCCACTAGGGTAGATGTCAGAGTCACCATCGAATAGTCAAGTAGGTTCCTTTATCACCGGGGGGTGAGTGGTGGTGGCTTTTTTGAAGCAGGTGGGAACTACCTGGGTAGCAGGGAGAGATTAAAGATGTCCGCAAGAACTCCCGCCAGCTTTGTCCAATCGGTCAGTAGCTACTCAGTCAAACCCTCTGCAAAGTTGAGGCAAGGTAGTTTCAATGAGCCAGGACCCTCACAGGCTGCGGGCAGCAGGTGACTGGCTGGTGGGAACCAAGTATCGGAACCAGGATTCAAGAGGATGCTGAGAGCTTTTGAAGGGCCTCAGAGATTGAAGGCTTTCTGATCGTGTCAGAGGCTTGGATCTGAAGCTCAGGTTGCCAATGCGGCTGCAGAGACTGTAGGAGCACTGGAGCCTGGAGTGTCTGAGGGGACTCTTTTTTAGAACATTACAGCACAGTACTGGCCTTTTGGCCCAACATGTGCAAATATATATATACCTATCAAAAAAAACTGGGCCCTCCCTACCTCATCCATATGCCTGTTTAAATGCCCCTATTGTTCCAGCCTCCACCACAACCCCTTAATTATTGTTAGTGGCGATGGGCAATGCTCTAGGCGACTCTTTATTTGCCTTACGGCAGACAAATTATATTATGTATATGACATTTTTATGTCTTACTAGAAGAATACCTGACATTGCCTGGGAAATAAAATGCTAAGTTGTTGACTACATGGTTGAAACAAAAGAGTTTCCTGCTGCCTGTTCCTTGTTTGTATGGAGGCCAGAGTTCTGAGGCAGGCCTGGTGTGGCTGTCCTGTTTCCCACTGCCTTCTCCTTGTTTGTCCGGAGGCCGGAGCACTGAGGCAGGCCTTGTGTGGCTGGAGGCCAGAGCACTGAGGCAGGCCTTGTGTGGCTGGAGGCCGGAGCACTGAGGCAGGCCTTGTGTGGCTGGAGGCCGGAGCACTGAGGCAGGCCTGGTGTGGCTGGAGGCAGAAACACTGAGGCAGGTCTGGTGTGGCTGTTCTGTTTCCCGCTGCCTTGTTTGTCTGGAGGCTGGAGCACTGAGGCAGGCTTGTCTGGAGGCTGGAGCTCTGAGGCAGGCCTGGTGTGGCTGTTCTATTTCCCGCTGCCTGCTCCTTGTTTGGAGGCTGGAGCACTGAGGCAGGCCTGGTGTGGCTGTTCTATTTCCTGCTGCCTGCTCCTTGTTTGGAGGCTGGAGCACTGAGGCAGGCCTGCTGTGGCTGTCCTGTTTCCCGCTGCCTGCTCCTTGTTTGTCTGGAGGCCAGAGCACTGAGGCAGGTCTGGTGTGGCTGTCCTGTTTCCCGCTGCCTGCTCCTTGTTTGTCTGGAGGCCAGAGCACTGAGGCAGACCTGGTGAGGCTGTCCTGTTTCCCGCTGCCTGCTCCTTGTTTGTGTGGAGGCCGGAGCACTGAGGCAGACCTGGTGAGGCTGTCCTGTTTCCCGCTGCCTGCTCCTTGTTTGTGTGGAGGCCGGAGCACTGAGGCAGACCTGGTGAGGCTGTCCTGTTTCCCGCTGCCTGCTCCTTGTTTGTGTGGAGGCCGGAGCACTGAGGCAGGCCTGGTGTGGCTGTTCTATTTCCCGCTGCCTGCTCCTTGTTTGGAGGCTGGAGCACTGAGGCAGGCCTGGTGTGGCTGTTCTATTTCCTGCTGCCTGCTCCTTGTTTGGAGGCTGGAGCACTGAGGCAGGCCTGCTGTGGCTGTCCTGTTTCCCGCTGCCTGCTCCTTGTTTGTCTGGAGGCCAGAGCACTGAGGCAGGTCTGGTGTGGCTGTCCTGTTTCCCGCTGCCTGCTCCTTGTTTGTCTGGAGGCCAGAGCACTGAGGCAGACCTGGTGAGGCTGTCCTGTTTCCCGCTGCCTGCTCCTTGTTTGTGTGGAGGCCGGAGCACTGAGGCAGACCTGGTGAGGCTGTCCTGTTTCCCGCTGCCTGCTCCTTGTTTGTGTGGAGGCCGGAGCACTGAGGCAGACCTGGTGAGGCTGTCCTGTTTCCCGCTGCCTGCTCCTTGCATGTCTGGAAGCATCAACAGTGAGAGGTGAGATTGATGTTCCTCTGCTGTCTCTTGCATTCTCCTTTGCCTAACACTACGGGCTTGTGAAGAGCTTCTGCCAATGTTGCTTCGCTTTTTTGAGCATTTCTAGAGTGCTCCATATTGATTTGCATGGAGAACAGACAGACACACGTGCACACGTATATTAGATTACGTGACTATAAAAGGGAGCATGAGCCTTGAATGGAGTCGGTTAGCACCAGTGACCCAGGTTCAAATCGGTAAGGAGTTTGTACATTCTCCTTTTGTCTGCTCCGGTTTCCACCCGCCGTTCAAGGCGTAGGTCAATTGGGTCTGATTGGGCAGCACGGGCTCATGGGCCAGAAGGGCCTGTTACTGTGGGTGTATGTTTAAATTTTAAAAAGTGTGCAGGGTTGGTGGAAATGGGTGGGGGGGACTCCTGAAGGGCAGAAAGGTCACCATGGAGCACGTAGGCTCTCAGCTTTGTCCGTGCTTTGCGTGGTAACGCTGTCTCCCTGCGCCAGGCAGGGATTGAGGGGATAAGGGGGTGACACCCGGTCTAGGAATAGAGGCCCTGCATCACTGAGAGGCACAGGTGTGGGACCGTTGCTGGATCACATTACTAATAGCGCTGACATTACATCAGTGCGCTCTTCCACGGATGCCTAATTCCCCCCCCCACCCCCCCGCCCCTTGTTGTTTGATCGCTCAGCTGCCGCCTCTCCGGCCCATCTCCCCACCCTCCGATCCCATTCTGCGGCTCACTGTCTTCGCCACAAGTGAGAGGCCTTTTTGTGCTGGCAAAGAATTATCAGTGAGGCGTTTCTTTGGGGCAATCAGTAATTGATGTTCATTGTTATGCTGGCTTTCTTCTGTCAGTTTGTTTTTGATTTCCCGATCTAAACTAGGCATAGGCATATGATGTCAAAACTGAAGGTGACACTTTGGCTGGGTTCCTCCAGCATTTCTGTGTGTTTTTACTTTAGTGTATTGTCCGAGGAGCTAAACTGTCCTTCACATTGAGCTCAGAGACTGTCTCCCTCCCCCCCCCAACCCCAGCCTTTTAATGATCTCTGGTCAATTTGAAGTACAGAGTTCAAGACTCTTTTATTGTTATGTTATAAAACAGAAAATGTGATATTGCATTAAATTCTACACCAGGAGTTGGCAACCTACCCTCTCCACCTCTGATTCCCCTTGTGATCACTGGATCGTACACTTCTGGTTTACCCTTCCTAAAGTCAACAGTCAGCTTCTTGGTTTTGGTGACATGATCCGCTTTCAGGTGCATTCTCTGCCAAGAATGTGGAATGGTCTTTCAGGTGGCAGCCCTGAAAGTGCTGCGCAGCTGCAGGAGAGGCGCCTCAGAGCGCACTCCGGCTCCTGTCCACGTAGAACTTCGGGGGGGAGGGGTCTGTCAGCCACGGGGAGGGGGGGCTTTCAGGTGCGGGGAGGAGGGTTATCGGGCAGCGGGGAGGGGATCTGTCAGGCAACGGGGATTTGGATTTCCGGCTGATTGTTATCAGCCCACCCCCTTAGCATCCGCATTCAGGGGGACTGCTCGGATGTGGAGATTATAACTCCCGGAGGTGGGTTGGTGAGTACTCCTCCGAGCTGCATCAGGATCTTTCAGGTGGCCTACCGCATTTGGGTAGAATAAGCGGCTTTACAACAGGGTATTCTGGTCACCTGAAAGAAGCTATTGAGTGAGAAGTTGTTGTTAGTGCACCATTCAGCCAAGTTTTCAATCCTGTATGCTGACTCATTACCCCTTTATATACAACCCACTTCCATGGTCCAGGTCTTTATCCCTTTATCTGTGTTTCCGAAAATCAAACATTTTTTTTACTGCATGTACAGTGTATTTTAAGGTATTCTAGAGAGAGCAAGGAGAAAACCTGGCTCGGGCGGAGAGAGAGAGCAAAGAGGGAACGCAGCTTGGGCAGCGAGCGGGGAGAGCACAGCAGCACGACTTGGGCAGCGAGCGGGGAGAGAGTGAGGAGAGAACGCAGCTCAGTGGGGGCAAGGAAAGGCGGACCCCGCCAAGCTGCCAGGGTCAGAGGGCGAAGGGTGCTGAACTCCATGGGAGGAAGGAGGAGAGAAGCAAGCCAGCACCAAGGAGGCAGAGGTGCTGGAGGGAGGGAAGCCGAGGGAATGCCAGGGAGTGGCTGAGCCCGAGCAGCAGCAAGAGCTGGGCCCGAGGGAGGTGCAGGTGATGGGAAGCCCCCCCCCCCCCCCACCTTCACCAGCAGCCAACCCAGTGCAGAGGGACCAGATGATAGGAAGCAGCCCAACGGCAGCCAAGCCAGGCTGGAAGGAGGAAGATAAGGGTGAGGTGAGGCGAGCCTCTTTTTGTTGTAATGCAGGATCAATGCCTGTCTTCGTTACCCATAATCCCCCACGCAGTTGGAACCACTCTGTGTTTCCCAAAGTCATTCCAGCTGCATTTTGATTGTGAGCAATCAAGCATCGCTCGATAAAAAGGGTTTAGGTTTTGCACAAATCTGTACTGGTGTCATTTTAATTCCATAATCCAGAATAATCAAAATACCGAGAAGTGACCTGTCCCAAGGATCTTGGATCCTGTATCATCAGAAAATTTGCAGATGGTGGTGTTGTACCGACCCACACAGTCATAGATATATAACGAGTAGAGCAGGAGGCTAAGAATGTGCTCCGGTATTGATGGGAGATTGTGGAGGAGATGTTCTTACAAATCCTCACTGATTGTGATCTGGAGGTGAAGAAATCCAGGAACCGCTTACACAGTGGGGTGTTGAGTCTGAGGTCTTGGAGTTTGCTGATCCGTTTTGAAGGGATGTTAGTGTTAAATGCCGAGCTGTAGTTGATAACGAGCCTCCTGATGTCTGCATCTTTGCTGTCCAGGTGTTCCAGGGCTTCATGAGATGACATCCTTTGTAGACCTGTTGTGACAATAGGTGAATTGGAATGGATCACTGTCACTGCTCAGGCAGGAGCTGGTGTGCTTCAACACCAGCCTTTCAAAACACTTCATGTTGATGTGAGTGCCTCTGGCCAATAGTCATTTAGGAAGGTTCCCACACTCTTCTTGGGCACTGGTACAATTGGCGCCTGTTTGAAATAAGTGAGTACCATGCCCTGCCAGACTTGAGATGTTGAAGATATTTGTGATGCTGCACCTCTCTAAAAATTTGCACCGACATTTTAAGGTTGGCTACACCTCGTAAGGTGCCCTGCGAGAGGCACTCTCGCAGACAAGTTGCGGCATGTAGCCAATTTGTCTTTTTTTCCGCCAGGGAGGGGAGACTTATACCCGGGCCAAAGGTTTAAGATGAGAGGGGAAAGGGGCTGAGGGATGGGTCTGTGAAACGAGCTTCCAGAGTAAGTGGTAGAGTTGGGTGGGTGGGTTCAATTACAGCATTTAGACAGGGACAGAGGAGAGGTCGAATAAAGCCATTCCTGACTCAGCACAGTTAAGTAGGTGGGGGGGGGGGGGGGGCACAGACTGAAATAAATTTTTAATATATTTGGTAAGAGATAATTTAATTTTTAAAATTTAGACATATAGCACAGTAACAGGCCCTTTCGGCCCATTACCCGATTGCACCCAATTGTACAACACCTGTACATTTTGAAGGGTGGGAGCAAACTGGAGCACCTAGAAGAGGAAACCCATCAGACACAGGGAGAACGTAGAAATTCCTTCCTTCCTGAAACATCAGTTAAAAATCTTTACCTCCCATGGACGCTTTGAGACCGACTGAGTTCCTCCAGCATTTCTACGCATTTTTCCCAATGTTTGAGGCCTGGGCCTTTCCTCAGGTGTGTGATTGCTGACGTCTTTTTATCCAGGTGAATCTCTATTCCCATCTTATGACTCAGAGCATTCTGCTCTTGAGAGTAACTGGCAAACGTGTGGACCATGGGCATTATTTAGTTCCATTGTTTCTTAGATCCAGAACCCAGCTGAAATATTCCAAGGGAAGTGGCATTTCCAAAAAAAAAATTGACTGGCTGAGTACTAATTTTCCCCCTCTCGCCACTGCAGGACACACAAGAAAAGGGGGCTATGAGCCCAGAGAAGGCCGAAGAAATCAAGCTAAAAGCCAAGTACCCTGTTTTGGGACTGAGACCTGGAGGCTCGGAATTTCTGATGAAGAGGCTGCAGAAAGGGGTAAGTGTCCAATCCCCGAGCTCCGAGCACCAGTGACCGGTGACCGGCAGATCTGGGTGATTTATCTTCCCTCCACAGGGCGGCACGGCTTAGCATGGAACCCACCAGCGCCTGGGGAGGGGGCGTTCTCTGGCCCATGTTCGAGTGAGTCTCCCCCACCTTCCAAAGACACACAGGGCTAGTGGGTGAGTGCATTTGCGGGCTTGGCAGGACCCGTTACCCTGACGCATTTCCACAACCCATGCTTTCCCCAACCCCTCTGCCAGGGGGGTCTAGTTCTCCCCAATGTCTGTGCGTAAGAATTCTCCGGATTTATTGACGTCAGGCATCCCTGCTTCCTGAGAGGCCATTCAGCCCTTTGAAGAGTGGCAAATGCAGCCAACTTACTGTCAACTCCGTCTGCACCCCCCCCCACTGCCTTGGGAAGCATATTAAAGGACCCATCTTTGTCCCAGTGCAGAACAGGTTCACGAGGATGTTACAGGGACGGAGGGAGTGGATAGGCTGGGACTGTGTTCTGTAGAGTGAAGGAGGTCAAGGCCTCATCTTGTGCTGGATGATAGGAGGCTGAGGGAGTGACATTGTAAAGATAAACAACATCACAAGGGGCAAGGAGAAGGTCGCATCTTTTAATTGAAGACCATAAGACATAGGAGGAGAAATGGGCCGTTCAGCCTATCAGATCTGACCCACCATGAGCTGATCCATTTTCCCACTCAGCCCCACTCCCCGGCCATTTCCCCATAACCTTCAATGCCCTGGCTTATAAAGAACCTGTCAATCTCTGCCTTAAATACACCCAATGACCAGGTCTCCACAACCGCCTGTGGCAATAAATTCCACAGATTCACCACCATCTGGCCGAAGAAATTCCTCTGTTCTAAGTGGATCCTGAAGTTGTGCCCTCTTGTCTAAGACTCTCCCACTGCGGGAAACAACCTTCCTCAATTTACTCTGTCTTTGCCTTTCAACATTCAAAATATTTCAATGAGATTCCCCTCATTCTCCTAAATTCCAATTTGTACAGCGGTCAAACACTCCTTGCACGATAATCCTTTCATTCCCAGAATCATCCTTGTGAACCTCCTCTGAACCCTCTCCAATGTCAGCACATCTTTTCTTAAAGGAGGAACCCAAAACTGCTCACAGCCCTCCCGGTGAGGTCTCACCAGCACCTTATAAAGCCTCAACATCACATCCCGGTCCCTATATTCTATACCTCTTGAAGCGAACACCAGCATTGCATTTGGCTCCTTCACCACCATCTCAACGTGCAAGTTTACCTTCAGGCTACCCTGCACACAAGGTCTCCCAGGTCCCTTTGCATCTGGGTATTTTCAATTTTCTCTCCATATATAAAAAAATAGTCTGCCCGTTTATTTTTCTGACCAAAGAGTATGACTGTACACTTTCCGACATTGTATTTCATTTGCCCCTTCTCTGCCCGTTCTCCTTATCTGTCCAAGTTCTTCTTCAGCCTCCCTGTTTCTTGCTCCTCCACTTTAAAGGGGACCTAAGGGGCTTGTGTTCCTGGATAACAGGAGGCTGATGGGGCAACCCTCTAAAGATATACAAAGTAATGAGGGGTGTGGATGTGATGAATATTCACAGTCTATTCTATCATTAATGAGAGTTAAAGATGAAAAATGGTGCGGTTAGCGTAGCAGTTAGGGCAACCGGGATTCAAATCCCGTGCTGTCGTAAGGAGTTTGTGGGTTTTCCCCGGGTGCTCCCGTTCCCTCCCATCGTTCAAAACGCAATTGGGTGTAATTGGCCCGTACTCGTGAGTCAAAAGGGTCTGTAACCAAATTTAATGTAAGATTTAAAAGGGACGTGGGGGGGGGGGCAACTTTTTCCACACAGAGGGGGGTGGATCTGTGGAAAATGGAGGTGGTTGAGGCAGAAACAGTAACCAGACATTTCTTCATCTGACTGTACATATGCAGCCAGAGAAAACAACATTTTACCAGACAATGGTGCGCACGCACACAATGTACAGCACAGATACACCTAATGATATACATGAGGCAGCACAGTTGGCATAACGGTTAGCACAACGCCTTTACAGCGCCAGCAATCAGGACCGAGGGTTCAAATCCCACAAGTTTGTACATTCTCCCCATGTCTGTGTGAGTTTTCCCTGGGGGAAACGTACTGGGAGTGTAGGACACATGGCCGAAATGGCCTATCACTATGCTGTAATGTCCAAATAAAAATTTTTAAATTAAAAATAAATGTACAGTAAAATTTCCATTATCTGGAATACAAACAACTGGCGACCTCAAGCAAATTGCAAAAGAATTGGTGCTCCCTACCGATTAATTCACCAATCTTGCAACAGGCAATCTCAAGCAACCGGGAAATTCACCTTTCCGCTATCAACCAATCCCCATAGGTGCCAGATACCGGATACAGTCTATAAATTATTTCGGGATGATTTACTCCATTCATCGGTCTCACAGCCTGCGGGAAGAAGCTATTCCCCAGCCTGGCCGTCCTGATTTTGATGCTCCTATTCCTCCTTCTTGATGGTAGTGGGTCAAAGATCCTGTGTGGGCTGGATTGAAATGGCTCTCTATGGGCCTATTTAGATTTCAGGTTTATTGTCAGAGTATGTACATGACATCACATACAACCCTGAGATTCTTTTTCCTGTGGGCCAGGCATAATTAACGCAAACTGGTGGTGCAAAAGAAACTGTACTCAATGTACATGTAATGTAACACAGAGAGAGAAAAAAAATCACTAAAGTCCTTAAATGAGTCCTTGATTGAGTTTGTGGTGGAGGCGTCTGGTGGTGGAGGGCGAGCAGCTGGCTCCTGAACCTGGTGGGGGCGAGTCTTGTGGCAACACCTTAAGCAACGCTCCCGGTGAATGTGGTCAGTGGAGGGAAGGCAGGCCCCACTAATCCTCTCAGCCATTTTGATGATCATCTGTATCAAACTATGGTCCGATGAAGCCTGCACGAATAGGAAAGGTTCAGGGCTGAGTGCAGGCAGGTGGGCCAGCAGGGGCAGGGTGGGCTGAAGGGCTGTGTCACTCCCCTCTTTTTTTTTTGCCTTGCAGCAGAAGTACTTCGATTCTGGCGACTACAACATGGCCAAAGCCAAGATGAAGAACAAGCAGCCCCCGAGCAGCGGTGCAGACAAGAACCTGGTCACGGGAGACCACATCCCCACCCCCGAGGACCTGCCTCAGAGGAAATCCTCACTGGTGGCCAGCAAGCTAGCGGGTTGACCCCCACCCCCCCAATCGCCAGTCCGCCGCCCGCGTTCCGACTGGGACGGCCCTCGACGAACTCATCCAGCAGAGGTGGGAGGGAGGGAGGAGGCGTCGAAGAAATTCCGTTCCACCCTGAGCATTGTGTCTTTTTCTTTTTCCCTTCTCCTTTTGTTTAAATACAGTAATCCCCGAAACAGAACAAGCCCAGCATCGCTCCACCCTGTCGACCCCCCACTGGTTTAGGGTCACCTTTAGCCTCATCCCCAGCTTTAATCTCCCCTTTCCAACCCTTCAAGGGGAAGATGACCCTTGTGTTTAATCAAAAGGCAGAGGAGCAGTGCGGGGTTAGAGCTCCCCTCCCTTTAAAGACAAGCCTCCTCACCCTCTCTCTTTTTATTACCGTGGCATTTTAAACGGGTTGAGAATTGAAATAACCACTTGTGGTGTTGTTGAAATCGAGGGTTTCCATCTCTGACGTGTGTTTCATTCTCTTTGTCAGTCTCCTCTTGTTTCTCCCTCCCGCCACCTCCGTTGGCTCTAGTGGCCTATTGATGCGGCGAGGGAGGGTGGAGTGGTCCCAGAAGCAGCTCCGGTGTGGATCACACTGGCAAGGTTCACAGGTGGGAACTAAGAGCCGCTAGCTTCACAGACTGCATCTCCTGGGTAGGGTCTCCCTCCCACTCTCTTTCACTCCCTCTTTCCCCCTTAATTATCTTTCCCTCCTCTCCCCTCAACCCTTCTTCCCTCTCTCTCCTTCACCCCTCCCTTCCACCCCTCCCTTCCTTCCCCCACCTCTCTCCCCCACCCCCACCCTGTCCCATCCAGGGCCTTACTGCCCCCTTGCTTGTGTATATAGATGCTCTCTCTCTCTTCTTATTGCCCCTCCCTCTCCCACCTGCTCCCCATCTCTGTGATTTATCCATCTTTACCAGGAATGGGAGCTGACGTTTGCAGCCCTACTTGGCTGCAACGTCCCCAGTGATAATTTGTACAGGACTCTCATCCCTCAGAAATAGTCGGGAATTCAGCCTGACTGACCATCTCTCGGAGAACATAGTCTTCGCCAGAACCCAAGTAATCTACCCATAAGAGCCCTTTTCATTAACCCCAGCCAGGTGAATTTCGTGCTTGCACAGGTCAATCCGGTGGTGTTGGCCAATTGGACGATGGGGTGAGGGGTATTGACCCCTCCTCCTCCTCTCCACCACCCTCATTTCTCTTTCAGCTATTGCCAGGGCTGCTTTATTCACATAAGGAAGCTGAGGGTAGGTAGATATAGAAAAAAACACTTCCAGTGTCCCCCACCTGCTGGCTGGGGGCTGCAATTACAGCGTGACTGTTAACAGTAAATTCTAATGGGGGTGCAGGTCAGCGGGGCCAGGTAAAATTCTAGTTTGGCACGGAGTCGAAGGGCCTGTGTCTGTACTGAATTGGGGCCTGGTTGTCGCTGTGACATAAATGATTGAACTCATCAGTGGGAGGTGGGGGGTGTGGGTGGAGGGGCTCGTCTTTATCAAGGGGAAAAGGTGTTAACCCTTGGTGGTTTTAGGTCGGGTGTATTTGCCCCATCAAATGGGTGGGGGGGGGGAAGAAATTAAACAAAGCAAACCACTAAAGCCATAGAAAAACAGTTCCACTTGGTTCAGGTTTGGTTGGACAGCACACCTGTCATGTTAGCTTTGCTTCCCCCCCCCCAACAAATTGGGGGCCTCCATTAAAGTGAGCACCCCTGCTTTGGCTCCCGGTTTCCTCCTGCCTGTGGCAAGCAGCCTAATCAGGATGGTGGTGGGGGGGGGAGGAAATTGCAGAGAACATTCAAGTGGGATTGTATGCGGCACAGTTAATGTAGCACAGCGCTATTATGGGCCCCCTCCCCAACCCCGGTTCGAATCCACCGTAGTCTGTAAAGAGTTTGTACATTCTCCCCATGTCTGGGTTTTCTTGGGCACTCTGGTTCCCTCCCACCCATCAAAATTGTATGGGGTTGGTAAGTTAATTGGTCACACGGGTGCATTTGGGCTTGTGGGCCAGAAGGGCCTGTCACCAGGAATGCATTTCCAACTTGTAAAATAGGCGAGGCATCACACGGTGCGTATTGGAGCGAGAAGGGGTGGGTGCGCAAAAGGAATCTGCTCCCCTTTCAAATCCGGCTCTCTCCAACCTTTCCTTTCCCTCCTCCCCTCCCAAAAACACTCGGTTGGTTCTGAGTCATCCCCCCCTCCACCCCCATCCCCATCCACTTTAGGAGTGGGTGGGAGGTGCAGGACCTGGAGGCGATAACAGAACGCTAAGCGCTACCAACCAGTGGAACTCAGCGGCTTGTGCAGACTCTGCAGGAGAGACAGGGACGATGTTTTTGGGTCGAGGCGGCTCACATCTCCAAAGCCCCACCTGATCCGCCAGGTTTCTCTGGCAGAGGATGCTCGGCTTCGGACCCTGGCCCCTGCGGACTCCCGCGGGAACGCTCCTTGGTTCAGCGCGACCCTCTCCCCTCCCCACCCTTTGACATCTCCCCTTTGAAGCTGCATATATTTATATTAAAAAAATGAGATGAGATTTGCATGGTTTGGATGACCTGTGATTTTCAGGGTGGGGGGGGCGGTGGGGTGTTTACCGGTGGGTGAGGTCCGGAGATTTGCAGTGGTATCGAAACATGGGACCGGCAGTCACCTTGTCTCGCAGCGGTCTCAAGACCAAGCCAACAGGTGAGTGGGCTGTTCTGCCCAGTTCACAAGATAGAGGAGCAGAAGTAGGCCCATCAAGTCTGCTCTGCCCTTCTGTCATGAGTTGATCCATCTTTCCACTCCCTGGCTTTCTTACCGTAATTCCTGACGCCCTGACTAATAAACCTGTCAATCTGCCTTAAATACACCCAAAGATCTCTCTTCCACAGCTGAAGGTTCCACAGACTCACAACTCTAGCTAAAGAAATTTTTCCACTTTTCTGTTTTAAATTGATGCTCTTTTGTCCGAGACTCCCCTCCCAATGGGAAACCACATCTACTCTGTCCAGGTCTTCCAGCATTCGAAATGCTTCTATGAGGCCCCCCTCGTCCTTCTGTCCTCCCAACGAGTCCAGTCCAATAGCCAACAATCATCCTCATAAACCAACCCTTCCACTCCTGGTCTCGTTCTAGTAAATCTTCTCTAAACCCACCCCAACGCCAGCACCTCCTTCACGAGACGTTACCCAAGACCCCTGCGGACTCCTGGGTTGGGTGGGCTGGGTGGATGAGTTGATCTGAAGGACTGTTCTATTTCTGTATGACCATGAGTGGGCATAGCAATACACTGCACAGAAGAAGGCCCCTCAGCCATTTTAGTCTGTGCTGAACTGTCCATCTAGTCCCACTGGACCAAATCCCTTCTGTCCAAATTTGTCTTCAATGTCAAAATTGAGTCTGCATTTACTACTTCAGCTCATTCCAAGCTCCCACCGCTCTCTGTGCGAAGAAGTTCCCCCCCCCCACCCCCAAAACCTTTCCCCATTCCTCCTTATCCCATGTCCTCTGGTTTGTATCTCACCTTTCAGTGGAAAAAGCCTGCCTACATTTACTCAGTCTATGCGCTCTCATAATTTTGTATATATCTTATCAAATCTCCCCTCATTCTTTTCAGCTCGAAGAGAATATAGTCCCTGTAACTCAGTTCGTCAAGTCCTGGCAACATCCTAGTAAATCTCTGCACTCTTTCAATTTTATTGATGTCTTTCCTGGAGTTCGGTGACCAAATCTCCGCACAATACTTCGGCTTCAGCAATGTCTTGTACAACTCCACCAGAATATCCCAGCTCCTGGACTCAAGATTTTGATTAATGAAGGCCAACGTGCCAAGCTGAAAATTCTCTTTACGACCCTAACTACCTGTGACTCCACTTTCTGTATCTGAATGTCCAGATCCCTCTGCAAGCTTTGAAAGCCTTCCTCACTGTCCTCAACGCCTCCAGTCTAGTGCCATCATTTATCTGTCAAAATGACCTTGTAATTGTTCACGCTTCTCCAGTTTCCTCTGGAAGCTTGTTCCGGATACCTCTCCGGGTAAAAAAAAATCCCAGTTAAAACACTTTACTGTGTTTGACAAGCGTGCATGGGAAAATCATAGATCTTATTCCATTATCACGTTCTCCCTCAGAAAGGTGGGGGGGGGGGGGGTGTTGCGGTTAGCAAATTTGCGGTTAGCAAATCCAGTGTTGTCTGCGAGGAGTTTGTGCATTTAAATTTAGACAATACAGCACAGTAACAGGCCATTTTGGCCCTCGAGTCTGTGCCACCCAATTAACCTACACCCCGGTATGTTTTGAACGGTGGGAGGAAACCGGAGCCCCCCCCCTCCCCCGGGAAAATCCAAGCTGACACGGAGAATATACAAACTTCATACAGACAGCACGGGATTCAAACGCCAGTCCGCATCACAGAGCACAGGATCATATGCAGGGAACACACGGGGCAGGATCGCAGGCAAGGAACAGAGCACAGGATCACGGGCAAGGAGCATAAAGCGCAGGATCGCGGTCAAGGAACGGTGCAGGATCGCAGGCAAGGAACAGCACAGGATCGCAGGCAAGGAACACACGGCACAGAATCACGGGCATGGAACACACGGCACAGGATTGCATACAAGGAACAGTAAAGGATCGCAGGCAAGGAACAGACAGTGCAGGATAACATACAAGGAACAGCACAGGATCGCAGGCAAGGAACAGACAGCGCAGAATTGCAGGCAAGGAACAGCACAGGATCGCAGGCAAGGAACAGCACAGGATCGCGGGCAGGGAACAGACAGCGCAGGATCGCAGGCAAGGAAAAGACAGTGCAGAATTGCAGGCAAGGAACAGCACAGGATCGCAGGCAAGGAACACACGGCGCAGGATCGCGGGCAAGGAACACACGCGCAGGATCGCGGGCAAGGAACACACGGCGCAGGATCGCAGGCAAGGAACAGCACAGGATCGCAGGCAAGGAACAGCGCAGGATCGCGGGCAGGGAACAAGCGGCGCAGGATCGCAGGCAAGGAACAGACAGCGCAGGATCGCAGGCAAGGAACACACGGCGCAGAATCACGGGCATGGAACACACGGCACAGGATTGCATACAAGGAACAGTAAAGGATCGCAGGCAAGGAAAAGACAGCGGAGGATAACATACAAGGAACAGCACAGGATCGCAGGCAAGGAACAGACAGTGCAGAATTGCAGGCAAGGAACAGCACAGGATCCCAGGCAAGGAACACACGGCGCAGGATCGCGGGCAAGGAACACACGCGCAGGATCGCGGGCAAGGAACACACGGCGCAGGATCGAGGGCAAGGAACACACGGCGCAGGATCGCGGGCAAGGAACACACGCGCAGGATCGCGGGCAAGGAACACACGCGCAGGATCGCGGGCAAGGAACACACGGCGCAGGATCGAGGGCAAGGAACACACGGCGCAGGATCGCGGGCAAGGAACACACGCGCAGGATCGCGGGCAAGGAACACACGGCACAGGATTGCATACAAGGAACAGTAAAGGATCGCAGGCAAGGAACAGACAGCGCAGGATAACATACAAGGAACAGCACAGGATCGCGGGCAAGGAACACACAGCGCAGGATCGCGGGCAAGGAACACAAGGTGCAGGATCGCGGGCAAGGAACACACGGCGCAGGATCGCGGGCAACGAACACAAGGCGCAGGATCACGGGCAAGGAGCACAAGGTGCAGGATCGCGGTCAAGGAACGGTGCAGGATCGTAGGCAAGGAACAGACAGCGCAGGATCGCAGGCAAGGAACAGCACAGGATCGCAGGCAAGGAACAGCACAGGATCGCAGGCAAGGAACAGCACAGGATCGCAGGCAAGGAACACACGGCGCAGGATCACGGGCATGGAACACAAGGCGCAGGATCGCATACAAGGAACAGCACAGGATTGCAGGCGAGGAATACAAGGTGCAGGATTGCATACAAGGAACAGCACAGGATTGCATACAAGGAACAGCACAGGATTGCATACAAGGAACACAAGGCTCAGGATCGCAGGCAAGGAACACGAGGCTCAGGATTGCAAGCAAAGAACACACGGCACAGGATCGTGGGCAAGGAACACAAGGCATAGGTTCGCGGGCAAGGAACACAAGGCGCAGGATCGTGGGCAAGGAACACACGGTGCAGGATCATGAGCAACCGATCTCATCCAAGGAACATAAGGCACAGGATCACATTCAAGGAACATCACAGGATCGCGGGCAAGGAACACAAGGCACAGGATCGTGGGCAAGGAACACAGCACAGTATCGCATACAAGGAACAGCACAGGATTGCATACAAGGAACACAAGGCTCAGAATCGGAGGCAAGAAACACAAGATGCAGGATCGCGGGCAGGGAACACGGGGCAAGATCAAGGGCAGGGAACACAAGATGCAGAAATGCAGAAACTGATAAAAGAACAGAGAAAAGGCCATATTCCTATTTTACCGATGTGACAATATAGAACATTCCAGCACAGTACAAGCCCTTTAGCCCACAATGTTGTTCCAACATACACAAACCTACTCAACCAACTAACCCCTCCAATCCCTCACACCCATAACCCTCTTATTTCTCTTACATCCATGTGCCTGCCTAAGAGCCTTTTATATGTCCCTTTTGTTCCAGCCTCCAACACACCAGGGAACAGTATTCCAGCCACCCACAACTTTTTAAAAAAACTTACCCCTGATGTCTCCCCTAAACTTTGTATTGATGTCCTCTGGTGTATGCACCTCCTGCCCTGGGAAAACACGTGCAGGCCATCTACCCTACCTATGCCTCCCAGAATCTATTAAGTCTCCCCTCATCCATCTCTATTCCAAAGAGAAAAGCCCCAGCTCTGCTAACCTTATCCATAAGACATGTTCTCCAATCCAGGCAACGTCCTGGAAAATCTCCGCACCCTCTCCACATCCCTCCTGCAATGAAATGACCAGAACTGAACACAATATTTAACGTGTGGTGAATTTTATCGAGCTGCCTCATTACCTCAGCCCCCCCCCCCCACCCCGACAAATGAAGGCCAGAATACCATAAACTCCACGGTGACCTGGAGAGAGATCATTAGGTAAGGGGGAGTCACGTGATGGAGTAGTGGCCGGTCAGGGAATTCCAGCCCTCTCCCAAAAAGTTTTTTAAAAAAACGCACAAAACACAAAGGTACAAGATTAAAATTTACAACAAAGTAAAAATAAAGGTCAGAAGAAAATGGCAGCGAAGAGAGAAAAGTCGAAAACAACGGGAAGAAGAGAAGAAGAAAGAATGTCGGAAGAAGAAGGTGAAGGCCTTACCTGTCCGAGGAGGCCTGCCGCGGAGAGAGAAGCCCGCTCCCTCAGGTCAGTGGAAGTCCCGGGCTCAGGACTACAAAAATGGCTCACAGAGCCGAGTAAAAGTGCGCAACCACGCATGCACATGAAAAAAAACACACTGACGGGAGGGGGGAACAGCTGCGGAGTCGATCTCCACAGCTGAGAAAGACACCTGCAACACAGCAGCAGGTGCAGAACACAGACAATAACGACAACAAGAAAGAAGAGGGTAAAAAGAAAACAGGGAAACAACAGATGGTCAACCCAGAGGAAGAAGAAGAAGAAGAACAGAAAGAAATGGAAGAAGGAGAGAAAGGCAAGACAATGGATATATCTTTTTTTAAAGAATATATGGAATCAGTGAAAGAATGGCAATTACAAGAATTTAATGAGATAAAAAGAAGAATTAAGAATGCAGAAGAAAAAATGAATAAAATAGAAATGGTCATGTCAGAGATAGGAAAAAGAGTGGAAAATATGGAAGAATGAGAAATAATTGTAGAAATGGAAGTAGAGGACTTAAAAGAGAAATTAGAAGAATCTAATAAAAAAGTTAAAGATGCACATCAGCTGTTAGCTCAGAAGATAGATATAATAGAAAACTATAATAGAAGAAATAATATAAAGATAGTGGGCCTTAAGGAAGATGAAGTAGGCAAGAATATGAGAGAATTTATGAAAGATTGGATCCCCAGGGTCCTGGGAAGACCAGAATTACAGGAAGAAATGGAAATAGAGAGGGCACATAGAACTTTAGCCCCGAAACCACAACCGCAGCAAAAACCAAGATCCATTTTAGTAAAATTCTTAAGATATACAACAAGAGAAAATATATTGGAGAAAGCAATGAAGAAAATAAGAGAAGACAAAAAGCCACTGGAATATAAAGGTGAAAAAAAAATTTCTATCCAGACATAAGTTTTGAACTCCTGAAGAGGAAGGAGTTCAATACAGCAAAAACGATCTTATGGAAAAAAGGATATAAATTTATGTTAAAGTACCCAGCGGTACTTAAAATAGTTATTCCAGGGCAACAAAACAGACTATTCTCGGATCCAGAGGAAGCAAGAAAATTTGCAGAACAACTAGAAAACAAGCAGAGAGATGAAGACATGTATGTATGTGTGTGTATACATGAATGTATCCGTATTTAGAGGAAAATATATAGAGTATAGATAAGAATTAATAAGGGAGGGAAAGGGAATAGAGGGAATAAGGAGGGAATTAAAAGATTGACCTTTGTTACATATGAAAATTGAAATCTTTTCTGGGGGGGCTGGGTGGGGAGGAGTTACGGTCACTGCAAAATCAGTTGATGTTTGCGAGTGAATTCGCAAATCCAAATGGAGAGGGGAGATGTGGTTGCCCGACAAGGGATAAAGGGCAACTCAGGAGGGGGAGGGGAGAATGGGGTTAAAGAAGTTTTAAATAGGAGAATAAGGAAAATATTTGATGTTTTAGAAATGTTGTCTTATAAAGTGTTCAAAACAAGAAAGCAGAAATGGATAAGGTGATGATGGAGAAATGGAAAGAGAAGATAAACAAAGTATGAAATGGCTACGCTGAACTATATGACTTTAAATATTAACGGAATACATAACCAAATCAAAAGGAAGAAACTGCTAAATTTACTGAAAAAAGAAAAAATTGATATAGCATTTGTGCAAGAAACACATTTAACTGAATTGGAGCACAAGAAATTAAAGAGAGATTGGGTAGGACACGTAACAGCAGCGTCGTATAATTCAAAAGCAAGAGGAGTAGCTATATTAATTAGTAAAAATGTGCCAATTAAAATAGAAGACGAAATAATAGATCCAGCAGGGAGATATGTAATGATAAAATGTCAGATATATTCGGAGTTTTGGAATCTACTCAATGTATATTCACCTAATGAAGAAGATCAAAAGTTTATGCAAGATATTTTTTTGAAGATAGCAGATACGCAAGGGAACATATTAATAGGACGGGATTTCAACCTTAATTTGGATTCAAATATGGACTAAACTGGGAAAAAAATTAACAGAAAGAACAAAGTAACCAAATTTATAATTAAATCGATGCAAGAAATGCAACTTTTGGATATATGGAGGAAACAACACCCAAAGGAAAAGGAATATTCATATTATTCGGGTAGACATTAAACATACTCAAGAATAGACCTATTTTTGTTATCAGCTCGTATGCAAGATAGAGTTAGGAAAACAGAATATAAAGCTAGAATATTATCGGACCATTCACCCTTGATATTGACAATAGAGTTAGAGGACATCCCTCCAAGAATGTATAGATGGAGATTAAACTCCATGCTACTTAAAAGGCAGGATTTTAGAGAATTCATTGAAAGACAAATTAAAATGTATTTTGAAATAAATACGGAATCAGTGAAAGATAAGTTTATACTATGGGATGCAATGAAGGCATTCATTAGAGGGCAAATAATAAGTTATGTAACCAAGATGAAAAGATAATCAGGAAACAGAGCAGTTGGAAAGGGAAATAGTAAATATAGAAAAAGAATTAGCAATGAAGGAAGATACAACTAAAAGAAGAGAATTGGCAGATAAAAAAATAAAATATGAAACACTACAAACATATAAGGTGGAGAAGAACATAATGAAGACAGAACAGAAATATTATGAACTAGGGGAAAAAACACACAAAATTCTAGCATGGCAGCTTAAGACAGAACAAGCTAAGAAAATGGTATTGGCATCAAGGAAAAAAGACAAACAAATCACATATAATCCAACGGAGATCAATGAAAACTTTAGAGAATTCTATGAACAATTATACCAAACTGAAAACGAAGGGAAAGAAGGCAAAATAGATGAATTCTTAACTAAAATTGAACTACCGAAATTACAAACAGATGAACAAAATAAATTAACAGAACCATTTGAAATAGTAGAAATACAAGAGATAATAAAAAAATTACCAAATAATAAAACACCAGGAGAGGATGGATTCCCAATAGAATTCTATAAAACATTAAAATATTTATTAATTCCTCCCCTCCTCAAAGTAATCAACCAGATTGATAAAACACAAAGCTTACCAGATTCATGTAAAACAGCAATAATTACAGTAATACCAAAGACAGGGAAAGATCCACTCGCTCTAGCGTCATATAGACCAATATCATTACTTAACACAGATTATAAGATAATAGCTAAATTATTAGCAAACAGATTAGCCGACTATGTACCTAAAATGGTAAATCTAGACCAAACTGGATTTATTAAAAAAAGACGCACAACAGACAATATTTGTAAATTTATTAACTTAATTCATGCAGTAGAAGGAAGTAAAGCGCCAACAGTAGCAGTTGCTTTAGACGCAGAGAAGGCCTTTGACAGAGTAGAATGGAATTATTTATTCAAAGTATTACAAAAATTCAGTTTACCAAAGAAGTATATTAATTGGATTAAAGCATTATATAAGGGGCCATTGGCGAAAGTGACAGTCAATGGATATATATCAAAGCAATTTAACTTCAGCAGGTCAACACGACAGGGACGCCCACTATCACCCTAATTGTTCGTGTTAGCTATAGAACCACTAGCAGAATTGATAAGAACAGAAAATAATATAAAAGGGATAAAAATAAAAGACAAGGAATATAAAATCAGTTTATTTGCGGATGATGTTATAGTATACTTAACAGAACCAGAACTATCAATAAAAGAATTATATAAGAAATTGAAGGAATATGGAGAAGTGTCGGGTTACAAGTTTAACGTAAATAAAATTGAAGCAATGCCAATGAATAATGCGGATTTCTCAAAATTTAAGAAGGAATCACCATTCAGATGGCAAATGCAAGCAATAAGATACCTAGGTATACAAATAAATAAAAATCTCTGCCATCTATATAAACTCAATTATTATCCACTAATGAAAAAATTACAGGGCGATTTAGAGCATTGGAAAGATTTACCATTAACACTAATAGGAAGGGGGAAGTCACGTGATGGAGTAGTGGCCGGACGGTGAACTCCAGCCCTCTCCAGAAAAGTTGAAAAAAATAAAGGAAAGCACAAAGGCACAAAAATAAAAATTAAAGTAAAGTGAATATAAAGGTGGAAAGAAGATGGCGACGAAAAAAGAAAAGTCGAAACCAACGGTAAGGAGAGAGGAAGAGAAGACAACGGAAGAAGAAGGAGAAGGCCTTACCTGTTCGAAGAGGCCCGCAGTGGAGAGAGAAGCCCACTCCCTCAGGTCGGTAGAAAGTGGACTACAAAAATGGCTCGCTGAGCCAAGTAAAAGTGCGCAACCGCGCATACGTGACTCCTCGCGCATGCGCGATGCGCATGCAAAAAAACACACTGACGTGAGGGGCGACCAGCTGGGGAGTCGATCTCCACAGCCGGCAATGACAGCTACAGAACAGCAGCAGCAAGAGGAGAACATGGAAGACAACGAAAACAAGAAAGAAGAGAAGAAAAAGAAAACAAAGAAACAACAGATGGCCAACCCAGAGGAAGAAGAAGAGGAAGAGGAAGAGTACAGTGAAATGTAAGAAGGGAAAGGCAAGACAATGGATATATTTTCTCTTATTAAAGAATACATGGATTCATTTAAAGAATGGCAAGCGCAAGAATTTAGTGATTTAAGAAGAAGAATAAACAGTACAGAAGAGAAAGTGAATAAAATAGATATGACCATATCAGAAATAGGAAAAAGAATGGACAAGGTGGAAGAATGAGAAGCAGCAGTAGAAATGGAGGTAGAGGACTTAAAAAAGAAATTAGAAGAATCTAATAAAAAAGCTAAAGAGACACAAGAGCTGTTAGCTCAGAAAATAGATATAATGGAAAATTATAACAGAAGAAATAATATAAAGATAGTGGGCCTTAAGGCAAGAATATAAAAGATTGGATCCCCAGGATCTTAGGATGTCCAGAACTACAGCAAGAAATGGAAATAGAAAGGGCACATAGAGCATTGGCCTTTAAACTACAACCACAACAAAAGCCAAGATCCATTTTAGTAAAATTCCCAAGATATACTACAAGAGAAAAGGTACTGGAGAAAACAATGGAGAAAGTACAAAGGGCAAAATATTTTTATTTATCCAGATATAAATTTTGAACTCCTGAAGAAGAGAAAGGAGTTCAATACAGCAAAGGCGATTTTATGGAAGAAAGGGTATAAATTTATACTAAAGCATCCAGTGGTATTGAAAATATTTATTCCAGGACAGCAAAACAGACTATTCTCGGATCCAGAGCAAGCACGAAAATATGCAGAACAATTACAAAATAGACTGAGAGATGAAGACGTGTAACGAGAGTACAAAAGACTGCGAACTAAAAAGACGTGTGTATAGGACTATATACATATATAATACATATATTACATAAGTGTATGTGCATTTAAAAGAAAATATATAGTGTATAGAGAAGAATTAATGAGGGAAAAAGGGGAAGAGAGGAGTAAAGAGGGAATTTAGAGAGTGACCTTTGTTGTATATAAAAATTGAAATCTTTTCTGGGGGGGCTGGGTAGGGAGAAATTACGGTCACTGCAAAATCAGTTGACGCTTGCGAGTGAATTCGCAAATCCAAATGGAGAGGGGAGATGTGGTTGCCCGACAAGGGATAATGGGCAACTCAGGAAGGGGAGGGGACAATGGGGTTAAAGAAATATTAGATAGGAGAATAAGGGGAATGTTTGATGTGTTAAAAATGTTGTCTTATAAACTGTTCAAAGAAAGAAAGCAGAAATGGATGAGAAGGAAAGGTGATGATGAGGAAACAGAAGGGAAAGATAAACAAAGTATAAAATGGTTACATTAAACTATATGACTTTAAATATTAATGGAATACATAACCAAATCAAAAGGAAGAGACTGCTAAATTTACTGAAAATAGAAAAAATTGATATTGCATTTGTGCAAGAAACACACTTAACTGAAGTGGAGCACAAGAAATTAAAGAGAGATTGGATAGGACATGTAACGGCAGCGTCATATAACTCAAAAGCTAGAGGAGTGGCTATATTAATCAGTAAAAATGTACCAATTAAAATAGAAGAGGAAATAATAGATCCAGCAGGAAGATATGTAATGATAATTTACTTAATATATATTCGCCTAATGAAGAAGATCAAAAATTTATGCAGGATATTTTTCTGAAGATAGCAGATACGCAAGGGAATATATTAATAGGAGGGGATTTCAATCTCAATTTGGATTCAAACATAGATAAAACCGGGAACCTAGGAGAACCTAGGAGAAAAAATGCACATA